>NC_035445.2:157218030-157536363 GCF_002127325.2 Helianthus annuus
TATACAATTATCGGTATTGTTGTCCACTTAAGCTCAACTTATCAGATGTAATTCATGGCGAGGAGATACATTAATGTATGATTTATACTTATCGACCGATGTTCATCCACATCACGACACATTCCCGTATCAAGGTATGCACGAGGGTTCATCTTACCGGTGAGTATACTGATTATCATCTGTTTGAACGTATAAGCTGTTGAGAAACTCACTTATTTTGTTTTGAAAACAAGCCCTTTGTGATATAATCACTTATTGATGAGGAACTTGATTTTCATATGCATGAGGGCACAGGAGCAAGTCCGTGAACAGGTCAGTACTTTCGTACAGCAGAGAGACGAACTTGACACCCGGATAAATGTGATATTTTATCACTTATTTGATTTGGACATGTGATTGTTTATCACTTATTGAGGTCGAATGCAGTATGTAGTATGTACACGTATGTATGGTATCATGGAAGATCTTAGACTTAGTCTATTTAAAGAAGCAACCATGATACCCAGATGATAAGCAGCATAAAGACCCGAATATCTCAGAACCTCGGCAATCTATCAAACGAAATTTCGGTACTAAGACCATATGCCAATGAATGGTTCCCACCTGGTCTTCAGTCGGTTTAAGATTTATATCCCCTGCACACTTTAAAATGATTGTGAGCCTACCGATACATCTTATATGGAGCTGCTTATCGTTTTTCATTTAAGGTTTAAAGAGGCTTGGATAGACCACTGATGTACTATCACTTTCTCTTTTGCTCGCCAGGAAACTCATTTTGATTTTCTATTGTTTTTGCGTTTTTGAAATTTTTCGATGTTTTGGATTTTCAGATTTTTGGATTTACTCCCCTAAAATCAATAAACTAAGACAAATTTAAAAACAAGAAGATATTTACAAAAATGATTTTCCGATGTTGGTTTTTACTCTTGCTTGATCTTGATTAGTCAAATGCTTTGGTAAAAAGGTCGGCACGTTGGTCATCGGTGTGGACCTTAACAACATCGATTAATCTTTTCTCAAAGCAATCACGTATGAAGTGATATTGATTTCGATGTGTTTGGTCTTCGAATGCTGCACAGGATTTCTAGTGATATCTAATGCAGCAGAATTATCAACGTAAATAGGAGTAGTTAGGAATTCAAAACCGTAGTCCCGCAATTGTTGTTGGATCCACAGAACTTGTGAGCAACAACTTGAGGCAGCAATGTATTCAGCTTCACATGTTGATGTAGCAACACACGTCTGCTTCTTGCACTGCCATGTGACTAGGCGATTTCCTAAAACTGACATCCAGCCGTTGTGGATTTACCGTCGATTTTGCATCCGCCAAAATCAGAATCACTGAAAGCTACCAATTCAAAGTTATTATCCCTAGGGTATCACAGACCGGTGTCCGGGTAAGCCTTCAAATAACGAAAAATCCTTTTAACAGCAGCAAGATGTGAGGCCTTCGGATTAACTTGATATCTGGCAAGCAGGCACGTTGGGAACATTATATCTGGCCTTGATGCTGTGAGGTACATAAGAGAACCGATCATTGCGCGATAGTTGGAGGGCTAACAGCTTCACCCTTCAAGTCTGGAGTAATTCCGTGATTAGTTGGTAATGGGGGTACCAATGGGCGTTGCATCAGACATCTGAAACCGGTTCAGGATGTCACCAACATATTTAGTCTGATGAATGAATATCCCAGACTCCGTTTGTTGCACTTGAAGGCCCAAGAAGAAGGTCATTTCCCCCATAGCACTCATCTCGAATTTATCCTGCATAATGCGCTCGAATTCCCTACACAAGACATCATTAGTAGAACCAAAAATAATATCATCAACGTATACCTGTACCAGAAGAAGATCTCCATCTTGTTCTTTGATGAAGAGAGTACAGTCGATAAGACCTCTACGAAAACCGTTCTCCAGCAGATAGTGAGATAAGGTTGCATACCAAGCTCGCGGTGCTTGATGAAGACCATAGAGAGCTTTGTTGAGCAACCAAACCCGATCGGGATGGATAGGATCTTCAAAACCTGGAGGCTGTTCGACATATACCTCTTCTTCAACCACACCATGTAAAAATGCACTTTTCACGTCCATTTGATAAACCTTGAATCCTTTGTAGGACGCATAGGCTAGAAATATTCGAATTGCTTCGAGACGTGCCACTGGTGCATACACTTCGTTGTAGTCGATGCCTTCAATCTGACGGAAACCTTGAACGACTAGGCGTGCTTTGTTTCGGATAACAACTCCGCGGTCATCCTTTTTGCATTTGAAAACCCAACGGGTACCAATCTTCTTGTATCCAGGAGGTTTCTCTACCAGTTTCCAGACACCCAGCTTCTGGAATTGCTGCAATTCTTCCTGCATGGCTTCCACCCATGAGTTATCTTTCAAGGCTTCTTTCCAAGTTCTTGGTTCTTCCTGTGAGACATAACACGCGAAGGACCAATCATTCTGTTGCCCGGATTCTCTAATAGCTGCATACAAGCCTGCATTGTTGTTGTTTCGCAACATGTTTCTCGTTTGAACGCCACTTTGCACATTACCGATGATGTTTTGTTGAGGATGGGTATTATGAATCCTTGTTTCAGGATTATCTCGAACTGGAATATTAATACCCAGGTTATTGAGATTAAGCTCAACAACCAAATCAAGACCCGGAATTGACGAAGAGGATGATGCAGTAGCTTCAGCTGTTCTGGTGGTATCCACTGGAGGAGTACCTTCTGAAGTACCATGAACTGCTGTTGTAGGAGCTTCTTGATCTGCATCTAGAAATTCATCATCCTCTGAAGATTCGTTCAACTCGGTTGCATCATGAAAATCCTCATTGTTGAGAGTATTATTGTTCACCGAAGAAGATGGTTCTTGATTGACAAGAATTGGTCGAACCACCGGTGAAACTGTTGCATTATCACTCTCGAAAAACATCCTAGCCGCAGCATTTTCTTCAACGGCTTCAACATTGATCGAATTGAAGAAGTCATCGTACTCAAACATCCAAGGTTGACCAGGACATTTGACTGGCAAGGTGTGCCTTTGTACTCTGACCTCAGACCATTCCTCGACCCTTTTTGTCTCTAGATTCCAGACACGTAAGTTAGGGGTGGCATACCCAAGAAAGTATCCCTCAATTGCTTTTGCCCCAAACTTTCCATTAGGATCGATCATTGTGCAAGGAGCTCCAAACGGTTCAAGATAAGACAAATCAGGTTTCCGTTTGTTGAGAAGCTCAAAGCAGGTCTTGTTGTGCCTTTTGACTGTAAGGACTCGATTCAGTGTATAGCATGCAGAGGCCACAGCTTCAGTCCAGAAAGGAATGGGCAGCTGCGACTCTACCAACATAGTCCTAGCAGTCTCGATCAATGTGCGGTTCTTACGTTCAGCGACGCCATTTTGTTAAGGAGTATAAGCTGCACTAAACTCATGAAGAATACCCTTTTCAGTGCAAAACTCCGCCATGGCATGATTCTTGAATTCCGTACCATTGTCGCTACGTATCCGCCTTACCTTCAACTTATACAAATTCTCAATCTGAACGATCAAGTTTTTGATAATTCCAAAGGTTTCACTCTTGTGTGCCATGAACGCCACCCAAGAAAATCTTGAATAATCATCTGTAATCACGAGACAGTATTGATCACCCCGAATACTTTTATGCTTGACAGGACCGAACAAATCCATGTGTAAACGTTCAAGGGGAACTGCCACCGTGTTGACTTTCTTTATAGGGTGCTTCTTCTTCGCTTGTTTACCCTTTTGGCACGAAACACAGACGTCTTGAAGATGGAAATTTTTGAGAGGAACACCATTCACTAATTCATTTGAGACCAAATGATTCATTTTGCGAAGATGAATGTGTCCCATACGTCTATGCCAAGAGATAGTGTCTTTTTCTGTGGCTTTTGTAACGAAACATGTTGCTTGTGCAGACGTAGTAATAGCCTGGCTCATATCAAGGACGTACAAATCATTTATCCTTGGAGCCGACAAGAGAATCCATTCTTTTGGAATTTTGAAGCCGGGCTTCAGCACATAACATCCATTAGCATCAAAGTGTACTGAGAATTGCTTGTCACAAATTTGAGAAACACTGAGAAGATTGTGATCAAGTTGTTGCACGAAATTGATCTTGTCAAAGCTGACAACCCCGTTGGATATCATTCCCTCTCCCATTATGTATCCACCTTTATCCCCAGCAAAAGCAACATAACCGCCTCTAATAGATTTTACGTCGTAGAGAAGCTTCATGTCGCCTGTCATGTGCCTGGATGTCCCACTATCAACAATCCAATGACTACTGATAGTTCCTCCTGGAACACCCTGCACATGAACTCAAATGATTAGTTGGAGATGGGGACCCAAGCCATTGTGGTCTTGGGTCTTCCATTTTCATCAATAACAATAACTTCTTGTCTTTGATGATTGGTGAATTGTGATGGTCCCCCTGATTTAACAGCCGTTTTTGGTTTCCAAGTCTGTTTGGTTTCACCAGTGTTATTCTTTAAAATTTTAACTTCTTTGTTGTTTGAAGTTTTTGGATTATCTGGTTTTACAGAAACAGATTGCTTTTGAACCACATCGGTTTTAATTGCCTTTTCAAGTTTCTTGACCTGTTGGCGTTTCTGTTTCCTTTCCCTTTCCTTTTCAAGGCGGGGATCTTGCTTTACAGAAACAGATCGCCTACGGTCATTGTTGTCATGGGGAGCATCAACTTTTTCTTTCAGCTTATGAAGATATGGGCAGTTCCGAATTATATGCCCAATGGTTCCACATTCAAAACATGATCTTCGTTCAACAAACCCCGAAGTATCATGTGATCTCTTAGCCGATGATGTTGAACTTTGTGAACCCGAGGTACTAGGTTTTAAACTATTTAGTTCATTTCTCTTCTGAACAAATGCTTTCTTGACAAAATCTAAGTTAGATTGATTTTCAAACTTTTCTATTTTGTCTGTTCCCGTCGATTTCACAAAGTTAACATTTTTCTTCTTTTTCTGATTCGGCTTCTTTTGGGCTTGAGCCGGTGATTTTCCTTTAGGTTTGGTGTGATTTTGCTGTTTTGGCACTGTTGGTAATTTCTTGTTGCCAAATTGTTTTCGAATTTCGGCCTTGGGAATAGGAGGACACTGTGTAACTGTAACTTTTGGTCATGCCTTTCCCAAAAACTTACTTGTCGAATTTTCAAAAACTTTACTGATTAAAGATTGATTAACATTTTTAATCGGAAAGTCTTTGTCTGAATAAATCTTGTCATCACCAACCAGAGTGTACAGCAAATTCACACCCTCCGACTCTTTCTCAGACACAGGCTCGATTGC
Organism: Helianthus annuus; assembly: GCF_002127325.2. Taxonomy (NCBI): domain Eukaryota; kingdom Viridiplantae; phylum Streptophyta; class Magnoliopsida; order Asterales; family Asteraceae; genus Helianthus; species Helianthus annuus. The sequence goes on from NC_035445.2 coordinate 157,223,348, forward strand.
AACAGTCTTAGCGGGTTTTGCTGGAGGATCACATAGAATGTAATTCTCAAGAGGTATGTCCTCATCTTTAACCACCGCATCAGACTTTGCTGTGACAGCATCATCAGATTCATCATCAGAAGAATCAGCATCCTCAATGACAGGAGGATCCTGATTCAGTTCAGCAGATGACACACTCGTATCTGCTGACACATCTGAATCTGAGGATACTTCTTTTTGGTATCCGAGCCCTGCAACAAACTCTTTAACATCTAAAGGTACAGATGGCTCAAAATGGGTTCTGTACTCCTCATCAGGCATGGCATCATAATTGTGTCTAACTGGTGGTGGACACTTCTTGTAGCCTATGCATGTGACATCCCTCTTCTTTTTCTGAACGTCGATGATGTGGTCCAACACATAGCTAGAACTCAAATAACTGTCTAGCTTAAGCTGGATCGCATCACTCTCGGTTTTTACACAAGCCATCTCTTTTTGCATAATCTCAAGTCGAGATATATACAAATTAATATCAGTTTGTTTTCTTGAAACCATTTTAGTCAATTCAGATTTATCTTTCTTTAAAGTTTCAATCGTTGACTTAAAATCTTTTTCATGGTTTTCATAAAACATGTTGGCTTCTGTGCATTTTGAGAGATCCACAGTCAACTTCTGATTGTGGATGAATGTCACATCATATTTCTCTTGCAAAGCTTCGTGTTTGCTTTGCAGTTCACACCACTTAGCACTCAAAGAACCATGTTTGTCTTGCAAGTCAAACAAACTAGCTTGTAAAGCATCATGTTTGGCTTGCAACTCAGACATGTTTCCCTCTAAATCAGCACATTTAGCATGCAAGCTATCACAGTTATCACAATTTATAGCAGTGGGTTCATCGACACATACCTGACTTGATGAACTGCCGACATTAGCCATAAAGGCTAAATGAAGAGAAGATGAAGTAAAAGCAGCTTGATCCACTAGAATAGATCTTCTTTGAGTTTCTGCTGCAGATTCCTCCAAAAGTTCATCAATGTCTGCATCAATTGCTGCATTTGATGTCTCACCCACATGATCATCACCAGAATTGGATGATTCTTCATCAACACTCCTGCTGTACCCAGAAGAGTCTTCATCTTCAGATGATTCACCACCACTGGCGGAAGATTCTCCACCACTGGTGTGAACTAGCTCCTTCACAACTTGAGCAAAACACGCTGTTCCATCGGGTGCATCACTACCCAACTGGATTGACCAGTCACAACCTTCATCCACCTGAACTGCAAGTGCCCGGTTAGTATGGTTGTGGACAGGCACCAATATACGCTCATTGTTTCTGTTCTGCTGGTTGCCTTGGTTTCTGAAGGGATTTTGATTCCCGTGCTGAGCTGGCTTTGTACATTCCCTCTTAAAATGGCCCCGTTCACCACAGTTAAAGCACTTCACTGCCTGTTTATCGAACCCATACTTGGTGTCACGCTTACTTTCCAAGCTGGTTCTGCCAGTACTTTCCATCCAATCCTTTGCTCTTCTCACAGCACTCGCAAAGGCCCACTTGATATCCATCAGATCCATCTCTTCCTTATCAATCTGCCTATAATCTTCTTGTGTCAGATTGATGTTGCCAATCTGACCTTCTATTAACCCACAGTACGCGCTCACTACAGTGTTAAGTAGCTCCATATGTTCTTTAGCTACTTCTACACTGATTTTGGAGAAGCTTGAAGTGTCGAGCTGCACTGTACTTGACTTTGTTTGTTGGCCAGCAGATGATGTTCCTCCATAACATGCACGTTGTGTTTGAGCAGGAGGAGGAGGAGGAGGTGGCTGTATAGGATTTCCATACATGTCTGTGGTTGGAGGAGGCTTAAAAGGAACTTGCACTGTATTGCCATACATATCAGTGCTTGTGACAAATGCTGTCTGCAGTGGAGCATGTTGGCTGCTTGGCACAATAGCTCTTGAGGAAGAGGAACTTGTAGTTCCATAATACATTTCTGGATTCTGTGGCACTGGAACTCTTTTAGCTTTCAAGGTCTCTTCTTGATCCTTGTTCTCCAACAACTGCACGAAGTCGTTGATGTTTGTAGTAGCCATGACCCCATTATACTTTAAAATCTCCAGAAAACTGTTCCATTGGGGAGGCAATGCATCAGCAAACTTCTTCACAACCTCTGTCTGAGTTGTGGTTACGCCAAAGTTGTTCAACTCGGTAAGCAAATGATAAAATCTGCTTGTCATATCTCCCAAAGACTCCTTATCCAAGCATGCAAAACCGTCAAATTCCTTCTTGAGCAGATCATGACGCAATTGACGTGTTGCCTCATTCCCTACTCCTCTGGTCTTTAAACCGTCCCACAACTTCTTGGTAGTCTTGAAGCTGACAAACTGATGATATATATCTTTGCTTAACGCCTGAGTGAGAATGGCGTAAGCTTTCTTCTCCAGATCATATGTTTTCTTTTGATCCTCTGGAAGATCCGCAAATGTGGCAGTTGAAGAAGCAGCAACCTCAATAGCCTGATCAAGATCTGTGGTGAAGCGTATCCACAGTTCTGTATTCTGACCCAAAACATATGTACGAAAACGATCAGCCCATCCCGGATATTCATTTAAATGCATCAGCTTCGGAGGTCGATTCAAACTTCCTGTTTCGCTTTCACTTAAGAGAATACTTTGAATACTTGGAGTTTGATTTGATACCAACGCCCACTGATTTCCTTGTGAAGATGTCGATACCGGAGACTCGGCCCATGAAGGCGATAGACTTGTAGACGTGTATTTTCCACTGTCTGGCGCCGGAGTACCCCACCATGAGGGAGTGGAACCAGAACTTGTATATTTACCACTGTCGGGGGCCGGATTCCACCAATTCGGATTCATGATTAATAAGCAAAATAAATGCTAAGTGAATAATCCGAAAGATAGCACAGCCGAAGGATCCTGGTCCGAAAGATCTTAAATCACAGAAACTTGTTAACAATAAACTGACCCAAATCGAAAGATCAACTATTGTTCGAAAGATCAACAGTACTCGAAAGACTACTGTTGGATCTCGAACAATGATTTCGAAAGATTCAAGAACTCGAAGGATTCCCTTTTGAAAGATCCTTATCTTTCGAGTTAAATCCCTATCTTTCGGACACTTATCTTTCGAATAGATTCCTTTGGTCGAAAGATATGTTTCAGACTTCGAAGGAAGGGTCGAAGGATGATGATCTTTCGAGCCTTCCTTGATCGAGAGATGATCTTTCGATGTTGAAAGATATCTTTCGAGAGGTTCTGACACACTGACGCGATGTGATTGGTTGGTGAAAAGGTGATGGGTAGGTAAGGTCAACTTTCGGCAGAAGGGATGTGCAGGCCTTACTTTCCCACCAACTTTGAAAAGTTGCCCAAAATGGATAACCTTATCCTCAACCCAGTCACCGGAATTTTTGACCGGAAATATGGCCGGAATTTACTAAAACACTCAAAAACAAGTTTTCAAGTTACCCAACCCAACCTTGAACACTCCCGAAGGTTTAGGAACCGTTTTTCAGTTTAAAAGTGCAAGAAAAACCACAAAAACGGGTGCTAAACCAAGTGTCCAAACACACCAAAACTTGAACAAACACCCGGTTTTAAACAAGGTAAAGAGCCACGGCTCTGATACCACTTGTAGGTCCCTCTCGGAGGATCGAGAACAAACCTAAACCTTGTTATACTAACTTACTAGCGAGTGCGGAATCCAAGCTAGCAAGCAAACCGGGATGAGACAAGTACAAGCACAAACACACAAGATTCACCGATTAACACTAGTTGTATTAATGCAAATGAAGGTTTCGGTTACAAGCACAATGTTTACAAATCTAACTTGTAAACTCTCTAAGCGTGTGTGAGGGTTCCGGACAGAATGCTCTCAAGAATATCTCTCGGATGTGTGTATTCTGTCTAACTGTCTGAACTATCTAACACATACACTGCATTGGTATTTATACCCAGCCCATGATGTCTGGTCCGAAGGATCCGATAGATGGTCCGAAGGATCATCTATCGATGACAAGTCATTCGAAGGATCAGCATGGACTTCGAAGGATGATCTATCGATCATCCATCGAAGGTTCATCTTTCGATCACCTCGAAGGATCAACATTATCCTTCGAGAGCTATCCTTCAAGCTGTCCTTCGAGCTATCCTTCGACACAGAACATCTTTCAACATTTCACCAACTGTTGTCCAAGTCAAACCGGAGGATGGTTGACTTGGTCAACTTACAACACTAAACAGGACATCGTTTACATCGTGACCGAATTACAGACAAAGTACAGACACAAGTGCACCAACAGTTTTGCATCAAGCCTTGGACCTAAGGCACATAACACTCAGCAATTGGGACAAAGGCCGATTAGTGAATGTATCCCTTGTCTTTTGGCTATCAACGTCACCACATGATGCATGATTAACCGTCCCCTGCTTTTAACGCTTTTAACGTTATTTTCACGAAATTAGTAATTTAACATTAAAATTAGTGCACTCACTTTTGCCCTCGAGAGCCCACGCATAAATACGTTATACCGTAAGCGGGGCGTCACTTAATAGAATAGTATACCTGGTAAAACAGGTGAGGCGGGTCAGGAGGTGTGTGGGCCATGACGGGTCACTTAGAAAAATGGTCATTTTTTGTTTCGGGTTTTGACAGAAATGGGTACCGGTCGAAACAGGGCCTTTTGAAAACAAAGGATATTTTAAGCAAACATCACAATTATGTTTCTATCCCTACATGAAGAACAAAAGATATATACACAATCATCAATTTGAAGTCAATTTTGTGTACATAAACATTACAAATCTGTTTTACGATGCAGCAAGTGGATACAATATTGGTACATAGTCTGATGAATCATTCAGCAGATGCAGAACACAACTAAGATGCAGCAGCACTTTACCAGCAAATACATCCGATTCTTTTATAACAGAATGCTTCATGTCACAATTGAGCCTGCAGCACCAAATCAGCGATGGTCAGTTTAGTCATAGATCAACTTGTGATATTGAAAAAGGAAAGCTAAAAGATGATAACAAAAATAAAGTATTAGACTACAGAGAAACAAAATAGTAACTGGGACTGCCATAAGTGTACAAACATAATTCAAGTGTTTCATAATTTCTACATATTAAAATATATTTGGAACTCTGCAGTTCAGAGTCACATGATGGGATATATAACTAAATAATAATTCAAGTGTTTCATTTGATGAAATTATTGAATAAAGTGTTAAAAGAAATGAGTTCAGATTTTGTTTTACCAAATAAAGAAAGAGAATGAAGATAATCACATAAACTCATAAAACAAATGCTACATGCTCCCTTTTCTATCTGAAATGGACTCTAAAAAAGATAACGAAATTTAATGAGATACATTAAGTTAGAGCAAATTAGTAGACAATTTTCACAAAAGAAAGCAGTAAAGCACATATATGAGATACATTTAAAAGCGTTTAATAATATAAAGGCAGAGGGAGAGAGACCTTCATATGTCGATACGGGGGATATCGGAGATTAGGGGCCAGTATCTGCCTCTTTTACTGCATCTTTCTTTCAGTTTTGGGCAATCATACCAGATGCTTAATCTCAAGAGTGAAGGCAACAACATTTCTGGTAGATCCTTCATCTTAGGGCAATGGATAAAAGAGAGCTGCTGGAGATGTTGGGGATGTGAAGACACTTTCTTCAGATTACGGCAATCTTCAAAAGAGAGAGATTGGAGGTGTTGGAGGTCCGTTGTAAATGATTCCAATTTCTCAAATCTATCTATAGTAAGAGAAATAAGAGATGAAGGAAGAAGATGAGAAAACTGACTACAACTTCCAGCTCCATCTTCACCACCACCGTATAACTTGAGTTTCACAAGTGAGGTTGGGAATGTCTGTGGACCCCACTCTGAGGAAGGCTTCTTCAAGTTTCCTATTTCTAAGGAACGCAAATTGGGAGGCCAAACCCAACTAAAAAAAGGAGAATCCATACTTGAACAATTGATTATACTTAGTTCCTCCAATGACGTCAAATTGTCACCAAGAAAGGAAACTTCCAATTTGGGACAATTTCTTATTTCCAGTTTCTCTAACGACGCCAAATTGTTTGGAAATGACTCAAGACTTTCACAATTTGCAATAAGCAATGTGGTGAGGTGAACCAAGCAATTCAGTTCAATGAGTGATTTCAGATTTGGCAAATTATATATCGTTACATGTTCAAGCATGGGCATGCCGCTTCTGTTGTTCGTCTTTTGTCCTCCCCAACCCCTTTCTATTAGTTTCCTGCAACTAATGATTTCAAGTGACCTGAGCTTCTCCTGTCCTTTTGGAAACGAGACAACTGACATTGAACTACAGTCCCGTACACTCAACTCCTCAATGCCATCTGGACAACTGCAACACTCCATATTCTTACAACCATACACTCTCAACTTCCTAAGAGATGTTAGGAGGTTGCTTCTACAATTATCCTCCTCCTCTTCCTCATTCTCTCCTATACTCACCAAATTATCACAATCCCACACTTCCAGTTTCCTCAGCGTCACAAGAATCTTACTTGCATCTGCATCTGATTTCACCACGTATCTTATTTCATTACACCTGCATATTCTTAATTCTTCAACTCCCCCCAGAGACTCTATAACACCTCCCCACACCACATCATTAAGCCCTGAAATCTCCCATATTCTCAACTTGGTGACTGCTAAAGAAGCTACTTCAACCAGACTTCTCAACACACCACTATCACATTTACTTATTCTTAGATCATTCAATGAAGGCATCGCTTCAAGTGTGACTTCAACCAAATTAGGACAATCTTTCATCTCAAGCTTTTGCAAGCGTGGAAACACAACCACTGACCATTTCTTCCACCCACACATATCACGAAAACTTAGAATTTCAAGCGAAGGAAATGCTTGACCAGTCCCAAATAACTCAAAACCCACAACTTCCACTCCATGTAAGCCTTCAATTAACAACTCCTTCAGTGACGGTAGTTGTCCCAGTGGCGGTATTGATGTACATCTCTTACAGCCCCTTATTGACACATGTTTCAAATGAAGAAACGAGGGATCCCCAACCCACTTTGGAAACTCCAGTCCCCCATATGACCAAATTTTGAGTTGTATTAAATCATCTTGGCAAGGCTTTAGCTCATTTAGGACCTCTTTTTCAAGCATTTCATTTCGTGAATCATGTAGCTCATCACTCCATACAAGCTCTAACTCACGAAGCTTCTTTTGTGAAAAGTTCGCCTCATATGCATAGGTTGCATTTTGCACTTTTTCCAAACCTACAACGGAAATTTTTTCATATAGATTCTTAAAGTCTTTAAGTTTGGCTATTTCACTTCCGCTTTCACTTTCGATTTTGATTTTCGAGAGAGTAATTTTTAGGCTTTTCATCTTGCCAATCTCTAACAGCATCTGAAACAAAAGCGGGGTATCCTTAACGTCAAGATGCTGTAGGTTTGTAAGCTTTCGGAAACTGTTGGGAAACTTAGTTAAGTTATTACAACCAAACAAGATCAATGTTTGTAAATTGTAGAGATTGCCAACAGTTTCCGGTAAATGATTGATCCAAGTACGAGATAGATTAAGATATCTCAAGTGCCTCAAAGTACCAATAGACTCCGGTACCTCACTTATTCTAAAGCCGCTCAAACTTAGAACCCTTAGTAGTGGTAACTTAGGAAGCAAGTTGGTGAGAATCTTATTGGAAAAGTAGAATTCCGGCCACCTTCCTACCTCCCCAGTTGCCAAGTATGTCCTCAAACATTTGGCTCTTTCAAATGCCTCAAACTTCTTGTAAGCTACATATTTCTCCCGAACAAATGACATGTGTCGGTACTTTTCCAACATTCCCTTCCTAATATTTTTCTCGTTCTCATTGTCTAACCTTAAAAAAAACTCGGTAGAAACAGATGTTGCCAAGTCATTCATGAGGTCATGCATCACAAACAACGATTCATTATTAGGTGCATGTTGAAAAAACGACCTTGACAACAACTCGTCAAAGAATTCATGACCCAAGCGTTCTTCTGTTGAGTCACTTGGAGTTGGATGGTGCAAGAAACCTTCAGCCATCCATAACAAAACGAGTTCCTTCTTGTCAAACAGGAAGTCCTTGGGAAACAAGGAGCAGTATGCGAACAACTGCTTCAAAGGTCCGGAAAGATCATGGTAGCTTAGTCTTAGGGCGGGGATGATTTCGTCTTCATCCGGTAATTTCCATATCTCACTTTCTAACACTTCCTTCCATGAATCTTCATCTTCTTTTCTCCTCAGTGATGTCCCAAGTGCGATCAATGCCAAAGGCAACCCATTACATTTTTTCACAATGCCTTCACCATGTGGTTTAAGTGACGAATGTGAATCAAAATTTCTTACGCCTAAAGCATGAACAGCGAACAAGGACAAAGCTTCATCATATGACAGGCTCTCCAGCTGCTTGTTTAGAGGATTGTAACCCAGAATTTTGAGCAATTTATCCTTCCGTGTTGTTACAATGATTTTACTTCCTGGAGCACATGTGTAAAACGGCCTGACGAGGGTTTCCCAATCCTCACGTCTCTCACTCCACACATCGTCCAACACCAGTAAAAATCTTTTCCCAGTTAGGTGATCTCTGAGAGCTTCTTGAAGCTCATTAAAATCTGAAATTTCCTTTTTTGCCATAGATTGAAAGATCTCTTTGCTTATGCGAAAGCTATCAAACTCGTCTGAAACACAAACCCATGCCTTTACTTCGAAGTGATCCTTGACTTGCTCTTCGTTATATAAAAGCCTGGCTAGAGTAGTTTTCCCAACCCCACCCATACCAAGTATGGGAACAATGCTATAGTTTCTATCACATGGTTCTTCCGCTGGTAACAGTAACTGTTGGACCAGTGCCTCTTTCTCAGCTTGGCGTCCAACAATACTAGATGGATCAACAACAGAGGATTGGAATCTTCTGTTATTATTTTTTGGCTTAGTTTCCCCTCCCACACTCAAACCAAAATCATCTCTCTGCTTAACGAGAAGTTCTAACTTGGCGTTAATACGATCTAACTTGTCATGCATCTTAATAGTTGGTGAGAAGTTTGTGCAACAACTTGGGATCAGCTTTCTTACCTTGCTGGTCATGCCTTCTGACTCGTGGGTGAACTCACGATGCATAGCATCGGTTGCCCAACCATCGAGTACGTCATCGATGTCATAAGCCAAATGCTGTAGATCATTCAGCCATCCTTTCACAGCATCATCAGTTATCCCCTTCCGAGAAGCATCAGCAAGCACACGTTGGATTAGTTTCAACGAGTCCTGACATTTCTCAATCTCGGCATCAATCCCCTTGTAGCGAGCAATGCTATTCGAAGTTTCAGAGACCAACTTCTCAATGAGCAAAGGGAGGACGACAGAAAGTACGCTTTCAGCCATTGATTATGATGAGATTATTGAAATTGGTGTAGATGAAATTGTTGTTAATTGTTTGGTTGTTGATAGTGGTTTCATTCATTCAATTGTTATCTCAAGGTTTGTATTATTGTTCGGGACCATGCAAATCAGGGGTGGATAAGCTTATCTCTTCCATGTGGTCTCATTTTACTTTCAGTTTTAATGGAAATAATAATGGGTTTGCATATAAACCTTATCTAGATGGGTGGACCTCACCGGCTAAGATGATTGGTTTGGGTCAACTTTTGATGCTGATTTTCATAATTAGTTCTGAATATTATAAATTGTCTCTTTTAACTCTTGTAATCTCTGTAATAGTTTATTAATTATGTGAGTAATTATTAAGTGTAAGATTTCAAACTTGTTACTGTTGTGTTATTGTTTAATGGTTACATGTAAAGTTGTAAACCAACTGGGGTAGCCAGTTGGCCACCGACGCCCACCTCTTCCCAGAGGAACTCGGCAAGGGGAATTCACCGCGGAGCTAGCTTGGTCGGGTAGCGGCTCCCGGAGTGGGATCACTTTAGCGGTTGGGAGGACAGTGCACTATCCCCCCCCCCTCTCCGGTTACATGTTATCAAAGGTTGCAAAACGGACAGGTTAGCTAATTGTTCAAACAAATTTGGTTTAAAACATGTAATTCTTTCGCGCTGCTATAATTAGTTCCAACTTATTTTTTGCTGTTTCTTCAATTTTGACACGAAACCCCTACAAATGCTATAATTTAGTAACATTTATAAGATATCAAACACAATTAAAGGAAAAAGAAAAAAAGTGTATGTTCATATTTTCAAATTTAATTCATAAAATACAAGTCTGACATAATTGCAGGCATGATTAGACATAGGTACAAAAAAACAAGACAAATCCAGTTTCAATGATTCTTTAGCATAAACATTTTGACAGCATATGAACATTCACCCTGCAGTGAGATACAATCTCTTTCTTCAGGACTTCAAGATCAAGGATCAATCTTTCAAGGGTTTTGTTGTAAATGAGAGACAATGGTTATTCATGAGGGTCCCACAACGAAAAAACCGACTTCTTATTTCCTCTTGCCTATAGTTAGCAGTTCAAAGCTTCTTAGGGCATCATCCCGACCACCTCTTGATGACGGTACAGCCCGTGTGAAAGATGATGACTTGGACTCAAACCCAGGTTGAGAGTGGAGCCTTTGAGTGGTTGATATGCGACCGCTGCCTGAACCCAGCCGGTTTGACCGGTTCTCACTGGGCTCACCAGATGAGCTTGGTCTGCTGCTTGATACGACTGCTCTTTTTGAAGTACTACTGGTTCGTGTGATGCGAGTTCTATCTGAGTCACCTTGCTGAAAATAAAAATAAATATAAATATAAAAATGTAATTGTATGCATAAAAGATAGACCAAAAAACCACCATCAAAACCTCCTTATGCAATATCCCTTATGATAAATACACTATTTTCATCCAAAACTGATACAACTAACTAACCTAGATCCTTCATCAGTCACAATTTAGAAGATTAACATATTACATACTTTTGGTTTTGTGCCGGTTCTCTTGTATGAAGTATACCATTTATGTAGGTAAATTTGATTAAACTAGTGGGTTACCACCCGTGCTCCGTAGCAGGTTCAAAACGTAGATAAAAATAAGCAAATCACGAAAGCTAAATTTGTTGGATTTTTAGTTAAGGGGCTAAACATGTCATTATGAAAGTTGGGAGGTGAAACATGTCATTATTAAATTTGAGGGGCTAAATTTGTTTGTTAAAGTTGAGGGGCTAAACATGTCATTATTAAAGGGTTTTTTTAAACATAAAGGGGAACTATATTCACAGTAGCCATAGGCTACAAGGTTTACAAAACATTACAAGAAACAGAGAACCAACAGTGCTCTTACACCAATTCTCATAGGATACACTCCCTAACTTGGCTCTGTTTTTGATCCACACATAAGTCCGCTCTTTTATTACCACCCGTGCTCCATAGCGGGTTCGAAATGTAGATAAAAATAAGCAATTAGCGAGAGTTAAATTTGTTTGATGTTTTAGTTAAGAGGCTAAACATGTCATTATTAAAGTTGAGGGGCTAAACATGTCATTATTAAAGTCAAAAGTTGAGAGACTAAACATGTCATTATTAAAGTTGAGGGGCTAAAGTTGATTAATGCCAAAGTTGAGGGGCCAAAGTTGGTTGATGTGATTAAACAACATATTTATAGTATATATAATTTGGACACAGAAAATGCAAAGGATACAGGATACTAGAGGTTAGAATTCCCACCACTTTACTTACTAGTGAATCTTTTTTAGGTTACGATTTATCTCAAACAAGTCAAGTAAAAATAATAAGCTAAAAAAGAAAGGAGTTAAATGGGTCAAGCGAGTCAAAAGTTGCACAAAGTCTATTTTTAATGCAAACAACCTCCCAAATCGTTTTTTTTTTTTTTTTCCAAAGAATACAACTATCATTGCCAATAACCAATAATACTATTTTTAAGCATAATTAACGCATAACATTTTTGTTAAAAGTTTAAAATACAGAATTGTGTGCAAGTCAAACCGACCTAACCCATTCCAACACGTACTAAAATAACTCATTACATGAAGCGCCCCAGCCCACTCATCTAGCACCCTCTTAGTATTTCATTGTGAGCATTAGCATGAGGCCATAGTTGTCAATCGTGATCGCTACACTCGCTATAGCCTATCTAGCGATGGTAGTGACCTTTACTTATTTTTAGTTTTTAATATAAATAACAATTAAATATAGCTATAAAATAGCTGGATTTTAGGGTATTTGATATAATACACATATAAAATTTTATTAAATTTTTTTTAGTGTATCGCTATTTACAAAATAGTTGCCCGCTATTTATTGATATTCGCTATGTAACATATAGGTACCGTACGAAAGATGTAAATGACCACTTATATTTATTTTACCAAAAGATCGATAACATGTCATCAGAGAAAGTTGTGAATTAGGACAACTAACCATTTCTTTAGATGGTGTTGCGTGTTCTGAAGATCGATGTCTTGAGTATTCTCCATGCAAACCGGTACGCCTAGCAAATGACTCCACTGTGCCTGAGAATCTATCTCTAACCTCGGGTTTCACTAAAACATATACATATATAAATTATCACCAAAATTTCCAGCCTACTTTGCCAATATATCATTATAAAAACATACCATAAAGAATCTTGACACGGTATACATACATACATACACACACACTCCTAGAGACAGTTACACATGCACGTAAAAAAGTAGAGTAGAAAATAAAGAGAAAAGCATACCTGGGGTTTTATCCACTCTTTCTGCTGAAGGCCCAGGATTCAGTGGTAACTTGCCAACCGTCTGATTTTGTAGTAAATGTTTACAATTAGAGGAAGCAAATCCTAAAAGAAAAATAGAGAGTATGTAATTAGAGCAGAATAAATACTTACCCGCCCTCTAGAACTGGAACTGGAACCTGAACCAACTTGGGGATACTTCAAAACGGTCCAGTCAAACACATAGTCAAACTGATAACCTGAAACACAAACACAGCACATAAATCTATTTCAAAAGAATAAAAGATAACAACAATGGCAATGGTGGTGACATTACTGACATCCACTGTTGTTAGTAGTTAGCATAGTGTCCGCTATAGAGTTTAGCGTAGCAATGCGTCAATAGGCCGCAATCTGATTTTGGCGCATCCATAGCATAGTTATCGATAGCAAATAGCGACAACGTACCTATATGCTACGTAGCGATAGCGATGAAATACCCGACCGCCCGCTAATTCGTTTTTAGCGATAAGATAGTTAAAAATTTAAGAAATAAAAAATAGCTATCTATATAATTTTTTTATATATATAATGTTAATTTTATACCTTTTTATGTATAAATTTAAAGTTTAAGGACCAAATGTAAGCTAGTGAAAATAGGGGGGTTAAAATGTTAAATACACAAACTAAATTTACACTTTTTATGTATATTTTACAAGTTTTAGGGACTAAATGTAACTTAATAAAAGATTGAGGGGTTAAAAGTTAAAATCCATAAACTTATTTAACCCTAAAAAGGCTCAAACGCAACAAAAACGCAGCCGCTCTTCTTCTTCCTAGTTTCCAGCAAGTTCCCGGCAGAAATTGCAGGTTTCCGGCCGGAATTCTTCGTCGGAATCCGCTATAATCACGCAATGGAGTCGCTACTGAAGAGATTGCGAGACATGGGCGCTTAGCTATGAAGCGCGCGATAGCGAGCGCTATCTTCGCTATCAATAACTATGATCCATAGCGTGAAAATAGCAGGATTATAGGCTTTTTTTTTAATACAAATAGCGATAAAATATACTTATAAAATAGCAGGATTTTAGTTTGTTATAGATATAGTAATATACTAATAAATACAAAACAGCGTATTTTGATAAAAGACAATATTTCTAAAATTTTCTTCTAGTGTATTGCTAAACATAAAATAGCGCCTACCATTTCATTGCTAATGCTACGTAGTGTATCGATAGCGTGTTGCTATCGTTTGCTATTCGCTATTAACAACTATGGTGTCATCATATAAATGAGGAAGAAAAAAAAACAAAACTATATAAAACATATTCAGGTTTTTACCTTCTCGAATGAAAAGGTCCCGGAAAAGCCTTTTCAGGTATGAATAATCTGGTTTGTCATCAAACCGCAATGATCGACAATAATGAAAATACGATGTGAATTCAGTTGGATAAGACTTGCAAAGCACCTGCAGATTTCGTTCATTTAAAAATCACTTTATTAAGACGTTAACAATAAATTCATGTCATTTATTTATAACAACGAACTGCTTATAATGTTAGATCTTAAGAACACCTCTATAGGAGTAAGCATTTTCTTTTCACTAATTTTATCATATTTTTGCTTCTTAGTGCCCGCTTTCAGCCCCTGCCAAGGAAGGCTACAACCACATAAATACAAGAACAAAGTTAGTGAATAACTTTAAAAGGTTAACAAAAAACAAACAAACAATTAAATAAATAAAGTTGTGAAATATTCAACCTTCCTCTCAAGAAATACATGAGCACATAACCGAGAGACTCCAGATCATCCCTCCTACTTTGCTCTACAATTAAAAAAAAAAAAAAAAACCATGATTAACCAAATTAATTACATATAATTTGAGCTAGTGGGAACTATTACAGAAAAAATTTCATCATGAAATGAGTAAATTACATTTTTGGCCCCCGTGGTTATATCACTTTTACTATATTAGCCCAAAATAAGAATTTTTAACATATCTGCCCCCATGGTCTCTATAACTAACCATTTTGGCCCCCATGATCTCTAGACTTAGGGGCCAAAATGGTTAGTTATAGAGATCATTGGGGCAGATATGTTAAAAATTCTTATTTTGGGCTAATATAGTAAAAGTAATACAACCACAGGGGCCAAAAACGTAATTTACTCTCATGAAATATTCCCAAACAGGCATAATTACTTACCAACGCCAAGGTGGGTATTAACACTAGCATAACGGGCAGTACCAGTAAGATTTTTGTTTTCCCTGAAACGAAAATTTGCAGGAACATATCAGTTGTGAAACCAAACCAGCAAGCAAGATAGCAAAAAGAGTAAAATGTCATTTTCGTCCTTGAGGTTTTGCCAGTTTTGTGACTTTCGCCCAAAGGTTTGTTTTTCGCATCTCGATCCAAAAAGTTTGACGTTTTGCTATTTTAACTTCATCCATTTTTCTCCGTTAAGTCAGGGGTACTTCCGTATTTTTTATTATCTTAAAGGGCAATTCAGTTTTTTAAATACTCGTATATTATGCTTAATGCTTGTACATAAAATGAAAAAAACCGAGTTTCCTTTTAAGTTAACAAAAAAGACGGAAATACCCCTGAATTAACGGGAAAAAGGATAGAGTTAACGAGCCGGATGAAAATGGAAATATTTCAAACCTTTTGGATCCAGATGCGGAAAAATGGACAAAAGTCGCAAAACTGGCCAAACCACAGGGACGAAAATGGAATTTTACTTTAGAAAAAAATGATATCATTTCCACACAAGTTTTGGCATAATCAACCCCAATACCTGTATGGTATATGCTTGTGTGTCTGGGCATCCCTATACTTTTTTGCAAGACCATAATCTATAATGTAAACCTGTTTTGAAATTAAAAAAAAAACCAGGAATATGTCGAAAATCAGATTCTTTCAAGAAAAAAAAAAAGAAGGCAGATGAACATAGCAGAACCCATGTTAAGATGAAAGCTAATTACATAGTTTAATTAAAGATGCAACTAAATTCATACACTGATACACATCACATACTACCTTTTTAACAGAAATATTAACTAAAAGAATAGTCCCTGTGGTTTTTCAAAATTTTGGATTTGGTCCCTAGCTTTTTTTAAAGTACACGAATGGATCCCGTGGTTTGCACTTTGTAACGCAAGGAGTTGCCGTTAACCCGCGCGTTGCGGCGGATGTTGATTATGTAAAACATTTATTTTAAAAAGGAAATCAACTTAATTTGTACATAAGAAAACGTAGTACTTATACATTATCACATCCAAAAAATATTGTATATATCCATTTCATCTTGGTCTTTCAAATTCATTCGATTATACCAAACATGTTAATCAAATGGTTTGGATCCGGTTTAGTTTTCGGTTTAGCATGTCTTTCTTATGTACTAATGAACAATATAAAAATATCAACTTTTGGGATGTATTTGGTTTTGGATATGATAAGTATAGTTGATGTAAAGCTCAAACACTAAACAAAATATATACCAAATCCATAATTCCTCATATTTTATCTCTTTCTTTTTAATTTAAACAGTGAGCCTAATTGACAGCTAGCTACGCCATGAAAAGCAACCTGGGATCTTTAAGATACAAAACTAATATATAATAAGCATTTAAACATGTGATTGATCTTTACTATGAAGCTTTCAGTATTTAATCTTTACATAGAAGCATTTAAACCGAAGAAATCTTGTGTTCAAAGGAGAAATAATAGAAGATAAATATGAAGTGAGAGTTGTTGAGCAAAGAACACATAATTTGTATATATAAAAGATGGCAACTAAAATATAAAGGCTAGCAGGTCAAAACTCACATTCTACATTGTTTTTTTTTTGTTCGATTGGTTAACCCTGTAAACTGTAACCCAAAATATTCAATGATGTTTTAAAATTTTCAAACTGACTAACAAAAACCACCCGCGAACACTAGTACAAAATCAATTTTTTGGTGGTGTAAATTTCATGTTTTTGGTGCTATTTTATAATAGAAAGCACCAAATAACAAAACACACCACTTAAAAATACATTATACACCACCATTAAATGCTTACAAGTTATAAACCACCAAAAAATCAATTATTTGAGGCTAAGGTTGCTAATAGCACCAAAATATATAATAAAATTGATTTTTTACTCGTAAATACAAAATAAATTTGATTTTTTAGGCTTAAACTTTTAAATAGCACCAAAACACCAAAATGATTATCTTTAACTTTAACGGATAATATTCAAAATCTAAATCTAACTTCTTTCTCTTCTAACTACAAAAAAAAAAAAAATCATTTAGTGGCATACGTTTTTAATGGCATTTAGCATTTGTGCCACTAATTTAAGTTTTTATTAGCACTTTATGTATTTCACATTTGATTAGCATACACTTTTAGGTAGCGTTTGGTATGAAGGAACGAGAGGTGGAATGGAATGGAATGGACCATTAAGAGGGAACGAAGAAAAGAGTGTTTGGTTGGTCGATGGAATGGAATCGCCCATTTCAAAATGCATTTCATTCCTCAAAATCATTCCATCTCTCCCCCCTATTTTTTTCCATTCCATTATGTCTTCACCCTTCATTAACAACACCACAACCTACTACTGTTGCCATCACCCACCACCACTGCCAACCGCCATCGTCACCAACCTTCACCGCCACCGCCGTCGCCGCCACCGCCATCACCCGCCACCATCATTGTCACCACCCACCTCCATCCCCGCCACCGCCGTTGCCGCCATCCACCATCGTCGTTGCCACCTACGATCACCGCCACCACCCACCTTCGATCATCGCCGCCACCATTGTCGCTGCCACCTTCGATCACCGCCGCCGTCGCCACCCACCTCCGCCATCGCTATCAACCACCACCCACCGCCACCACCTGCCACCACCGCTACCACCCCTGACCACCGTCGCCACCTACCTTCGTTGTCACCCACCACCACCACCTCTGTCATCACCCGTTGCCGTCTCCAATCGCCGCCGTCTCCACCCACCACCGCCGCCGCTACAACTTCCGCATATCACCACCCACCATCGCCGCCCATCATTGACCACCGCCATCCGATTTTATTCCTTCGTTGTTTCTCACACACCAAACAACAAAAAGTAATTGTTTATTCCATTCTCACATGGTAACCAAACAAGACATGGAATGGTAATGATCAATTCCATTACCTCGTCCATTCCATTCTCACGTCCATTCCATTACCCCATACCAAACAGACCCTTAGTGCCATTTAACATTGTGCCACTAAGTTACGTATTTAATGGCACTTTGCGTGTGCCACTAAAATTTTCATCTAATGATACTTTGCCTATACCACTAAAGCTTTGGAGCATTTCTTTTAAATTTTTTCCAGTTTCCCTCCTAAGTCTACCTGTAGTGGGGCGCGAAGAGTGGGTTTATTTGGGTCATAACGCTCCATAGTGCCCAACACACTGCGACGGGCGGCGTTATGGGGCAAAAAAATGGGGAGGCGCCATGCATTTCGCGGCGTTGTGGAGGTTCTTTTCAAAATCTTGACCAATCACAAAAAAGCAAGGTTTTTTATAATTAATTAATAAAATTGAAAATTAATAATTAGGTAACGATGGGTAGGGGCTTTATGACTACGAGCTCTAGTGATATAACGCCCCATAAAGCCCTCGTGTAGCGTGGCATGACACGTGTCGCATAACGCCCCACAAGAGGCTTTTATGACTACGCATGGTCTAAAGACCTAAACACTTTAACAAAATTTCTCGAAAGAAATCGTTCCCTCCCAATGTATTATACTTTTCCTCTAAAGTCTTGAACACAATTAAAAATCTCTCACCAAAATCACTCATCAAGTCTAATTCCCTCCCAATGTATTAGTTTTCTCTGAAGTCTTTAATTGCATTCTTAATTTATTTGTATATTTTTATAGTTGTGAACGTGCATCAAGCTCTATTACTATTTGTTACGTGATCTTAGTAACCATTTAAAAGCAACATCATTATTTGTTTTTATAACATAATGAAAAATTATTTATTAATTTATATAAAATATATTTTATGTTGGTAATCAAAACCAAATTATGTTATATGAATAGGGAATGGGCATATATGTCATAATTTGGAAATGGATCGATTCCATGTTATGGTTATACCAATTTTGAGGCAACCTTCAATGCTTTCAAAAATTTTAAGCTTCCCTCCTACTATCTAAAGAAATCTAATTCCCTCCTTCCAAAAAGAATTAATCTCCTTCCTCCCACCTTCTTTTAACCTAAAACGGTTGTCCTCCCTCCTGTGACCCTTACACTCACCTAGAAAACAACTCACCCTCCCTTTAAATCACCGTCACGATTCTACCCTTGACCATCGCATATCTCCAATAGGCCTGCGGGGTGTTGATTCTGCCATCCGAAACCATCTTGTATTCTTATAGAAGTTGTTTGTAGCCGTTCACACCAACAACCGGCTCCCCCGGATTACCTAGACTACAATCACTGATGTCACATCCCAATTGACCTCTCTTGTAGGTGTGTAAATGAGAAAGGTTGAAGATGCATACCAATTGCTCGATGAAACGCATCAATCAAAAAAACTTCCGTTTCACATGTTTTATTAGATGAATGATTATCTGGCAATTATTTTTGGATGAAACTTATGTTTTGCAGATTCTTTTATGCAGCCTTAGAAGTAGAAGTTGGTATTTGTGGATACCATCTCTTTTGTGTAGAATTAAATTGAATTTAATAACCTAATTGGTGTTAATTTTTTATATGTTTCGTACATTTATAAGTCGATTTCTTTTTTCGCAGAATGAAACAATGCGTTTAGGGCATATGTCGCCATGTCGGGGCATTCACTGCTTCGGTAAAGATTAGGTTCGTATTTTGGTTTTTAATTACTCCTCTGAATGGAAACTTGCAAGTAATACCAAACTGTTTACTGTGGTAATTTGATAGTTAAAATTACTGTGATCATGTGGTAATTCCTCCGTCTCTAGGGACCCCTGTTTGTTAAGTTTTTTTGTATTTATAGTTTGTAGTTTATTGCTATTGAGTGGAAGTTATATATATACTTCATCTTCTTGTTTATGATTTGAGTGAACCATAAGACCTTTTGTCTAGAAAAGGAGATCCATGTAGGTTGTATAATTCTTTTAGTAAAGTATGTTATTGAATGGAATGTAACTATGGGCTTGATATGTTAAAACAGTTGTTTAACTGACGATGCACAATAATATTCGTATATAGAATGTTGTGTGAATTACTAATTTGGTTAGTATTCTACCTTTGATTACATGCTTTGTACTTTTGTTCAACTCAAACAATGCTGCTGAATTTTCTTGTGTTTTGTACATAGAAACTCTCTAGCATACTTGCTCTTCCCTTCTTGGAGAGAAGTTTTCTTATCAGCTGGCTCTATGTGCTTAGTTTCTCTAACAAATATGTTATTTTTCCATTTCTCATGTCATGTTCTAATTATGTTATAGGAACACCTACACCTAAAAAAGTGGAATTCTTATATCTCAAGGTTTGAGTGATTCACGTCAGTCGTATACAACTACTAAAAGGCATGGGCACCAGGTTTGCTTTTCAGTATGATTGTCTATTGGCAAATTAACGGGTTTGGGGTTGGCAGGTTAAAATAATGAACCTGAACATGAATCTTGGCTATTCATGGTGATGGTTCACTTAACGTTTAGCTTTTTTGCCCAAAGATATGACCCCAAAGAAATTCTCATTCAAATTCATATGAAAAAAATGCATATGAGTTCGTTTGGATCAACTCAAACTATACGACAGGTTTTGACCCGAACCAATTTTGCTCAGACTCCGTTTACACCCATTATCTGACCGACCCACCCGTTTTGGTAGGCTTAGGTAGACGCATAAGATCATGTTTCTTATATTTTCAGTTTCTTATAATCTACTTGTGTTTAATTTACATCAGACCTAACGTTGATGGGCACATGTATATAGAGAACATATTAGGCCATCTTAGAACCAATCATTTCCATAGAGATGCATAATCTATTTTATGTGGATGAATAACGTTAGAAACTTTTTCATATTTGTTTTAAAATGTTAGCTAGTATAAATATAAGGTGTACATAGTGTCCTCTTCTTGGAATGTGTGTGTAAAGAAACTGCATCTATCTATATTTTGTCTTCATTAGTTGTGTGGGAAATTTAAAAAATAAAACCCTCATCAAACGGTTGTTTCTAACCCAGATAGGCAATTGGATGAAAATTATAAAAATTTACAAACGTTGGGGGCTATTTGGTACAAAAAAGTTATTTTGGATGAAAATGATAAACATGCCCAAACCTCAGGGACGATTTTGCCAATTAACTCTAGTTTCAATATTGAGTTTATAGGTGCAACAAAGTTTCAGAAGACGAAGAAAACTGGTAGAAAACAAGGAAAGCATGACTCAGGTGTTGATGTGAACCATGATAGAGTCCCATCACCGCGGGTGGACACGAGTCTTGGTGGACCGCTTATCGACTATCCACCTATCGAGGTAATATATAATTATAGTTTGTTCAATAAAATGTTATATATATATATATATATATATATATATATATTAAAAATTAATTATGGTTTTGCAGAACCTGACCAAATGCGAGTTGCTGTCTCCCTAGCACGCTCGCAAGGAAGTGACGGTGGCTAAAGGTATGTCATGGCGAACCCCTCCAAATATGATTATGAATGAGAGTTGTATCAAAATTCAGGTTTATTCTGTTGTTGGTGAACATTCGGGATTGTGTGTCCCAGATGAAACACGCACTGAAGTTTTCATTCGGGTCAATTCACCTGACGGGATGTATCCCCGGTCGGTTTATGAGAACATCTTGTATTTCGAATTGTTAACCATGCTCTTGGAGGGTTGGCTTGATGTCACAATATTACATTGGTTTGCCATGTAAGTTGCTATTATTTTTATTATATGGTACCATAATATGCTTAGATAGAATTGAATTTACTAACTTTGTCACATTTTTAGGCATTTCTTTGAGTCGCCCAATTCTAGGTTTGCTTTTTTCAATCCACAAAAAATCACTGGATCACGGTGTAAAACACTTCTTGAAGACGTTAAAAAAAACTTAAAAGAAATACATGAGCTTCATTCTAAAAAAATGTTCTATCTTGCACCAAACTTAGTTGGGTAATATAAATTCCTCACCATATACACATACGCTTACAATACATACTTAATATGTTCTATATTTTTTATTTTTGTAGGAAACATTGGTCGCTTATAATTGTTTGCCCGGACTTCAAATTTAGCTATATTGTTGATTCTATAAATGATGGGAAGACCCTTAAAAATTACAAGCTCGTCAAGATCATTGAAGAAGTTTTTGAGATTAATTTTAAGTGGCACATGGTACAGGTATGTGAATACTTTATTGTTTAAAATCATGGTACAGGTATGTGAATACTTTATTGTTTAAAATAGTCTAATCAAAGTAATTCATTGTGAATATGATACAGTGCAAACAACAGAAAGGCAGTTAGGAATGTGGGTATATGGTAATCAAACATATGAAAGAGTTTATCGACTCTATACAACATGATTTGGTTAACCGAGTGAGTTTTTGTAAATATTCATAAACTTTGTTTATTGCATTAAATTATATATATTTGAAATCTAACTTTTGTATTTATTTGTTTTTAGCTTTGGAATGAAGAAGGGGATTTTGAAGAATCTCAAATTGAGAATTTAGTGGTAGATTTAATGTTTGGATTTATTTAAAAAGATGTTTTGATCTTGTAAGCATTAGTTTGTGTTTCATACTTTTGTAATTCCGTATACTTGAACGGGTTGTTTAATACTAGTTAACTTTTGTCGTGAGCATGTGCATTTGTATGTAATTGTAATTATATTAGGAAATATTACTAAAAATTCTGGAATTTTGCAAAAATATTAAAAATCTATATTTTTTTTCTTGTCTTATTTTTTGGTGCTATGGAGATTTGTTTTTTGGTGCTATGTAGATTTGTTATTAATTGACACGTGGTAGTTTATATTAATTTTTTGGTGGTGTGTTAAAAGATTTAATGGTGGTGGGACTTGTATTTCATCATTGATCTTTTGGTGGTGTGTTTGGAGATTTAATGGTGCTGTTATTGAACAGCACCAACAAATCCTATTATTTGGTGGTATATTTATTGGTGCTCTATGATACAACATAAAATAAAGCATAAAATACAGCACCAAAAAACTTATTTTG
Organism: Helianthus annuus; assembly: GCF_002127325.2. Classification (NCBI taxonomy): domain Eukaryota; kingdom Viridiplantae; phylum Streptophyta; class Magnoliopsida; order Asterales; family Asteraceae; genus Helianthus; species Helianthus annuus. The sequence continues at coordinate 157,246,266 of NC_035445.2, forward strand.
TACTAGTGGAAATCAAACCCGCTTTTGAAATTAACACGTGACATAGATAATTGGTTAAACGAAAACCAATGGGTTTAGCAATTAGAAGCAATGTATAGATATAGAAGATGTGCCATACAATAACAATCAAAACTCTAGGAAGTTAATCACACGATCTGGTCCATTTGGATATTGAGAACCAAGGTTTATTGATTATGGAAGTTCAGAATCAATATGCCAAATACAAAATTTGCATATGCAAATTTATGAGAAACCCAAAACATGCACCCCAAATGCAATGAAATTATCTAAAAAACACCACACATGAAATGTGGGACTCATATGTACATTTAGAAAAAAAAAAAAAAAAAAAAAAAAAAAAAAAAAAAAAACCGAAATGTACAAAAATTAAAATTTTCATTTGTTGAACACACAACAAATCGTTTATTTAATTATTTCTCAACATGACAACATACATCTTCGTAGACGCATATTTCATTAAGTATCTTCATAATCTTTTCAAACTCTTGATATGATCATTTATCTTTCATAGACCAGACATGATTCGAATAACCGTAACTTCTATGACAAAACACATATGATTACAATTAACAAATTAAGCGACTAGGATCCTAATTTCAATATAACGTAACTTATATAACGGCAACTTCTTCAAAGTATTCATGCTTCTGAACGGCCATCTTTTCTATAATGAAACGCAAACGTGTAGGTCCCTTTTCTCGGAGGATCGAGAACAAACCTAAACCTTGTTATACTAACCCACTAGCGAGTGCGGAATCCAAGCTAGTAGGCAAACCGGGATGAAGCAAGAACAAACACAAGAACACACAAAGTTCACCGATTAACACCACTTGTATTAATACGTATGAAGGTTTACGGTTACAAGCACAATGTTTACAATCTTGTTTGCAAACTCTCTAAAGTGTGTGTGTGTGTGTTTTCCAGCAGAGTTTCTCTAACTCTCCAAATGTGCATCTATCTAACACTAACACACTGCATGGGTATTTATACCCATACACAGCAGGTCTTGGTCGAAGGATCGATAGATGGTCCGAAGGATCATCTATCGATGACAGGGAGCTCGAACGATCAGCGTGGACATCGAAGGATCATCCTTCGATGTCTAATGGTCGAACCATATCTTTCGAGCACCTCGAAGGATGATGCGTATCCTTCGAGGCTATCCTTCGATCCAGACAAACATCATGTTGTCCAAGTCAAACTAGGAGGATAGTTGACTTGGTCAACTTACAGACTGATTTAGGACATCGTTTACATACAGACCGAATACAGACAAAGTACAGACACAAGTGCACCAACAAACTCCCCCTTGGCTGTAGCTTTGTCTTTATCTTGTCTTTATCTTCTATAGATGTAGACTTGTCTCGAACTTCGACAGTCTTTGGTCTTCGAGTTTCCAAAACTCTGATGTCCTTTCAAGTCTTCATGGTCGGAGGATCTTCAAAGTCTTCACGTCTTGAAAGCAGAGAGTGTATCAACAAACTACCCGTATCATGTAGGAAGTGTGTTGACAAACTCCCCCTTAACATAAGCTCCCCCTTGAGTTATGCTCGTGAATGGACTTTATCTTTATGAAGTGAGATCCTTGTGGTGTTGAAGATGGCCAGCGGCAACTCGATCATCTTCGTCTTTTGAGCGCCTTCTCGTCGTGTCTTCATTCCAAAGCTTGTCATCGACCATGTTCTCCTAGCCCTTAGAATCTGCACATGCAAGAAATCTAAACGCGTAATGAGAACAACTGCTTGGAACATAGTATAAACAAATGACACACGAATGACCATGTCACAATCAAACACCGTCCGACAGTTTGAAAGTTTAATAAATTTTTTTTTCAATTTTAGCCTTTAACTTTCAAAACATGCAAATTTCGACCGTTTATGAAGATTTAGTCAGTTTGGTTTTCGTTCAGGTTTCAGGCAACGAAGACTTGAGCTCCAACATCGTACGATCGAAAATAAAGTAGAAATAAAATCTTTTTGGCTTTTATAAAGTTTATATTAAAACACAGATTTTAGGTGTGTTTTTGAAATTAAAAGACAACAATTTTAATATCCTTTGAGTGTTATCAAACGACATCACCGCTAATGTCGTGCTGATATGCACCAAACGACGAAACTGTTTAAAAGAAAAACAATAAAAGTTAAGCAGTAAATAAATATATACAGACATTCTTTTTGCGAGTTTCGAGGGTAAGAGAATCATATCAGTGTACGGTCATGCCAAAACACTCTTGTTGTTCAGTTAGTTAATCATTAAGATAAGCATCCTATAACAATTATCGGTATTGTTATCCACTTAATCTCAACTTATCAGATGTAATCATGTTTAGAGGATACGTTAATGTATGATTTATACTTACCGACCGGTGTTCATCCACATCACGACACATTCCCGTATCAAGGTATGCACGAGAGTTCATCTTACCGGTGAGTATACCGATTATCATCTGTTTGACCGTATAAAATTGTGAGATACTCACTTATTTTGATTTGAAAACAAGTCCTATGTGATATAATCACTTATTGATAAGGAACTTGATTTTCGTATGCATGAGGGCACAGGTGCAAGTCCGTGAACAGGTCAGTACTTCCGTACAGCAGAGAGACGAACTTGACACCCGGATAAATGTGATATTTTATCACTTATTTGATTTGGACATGTGATTGTTTATCACTTATTGAGGTCGAATGCAGTATGCAATATGTACACGTATGTCTAGTATCATGGAAGATCTAGACTTGCGTCCCCGTTATTTTTCGGTAAAAGATACAACCATGATACCCAGATGATAAGCAGCATAAAGACCGAATATCTCAGAACCTCGGCAATCTATCAAACGAAATTTCGGTACTAAGACCATATGCCAATGAATGGTTCCCACCTGGTCTTCAGTCGGTTAAGATTTATATCACCCTGCACACTTTAAAATGATTGTGAGCCTACCGATACATCTTATATAGAGCTGCTTATCGTTTTGCATTTAAGGTTTAAAGAGGTTAGGATAGACCACTGATGTACTATCATTTTCTCTTTTGCTCTCCAGGAAACTCATTTTTGATTTTCTACTGTTTTTGTGTTTTTGAAATTTTTCGATGTTTTTGTATTTTCCGATTTTTGGATTTACTCCCCCTAAAATCAACAAACTAAGATAAATTTAAAAAACACACAAAGATATTTACAAAAATGATTTTCCGATGTTGGTTTACTCTTGCTTGACCTTAATGCCATTTACCAATAATAAGAAGTCAAATCTAGATTTGTCAAAAGCTTTGGTAAATAAGTCGGCACGTTGGTCATCGGTGTGGACCTTAACAACATCGATTAGCCTTTTCTCAAAGCAATCACGTATAAAGTGATATTTGATTTCGATGTGTTTGGTCTTTGAATGCTGCACAGGATTTTTAGTGATATCTAAAGCAGCAGAATTATCAACGTATATAGGAGTAGTTAGGAATTCAAAACCGTAGTCCCGCAATTGTTGTTGGATCCAAAGAACTTGTGAACAACAACTTGATGCAGCAATGTATTCAGCTTCGCATGTTGATGTAGCGACACACGTCTGCTTCTTGCACTGCCAGGTGACTAGGCGATTTCCTAAAAACTGACATCCAGCCGTTGTGGATTTGCCGTCGATTTTACATCCGCCAAAATCAGAATCACTGAATGCGACCAAGTCAAAGTTATTATCCCTAGGATACCACAGACCGGTGTCTGGATAAGCCTTCAAATAACGAAAAATCCTTTTGACAGCTGCAAGATGTGAGGCCTTCGGGTTGACTTGATATCTGGCAAGCAGGCATGTTGGGTACATTATATCTGGCCTTGATGCTGTGAGGTACATAAGGGATCCGATCATCGCGCGATAGTATGAAGGGCTAACAGGTTCACCCTTTACGTCAGGAGTTATTCCGTGATTAGTTGGCAATGGGGTACCAATGGGCGTTGCATCGGACATCTGGAACCGGCTCAAGATGTCTCCAACATATTTAGTCTGATGGATGAATATCCCAGACTCCGTTTGTTGCACTTGTAGGCCCAAAAAGAAATTCATTTCCCCCATAGCACTCATCTCGAATTTATCCTGCATGATGCGCTCGAAATTCCTACACAAAACATCATTAGTAGAACCAAAAATAATATCATCAACATATACCTGAACCAGAAGAAGATCCCCATCTTGTTCTTTGATGAAGAGAGTACAATCGATAAGACCTCTTCGAAAACCGTTCTCCAGCAGATATGTAGATAAGGTTGCATACCAAGCTCGTGGCGCTTGATGAAGACCATAGAGAGCTTTGTTGAGCAACCAAACCCGATCGGGATGAACAGGATCTTCAAAACCTGGAGGCTGTTCGACATATACCTCTTCTTCAACCACACCATGTAGAAATGCACTTTTGACATCCATCTGGTAAACCTTGAATCCTTTGAATGAGGCATAAGCCAGAAAGATCCGAATAGCTTCCAGACGTGCAACTGGTGCATAGACTTCGTTGTAGTCGATACCCTCTATCTGACGAAAACCTTGAACGACTAAACGAGCTTTGTTTCGAATTACCACTCCACGGTCGTCTTTCTTGCATTTGAAGACCCATCGAGTGCCAATCTTCTTGTAATTCTCAGGCTTTTCAACAAGCTTCCAAACACCCAGCTTGTGAAATTGCTGTAATTCTTCCTGCATGGCCTCAACCCAAGCACTGTCTTTCAATGCTTCTTTCCACGACTTTGGTTCTTCTTGTGACACATAACACGCGAAGGACCAGTCATTTTGTTGACCAGACTCTCTTATAGCTGAATACAAACCAGCATTCCGGTTGTTTCTCAGCTGATTACGCGTCTGCACACCGCGATGGACATCTCCTATGATATTCTGCTGGGGATGGGTATCGTGAATCCGCATTTCAGGATTATCTGGCACACGAGCATTGATACCCAAATTGTTCAGATTAAGATCAACAACCAACTCCACACCAGGAATGTGGTTAGAAGTGGATGCATTCCCTTCAGCAGTATCGATATTCTGCGTATGAGGTGTATCACCAGAGGCACCTTGAACAGGAGCAGCTGGAGCTGAAGATCCTTCGGCTGCATCATGATATTCATCATCTTCAGAAGAGTCATTATAATCAGCAGCATCTTCATAAACCTCATTTTGAACCATATTGTTGACTGACGTAGAAGCTTGAGGGTCAACAACAATAGGTCTGACCAATGGCGAGACAGCAGCGTTGTCACTTTCTAACAACATCCGAGCCGCTGCTGATTCTTCGTCAAAGGTTGGCAGATTGAAGGAGTTAAATAATCCATCATAATCGAACATCCACGGATCACCCGGAGCCCTAACAGGACTCGTGTACCTTTGAACCCTAACTTCACTCCATAGCTCAATCTTTTTGGTAGCTAGATTCCAAACACGAAAATTCGGAGTTGCATATCCAAGGAAGAAACCCTCGATAGCTCGTGCACCAAACTTTCCATCCGGCTCAATCATAGTACAAGGAGCACCAAACGGTTCAAGGTAAGAAAGATCCGGTTTCCTTCTCTGAAGGAGTTCGAAGCAAGTCTTGCCATGTCTCTTAACTGTAAGAACTCTGTTCAACGTGTAGCAAGCAGCCGATACAGCCTCTCCCCAGAATTGAATAGGGAGTTCCGACTCTACTAACATTGTTCTTGCAGTTTCAATAATAGTCCGATTCTTCCTCTCAGCGACACCATTTTGTTGTGGAGTATAACGAGAACTGTACTCATGAAGAATGCCTTTAGAAGTACAAAACTCATCCATAACTTGATTCTTGAATTCAGTTCCATTGTCGCTTCGGATCCTTTTCACTTTCAACGTATAGAGATTTTCCAACATTGTAAGAAGATCCTTGAGGATGCCAGGAGTTTCACTTTTGTGTGCCATAAAGGATACCCAAGAAAATCTAGAGTAGTCATCAGTAACTACTAAACAATAAGCATCACCAAACGTTGTCTTGTGCTTCATAGGTCCAAAAAGGTCCATATGAAGACGTTCGAGTGGCATGCTGACAGTGTTGATTTTCTTCAAAGGGTGAGACTTCTTCGTTTGCTTCCCCTTTTGGCACGAGACACAGATATCTTGTAGATGAAAACTTCTAACAGGCACACCATTCACAAGATTATTTTTCACCAAATGGTTCATCTTTCTCAAGTGAATGTGCCCCATTCTTCTGTGCCAAGATATAGACTCCTTTTCTGTGGCTTTTGAGGCAAAACAAGTAACTTGTGCAGATGTAGTAATCGCTTGGCTCATATCGAGAATATAAAGATCATTAACTCTCGGAGCCGATAAGAGAACCCATTCTTGTGGAATTTTGAATCCAGGCTTCAGCACATAACAGCCAGCATCATCAAAAATCACTGAGAACTTTTTATCGCAGATTTGCGACACACTGAGAAGATTGTGATCAATTTGCTTCACATAATTGATCTTATCAAAGCACACGATGCCATTGGAGATACTTCCTTCTCCAGTGATGTACCCTCCTTTATCACCCGCAAAAGCAACATACCCTCCTCTAATATTTCTCACGTCGTATAGGAGTCGTAAGTCGCCAGTCATGTGCCTGGATGCCCCACTATCAACAATCCAATGACTATTAATAGTTCCTCCTAGAACATCCTGCACATGTCAAATAAACACATCAGTTGAGAATGGGGACCCAAGCCTTAGTGGTCTTGGGTCGTCCCTTGGCATCACGATACGTAAGCTCTATCTCCTGATGGTTTTCAAGAACAACTGCTCCCCCTGAATTGTCACCCGATTTAGGTAACCAAGTTTGTCTTTGCCTACCAGCTTTTGAAGATTCTGGTTTTATAGGTTGTGACACTCTTGGTTCCTTTTGAACTGTTTTAACTTCAGATTTTAAAGCTTTTTCAACAGTTTTTATGTTCTTACGTCGTTGTTTAGTTTCTTGTTCTTTTACAGTTCGTTTATCTTGTTTAGGTGAAACTGACCGACGTTGAGGGTGAACTGCTTCAGGTGGAGCCTTTTCAACCAACTTCTTCTTTGGAGCATTTGGGCAATTTCTGATAATGTGCCCAATTTCTCCACATTTGAAACAAGTTCTCCTTTCAACAGTTTTAGGAGAACTTGATCGACTACCAGATGTTGAGCTTGTAGAACCTGAGGTACTTGCTCTTTCATCACACCCGTTTGTGTGTTGGGTGTAATTGTTATCACTGTTTCGTTTCAAAATCTTGACTTGTTGTACAAAATCAGTGTTTGATTTGTTTTCAAAAGTCTCAATTTTATCTGTACCTTTTGATGCTACAAACTTAACATCTTTTCCTTTCTTCATGTAACGAGCTCCTTTTGATTCAACTTTAGCCTTTGGCTTTGGAACTCGTTGTGGTTGTTTACCCTTAGAAGCAGTCGGTTGTTGAGTGGTTGGAGATTTTTGATTGCCAAACTGTTTCCTAATCTCAGCCTTAGGAATTGGATCACATTGTGTTACCACAATTCCCGGCAGTGTTTTTCCCAAAAATTTGTTTGTATTGTCTTCAAAGACTTTGTCAATCAAAGATTTATTTACATTTTTAATTGGAAAAACATGATCTGAATAGATTTTATTATCTCCAACCAAGGTGTACAACACATTACTGCTTTTAACAGTAGACACACCTGTCTTATCAACCTTGACAGGATCAATCACTTGCTTCTCAACAGATGGAACCTCAGGAGTATCAGGATCACAAAGGATGTGATTCTCTCGTGGAATATCTACTCCTTTCATCTTGCTAAGTGATTTATCCTGATCACTTACAGCCACATCTGATTCATCATCCGATGTCTCATAGTCCTCGATAATTGGAGGACTTTGTTTCATGGATGGTGAAGTTTCTTGTTCCTTAGGGGCTGTGTTTGAAGAACTGTCCGATTTGAACCCTAGGCCAGTAGAAAATTCCTCCAAGTTCAAAGGCACACTGGGTTCATACCGAGGCATTTCCTCTTCATCGGGCATCTTGGTATAGTTGTCCATCAAAGGGGGTGGACACGCCTTATACCCTACACCTTTCACGTTACCTTTCAGTTGTTGAACGTCTATGATGTGATCAAGCACAAATCGGGAGTTAGAATAACTATCCAATTTCTGTTTGATCGCATCATGCTTGCATTGGGCAATGGCTAATTGCTTCTTAGTTTCTTCCACAAGGTTAATGTATTCATTTATACTTACTTGTTTGTGGTAAACTACTTTGTTAACCTCGGACACATTTTTCTTTAATGTTTCTATTACAGATTTAAATTCTTTTTCATTCCGGGTTAAAGCCATGTTTGCCTCTTGGCATTTTGACAGTTCAATAACCAAATTCTGATTATGACTATGAAGCTTTTCTGATTCAAGCTTCATCTCTGCACATGATTTACAAATACTAGGAGCAGGAGGTTCAGAAGTTACCTGACTAGTAGAGGCTGAACCATTTGCCATAAAGGCAGTTTGAAAAGAAAAAGCTCCATCTTCAGAGAATAGCTTTTCCATTTCCGTTGATGTAGCAGCAGCCTTCCTAATCAGAATTGATTTCTGACATTTAAGCTCATCAGCTTCATTCAGTAGCTCCTGTATATCATCATCTCCTTCTTCATTCACATCAGGCTCTGAGTGATTATCCCCAGAAACAGAGCCTTCTTCATCCGAACTGCCCGAATAACCAGAACTGTCATCGCTCCCAGAAGATTCTTCTTTATGAACCTGCTCGATGACTTTAGCATACAATGCAGTTCCACTTCCTTGATCACCTTCACCAAACTGCACTGACCAGTCACATCCTTCATCAGCTTGAACAGCCAAAGCCCGATTGTGATTGGTAGCTCCAGGCTGTCCCTGATTGTTATTCACTGCCACCATCCTCCGTTCACGGTTTTCTTGTTGGGCATTCGCATTAGTCTGGTTTCTGAACGGGTTGTGATTGCCGTGTTTTGTTGGTCGAGTGCACTCACGTTTAAAGTGCCCTTTCTCGCCACAATTAAAGCACGTGACGGCATTAATATCAAACCCATACTTCGTGTTTTTCTTTCCTTCCAACGAAGTTCTTCCAGTTCTCGCCATGAAATCTTTTGCCCTTCTAACCGCACTAGCAAAAGCCCATTTAATATCCATCAACTCCATTTCTTCCTTGTCGATCTGATCATAATCTTCATTGGTCATGTTGATGTTTCCAAGCTGACCAGCTACCAAACCACAGTAAGCACTGACCATGGTGTTGATAATTTCCATATGTTCCTTAGCAACTTCAATACTAAGGTGTGAAAGATTTGAGTTGTCGACTCGGATTGTGTGATGACTTTGGGATTGAGGTTGAGGATTGCTTGTATAGTGAGCTTGCTGTTGTTGTTGTTGAGGTTGTGGTTGTGGCTGTGTTGGAACAGGAATGTAAGACCTCGGATCGAATTGAGGTTGTGGTGGAGCAGCTGTTGATTGAGGAAATGGAAAAGAACTTGTATTGGACACAAAAGCAGTTTGAAGCTTCGGTTGCTGAACAGAACTAGCTGAAGGACCAAAACCAGGCAAATACATTTCTGTATTCTGAGGAGCTGGAGCACGCCTTGCTTTCCTAATTTCTTCATCATTTTTATGTTCCAGCTTCTGAATGAACTCATAGATGTTAATCTCATCTAGAGCTTTAGTATGCTTCAACAACTCAATAAACGAACTCCATTTTGGGGGTAGGGCGTCAGCAAACCTATTCACCATGTCTTGTTGAGTAGCTGCCACCCCATAAGCACACATTTCACTAATCAAATGATAGAAACGTGTGGTCATATCATTCAGAGTCTCGTTTTCCAAAAACTGAAAAGATTCAAATTCTTTCTTCAACAAATCATGCCTAGACTTTCGAGCGGCTGCATTGCCTTCTCCTCTAGCAACTAAGGCATCCCACAATGCTTTCGTGGTCTTGCAATATGAAAACTGATGGTAGATGTCTTTGTTGAGTGCTTGAGTAAGTATGGCATAGGCCTTTTTCTCCAATTCATAAGCCTTCTTGTCATTTTCAAGCATGTTGGCGTAACCTTCTGAAGTGGATGCTCTACTTTCAAGACTTTCATTGAATGCATTGACAAAACACATCCAAAGGTCGGTGCTTTGTCCTTGAACATATGTGTGAAAGCGGCCTTTCCATGATGGAAAATCGTTCATGTGGTTCAGCTTTGGTGGACGATTGTTACTGCCTGTTTCACTCTCACTAATCAGAAGATTCTGAAGACTTTGACTTTGATTGGATACCAAAGCCCATTGACAGGAACTTATTGATTGTTGTTGTTTTGGAATGGCACTCGTCATATATTCAGCCATAGACATCTGTTTCAGATCTGGTTGTGGATCCGTACTCCAATCCCAAGGACTTGTGCAACTCATTGTGATCAAAAATCAATAAATAACCTACACACCACAAACTGTCAACAACAAACAGACAACAATTGAAAGATACAATCTGATCGAAAGATCAAGACTTGTTCGAAGGATCAACAGTGATCGAAAGATTACTGTTGAGTTTCGAGCAATAGTCTTCGAAAGATTCTCAATGAAAGATCCTTATCTTTCGACTGATTATCACGAAAGATTCAATGTTCGAAAGATTTATATCTTTCGAATACTGATCTCGAAGGATTCACAATGAAAGATCCTTATCTTTCGAGATGTATCCTTATCTTTCGGACAACCAACTTTCGAAAAGATTCCAACTACGAAGGATAACCCTTAGACTTCGAAAGACTACTCGAAGGATGCTTATCTTTCGAGCTGCCTTTGATCGAAAGATGTCGAAGGATATCTTTCGATGTCGAAGGATATCTTTCGACAGCTCTGACACACTGACACAAAGTACGACGGGTTGGTGAAAAAGGTGATGTGTTGATGTACCAACTTTCGGCAGAAAGGATGGTTCTGCAACAACTTTTCACCAAACAATTGACTTTCAAAAATTTTGCCAAAATAAGCAACCTTATCTTCAAGAACTGGTCACCGGAAACACACCGGAGATATGGCCGGAAAAATCAAAGTTTCACAAAGACAATTTTTATGTTACCCAAACCGACCCCGAACACTCCCGATAGGTTTAGTACGCGTTTTTATGCAGAAAACTACCAAAAACGGTTACTAAACCAAGTGTCCAAACACACCAAGAACTTGAACAAACCGGTTTTAAACAAGGTAAAGAGCGAGGCTCTGATACCACTTGTAGGTCCCTTTTCTCGGAGGATCGAGAACAAACCTAAACCTTGTTATACTAACCCACTAGCGAGTGCGGAATCCAAGCTAGTAGGCAAACCGGGATGAAGCAAGAACAAACACAAGAACACACAAAGTTCACCGATTAACACCACTTGTATTAATACGTATGAAGGTTTACGGTTACAAGCACAATGTTTACAATCTTGTTTGCAAACTCTCTAAAGTGTGTGTGTGTGTGTTTTCCAGCAGAGTTTCTCTAACTCTCCAAATGTGCATCTATCTAACACTAACACACTGCATGGGTATTTATACCCATACACAGCAGGTCTTGGTCGAAGGATCGATAGATGGTCCGAAGGATCATCTATCGATGACAGGGAGCTCGAACGATCAGCGTGGACATCGAAGGATCATCCTTCGATGTCTAATGGTCGAACCATATCTTTCGAGCACCTCGAAGGATGATGCGTATCCTTCGAGGCTATCCTTCGATCCAGACAAACATCATGTTGTCCAAGTCAAACTAGGAGGATAGTTGACTTGGTCAACTTACAGACTGATTTAGGACATCGTTTACATACAGACCGAATACAGACAAAGTACAGACACAAGTGCACCAACAAAACGATCACAAATTAACAGGATCAGATGGTAAGAAAAATGGGTTGATGAACTTTAATGAATAACGATACTATATGATCCGATTGAATGAATATGATTAGATTTTTCTGTGAAAGATGGAAAACCCCATTCGTATCATTTTCCTATTAATCAGTCCTTCAACATAGTCCGATCACGCAAACGATCACAAATTAACAGGTATCATTTTTCTAATAAAAAAGTTGTATTCCACTCATAACTTTCCAAAACCCCAACTTTACAAACCTCCATGTCAATCAATTACAGCCTAATTCTCCTCAACGAACTCTCTATACAACGATAATTCACCACCATCTTCATCGCACTTCCCCTTCATCAACCACCGTTAGTGCTACTGGTGCCAAGATTTTGATAAAACATTGCGGTCACATGAAGTCCCCGCTTGGAGAACCTTCGCGAGTGATCGGAGATCGCCGTTGGTCCACGGTGGAAGACGTTCACACGCCGGTTCAACCGTAACAAACATTCCGTTCCACAATTGAACAAATTTGTCATGTACGATCTTTTAAGTTCCATCACCGATAAGAGTCACGACGGTTTTTAATAGAGAGGCATAGGTGGAAGCAGTTATTTGATGGGGTTACTTTTTGAATGTACAGGACACGACGTTTAAACCAAAAGGTATGACCTAAGTTGGTTTTTGTATTGTTTAGATAATTAGTCCCCAACCAGCAAACTTAAAAGTTTTAGGAGGTCCAAGTTAGAGACTAAATGCGTTACAAAGTGCAAACCACAGGGACCATCCATGTACTTTTGGCAAAACTTAGGGACTAAATGTGTCACAAAGTGCAAACCACAGGGACCATCCATGTACTTTTGGAAAGATCGGGACCAAATCCAAAATTTTGAAAAACCACAGGGACTATCTGTGTACATTACTCTAAACTAAATAAATACTCCGAATATTAAACTAATTAAGTTTAAAAACAAAAATATCCAAATTAAGTTTCGTGATGAAGGCTACATTATAAAGGTCATACCTGATTTGCCTTTCGTCCTAAACCCATCAAAAAGTTATCTGGCTTTATATCACGGTGAAGAAAACCTCTTGAATGCATATACTCAACTCTATTTATCTGCATAAAGCAATAAAAAAAGGTGTAAACGACTAAACGTTGATACAACATGCTCAATCTATCTCATTACACACAGTGTGATACTTACCATCTGATCTGCAAGCATTAAAACCGTTTTCAAAGTGAATTTGCGATTACAATAATTGAACAAATCTTCTTGTAGATCCCTCTCGGAGGATCGAGAACAAACCTAAACCTTGTTATACTAACTTACTAGCGAGTGCGGAATCCAAGCTAGCAAGCAAACCGGGATGAGACAAGTACAAGCACAAACACACAAGATTCACCGATTAACACTAGTTGTATTAATGCAAATGAAGGTTTCGGTTACAAGCACAATGTTTACAAATCTAACTTGTAAACTCTCTAAGTGTGTGTGAGGGTTCCGGACAGAATGCTCTCAAGAATATCTCTCGGATGTGTGTATTCTGTCTAACTGTCTGAACTATCTAACACATACACTGCATGGGTATTTATATACCCAGCCCATGATGCCAGATCGAAGGATCCGATAGATGGTCCGAAGGATTATCTATCGATGACTAAACATCCGAAGGATCAGCATGGACCTCGAAAGATCACCTTTCGAGGTCTATCATTCGAAGCCTATCTTTCGATGCCATCGAAGGATCTGCAATATCCTTCGATTGGTTATCCTTCGACACAGAACATCTTTCAACATCTTTCAACTGTTGTCCAAGTCAAACCGGAGGATGGTTGACTTGGTCAACTTACAACACTAATCAGGACATCATTTACATCGTGACCGAATACAGACAAAGTACAGACACAAGTGCACCAACAAACTCCCCCTTGGCTGTAGCTTTGTCTTGATCTTCTATAGATGTAGACTCGTCTTGAACTTCGACGGTCTTTGGTCTTCGAGTTCCCAAAACTCTGATGTCCTTTCAAGTCTTCAATGTCGAAGGATCTTCAAAGTCTTCACGTCTTGAAAGCAGAAAGTGTATCAACAAACTACCCGTATCATGTAGGAAGTGTGTTGACAAACTCCCCCTTAACATAAGCTCCCCCTTGAGTTATGCTCGTGAAAAACTTTATCTTTATGAAGTGAGATCCTTGAGGTGTTGATGATGGCCAGCGGCAACTCGATCATCTTCATCATTTGAGTGCCTTCACGTCGTGTCTTCATTCCGAAGCTGTGTCATTGACCATGTTCTCCTAGCCTTTAGAATCTGCACATGCAAGAAATCTAAACGCGTAATGAGAACAACTGCTTGGAATATAGTAAATCATAAACAAATGACACACGTATGACCATGTCACAATCAAACACCGTCCGACAGTTTGAAAGTTTAATAAATTTATCAGTTTCAATTTCTAACTTTCAAAACATGCAAATTTTGACCGTTATGAAGATTTAGTCAATTCGGTTTTCGTTCAGGTTTCAGGCAACGAAGACTCGAGTTCCAACATCGTACGATCGAAAATAAAGTAGAAATAAAATCTTTTTGGAATTTATGAATTTTTCAAATGTAAAGACTGAAAGCAGTAAATAAATATATACAGACATTCTTTTTGTGAGTTTCGAGGGTAAGAGAATCATATCAGTGTACGGTCATGCCAAAACACTCTTGTTGTTCAGTTAGATAATATTAAGATAAGCATCCTATAACAATTATCGGTATTGTTGTCCACTTAAGCTCAACTTATCAGATGTAATCATGGCGAGGAGATACATTAATGTATGATTTATGCTTACCGACCGGTGTTCATCCACATCACGACACATTCCCGTATCAAGGTATGCACGAGGGTTCATCTTACCGGTGAGTATACCGATTATCATCTGTTTGACCGTATATTGATGTGAGATTCTCACTTATTTTGAATGAAAACAAGCCCTATGTGATATAATCACTTATTGATGAGGAACTTGATTTTCATATGCATGAGGGCACAGGTGCAAGTCCGTGAACAGGTCAGTACTTCCGTACAGCAGAGAGACGAACTTGACACCCGGATAAATGTGATATTTTATCACTTATTTGATTTGGACATGTGATTGTTTATCACTTATTGAGGTCGAATGCAATATGTAATATGTACACGTATGTATAGTATCATGGAAGATCTTAGACTTAGTCTATTTATAGAAGCAACCATGATACCCAGATGATAAGCAGCATAAAGACCGAATATCTCAGAACCTCGACAATCTATCAAACGAAATTTCGGTACTAAGACCATATGCCAATGAATGGTTCCCACCTGGTCTTCAGTCGGTTTAAGATTTATATCCCCTGCACACTTTGAAATGATTGTGAGCCTACCGATACATCTTATATAGAGCTGCTTATCGTTTTTCATTTAAGGTTTAAAGTGGTTTGGATAGACCACTGATGTACTATCACTTTCTCTTTTGCTCGCCAGGAAACTCATTTTTGTTTTTCTATTGTTTTTGCGTTTTTGAAATTTTTCGATGTTTTTTGGATTTTCGGATTTTTGGATTTACTCCCCCTAAAATCAATAAACTAAGACAAATTTAAAAACACGAAGATATTTACAAAAATGATTTTCCGATGTTGGTTTTACTCTTGCTTGACCTTAATGCCGTTTACCAATAATAAAAAGTCAAATCTTGATTTGTCAAATGCTTTGGTAAATAGGTCGGCACGTTGGTCATCGGTGTGGACCTTAACAACATCGATTAATCTTTTCTCATAGCAATCACGTATGAAGTGATATTTGATTTCGATGTGTTTGGTCTTCGAATGCTGCACAGGATTTCTAGTGATATCTAAGGCAGCAGAATTATCAACGTATATAGGAGTAGTTAGGAATTCAAAACCGTAGTCCCGCAATTGTTGTTGGATCCAAAGAACTTGGGAGCAACAACTTGAGGCAGCAATGTATTCAGCTTCGCATGTTGAT
Organism: Helianthus annuus; assembly: GCF_002127325.2. NCBI lineage: Eukaryota > Viridiplantae > Streptophyta > Magnoliopsida > Asterales > Asteraceae > Helianthus > Helianthus annuus. Next base: position 157,262,110 of record NC_035445.2, read on the forward strand.
GTTGCTACACATGTCTGCTTCTTGCACTGCCATGTGACTAGGCGATTTCCTAAAAACTGACATCCAGCCGTTGTGGATTTGCCGTCGATTTTGCATCCGCCAAAATCAGAATCACTGAATGCTACCAATTCAAAGTTATTATCCCTAGGGTACCACAGACCGGTGTCCGGGTAAGCCTTCAAATAACGAAAAATCCTTTTAACAGCAGCAAGATGTGAGGCCTTCGGATTAACTTGATATCTGGCAAGCAGGCACGTTGGGAACATTATATCTGGCCTTGATGCTGTGAGGTACATAAGAGAGCCGATCATTGCGCGATAGTTTGAGGGGCTAACAGCGTCACCCTTCAAGTCTGGAGTAATTCCGTGATTTGTTGGCAATGGGGTACCAATGGGCGTTGCATCAGACATCTGAAACCGGTTCAGGATGTCACCAACATATTTAGTCTGATGGATGAATATCCCAGACTCCGTTTGTTGCACTTGAAGGCCCAAGAAGAAGGTCATTTCCCCCATAGCACTCATCTCGAATTTCTCCTGCATAATGCGCTCGAATTCCCTACACAAGACATCATTAGTAGAACCAAAAATAATATCATCAACGTATACCTGTACCAGAAGAAGATCTCCATCTTGTTCCTTGATGAAGAGAGTACAGTCAATAAGACCTCGTCGAAAACCGTTCTCCAGCAGATAGTGTGATAAGGTTGCATACCAAGCTCGCGGTGCTTGATGAAGACCATAGAGAGCTTTGTTGAGCAACCAAACCCGATCGGGATGGATAGGATCTTCAAAACCTGGAGGCTGTTCGACATATACCTCTTCTTCAACCACACCATGTAAAAATGCACTTTTCACGTCCATTTGATAAACCTTGAATCCTTTGAAGGACGCATAGGCTAAGAAGATTCGAATTGCTTCGAGACGTGCCACTGGTGCATATACTTCGTTGTAGTCGATGCCTTCAATCTGACGAAAACCTTGAACGACTAAACGTGCTTTGTTTCGGATAACAACTCCGCGGTCATCCTTTTTGCATTTGAAAACCCAGCGGGTACCAATCTTCTTGTATCCAGGAGGTTTCTCTACCAGTTTCCAGACACCCAGCTTCTGGAACTGTTGCAATTCTTCCTGCATGGCTTCCACCCATGAGTTATCTTTCAAGGCTTCTTTCCAAGTTCTTGGCTCTTCCTGTGAGACATAACACGCGAAAGACCAATCGTTTTGTTGCCCAGATTCTCTAATAGCTGCATACAAGCCTGCATTGTTGTTGTTTTGCAACATGTTTCTCGTTTGAACGCCACTTTGCACATTACCGATGATGTTTTGTTGAGGATGGGTATTATGAATCCTTGTTTCAGGATTATCTCTAACTGGAATATTTATACCCAGGTTGTTGAGATTAAGGTCAACAACCAATTCAAGACCCGGAATTGACGAAGAGGATGAGGCAGTAGCTTCAGCTGTTCTTTGGGCATCCACTGGAGGAGTACCCTCTGAAGTACCATGAACAGCCGTTGTTGGAGCTTCTTGATCTGCATCTAGAAATTCATCATCCTCTGAAGATTCGTTCAATTCGGTTGCATCATGAAAATCCTCGTTGTTGAGAGTATTGTTGTTCACCGAAGTAGATGGTTCTTGATTAACAAGAATTGGACGAACCACCGGTGAAACTGTTGCATTGTCACTCTCGAAAAACATCCTAGCCGCAGCATTTTCTTCAACGGCTTCAACATTGATCGAATTGAAAAAGTCATCGTACTCAAACATCCAAGGCTGACCCGGACTTTTGACTGGCAAAGTGTGCCTTTGTACACTGACTTCAGACCATTCTTCGACCCTTCGTGTCTCTAGATTCCAGACACGTAAGTTAGGGGTGGCATACCCAAGAAAGTATCCCTCAATTGCTTTTGCCCCAAACTTCCCATTAGGATCGATCATTGTGCAAGGAGCTCCAAACGGTTCAAGATAAGACAAATCAGGTTTCCGTTTGTTGAGAAGCTCAAAGCAGGTCTTGTTGTGTCTTTTGACTGTAAGGACTCGATTCAGTGTGTAACATGCAGAGGCCACAGCTTCAGTCCAGAAAGGAATGGGCAGCTGCGACTCTACCAACATTGTCCTAGCAGTCTCGATCAATGTGCGGTTCTTACGTTCAGCGACGCCATTTTGTTGAGGAGTATAAGCTGCACTAAACTCATGAAGAATACCCTTTTCAGTGCAAAACTCCGTCATGGCATGATTCTTGAATTCCGTACCATTGTCGCTACGTATCCGCCTTACCTTTAACTTATACAAATTTTCAATCTGAACGATCAAGTTTTTGATAATACCAAAGGTTTCACTCTTGTGTGCCATGAACGCTACCCAAGAAAATCTTGAATAATCATCTGTAATCACGAGACAGTATTAATCACCCCGAATACTCTTGTGTTTGACAGGACCGAACAAATCCATGTGCAAACGTTCAAGGGGAATTGCCACTGTGTTGAACTTCTTTGTAGGGTGCTTTTTCTTCGCTTGTTTACCCTTTTGGCACGAAACACAGACGTCTTGAAGATGGAAATTTTTGAGAGGAACACCATTCACTAATTCATTTGAAACCAAATGATTCATTTTGCGTAAGTGAATGTGACCCATACGTCTATGCCAAGAGATAGTATCTTTTTCTGTGGCTTTTGTAACGAAACATGTTGCTTGTGCAGACGTAGTAATAGCCTGGCTCATATCAAGGACGTACAAATCATATATCCTTGGAGCCGATAAGAGAATCCATTCTTTTGGGATTTTGAAGCCGGGTTTCAGCACATAACATCCATTAGCATCAAAGTGTACTGAGAATTGCTTGTCACAAATTTGAGAAACACTAAGAAGATTGTGATCAAGTTGTTGCACGAAATTGATCTTGTCAAAGCTGACAACCCCGTTGGATATCATTCCCTCTCCCGTTATGTATCCACCTTTATCTCCAGCAAAAGCAACATAACCGCCTCTAATAGATTTTACGTCGTAAAGAAGCTTCATGTCGCCCGTCATGTGCCTGGATGCCCCACTATCAACAATCCAATGACTACTGATAGTTCCTCCTGGAACACCCTGCACATGAACTCAAATGATTAGTTGGAGATGGGGACCCAAGCCATTGTGGTCTTGGGTCTTCCATTTTCATCAATGACAATAACCTCTTGTCTTTGATGATTGGTGAATTGTGATGGTCCCCCTGATTTTGTAACCGTTTTTGGTTTCCAGGTCTGTTTTGTGTCACCAGTGTTTTTCTTTAAATTTTTAACTTCTTGATTATTTGAAGTTTTAGAATTTTCTGGTTTTACAGCAACAGATTGTTTTTGAACCACATCGGTTTTAATTACCTTTTCAAGTTTCTTGACCTGTTGGCGTCTCTGTTTCTTTTCCCTTTCCTTTTCAAGGCGGGGATCTTGTTTTACAGAAACAGATCGCCTACGGTCATTGTGGTCACGGGGAGCATCAATTTTCTCTTTCAGCTTATGAAGATATGGGCAGTTCCGAATTATATGCCCAATGGTTCCACATTCAAAACATGATCTTCGTTCAACAAACCCCGAAGTATCATGTGATCTCTTAGCCGATGATGTTGAACTTTGTGAACCCGAGGTACTAGGTTTTGAACTATTTAGTTCATTTCTCTTCTGAACAAATGCTTTCTTGACAAAATCTAAGTTAGATTGATTTTCAAACTTTTCCATTTTGTCTGTTCCCATCGATTTCACAAAGTTAACACTTTTCTTCTTCTTTTGATTCGGCTTCTTTTCAGCTTGAGCCGGTGATTTTCCTTTAGGTTTGGTGTGATTTTGCTGTTTTGGCACTGTTGGTAGTTTCTTGTTGCCAAATTGTTTTCGAACTTCGGCCTTGGGAATAGGAGGACACTGTGTAACTGTAACTTGTGGTCCTGCCTTTCCCAAAAACTTACTTGTCGAATTTTCAAAAACTTTACTGATTAAAGATTGATTAACATTTTTAATCGGAAAGTCTTTGTCTGAATAAATCTTGTCATCACCAACCAGAGTGTACAGCAAATTCACACTCTCCGACTCTTTCTCAGACACAGGCTCGACTGCAACAGTCTTAGCGGGTTTTGCTGGAGGATCACATAGAATGTAATTCTCAAGAGGTATGTCCTCATCTTTAACCACCGCATCAGACTTTGCTGTGACAGCATCATCAGATTCATCATCAGAAGAATCAGCATCCTCAATGACAGGAGGATCCTGATTCAGTTCAGCAGATGACACACTCGTATCTGCTGACACATCTGAATCTGAGGATACTTCTTTTTGGTATCCGAGCCCTGCAGCAAACTCTTTAACATCTAAAGGTACAGATGGCTCAAAATGGGTTCTGTACTCCTCATCAGGCATGGCATCATAATTGTGTCTAACTGGTGGTGGACACTTCTTGTAGCCTATGCATGTGACATCCCTCTTCTTTTTCTGAACGTCGATGATGTGGTCCAACACATAGCTAGAACTCAAATAACTGTCTAGCTTAAGCTGGATCGCATCACTCTCGGTTTTTACACAAGCCATCTCTTTTTGCATAATCTCAAGTCGAGATATATACAAATTAATATCAGTTTGTTTTCTTGAAACCATTTTAGTCAATTCAGATTTATCTTTCTTTAAAGTTTCAATCGTTGACTTAAAATCTTTTTCATGGTTTTCATAAAACATGTTGGCTTCTGTGCATTTTGAGAGATCCACAGTCAACTTCTGATTGTGGATGAATGTCACATCATATTTCTCTTGCAAAGCTTCGTGTTTGCTTTGCAGTTCACACCACTTAGCACTCAAAGAACCATGTTTGTCTTGCAAGTCAAACAAACTAGCTTGTAAAGCATCGTGTTTGCTTTGCAACTCAGACATGTTTGCTTCTAAATCAGTGCATTTAGCATGCAAGCTATCACAGTTAACACAATCAGCAGTAGTGGGTTCATCGACACATACCTGACTTGATGAACTGCCGACATTAGCCATAAAGGCTGAATGAAGAGAAGATGAAGTAAAAGCAGCTTGATCCACCAGAATAGATCTTCTTTGAGTTTCTGCTGCAGATTCCTCCAAAAGTTCATCAATGTCTGCATCAATTGCTGCATTTGATGTCTCACCCACATGATCATCACCAGAATTGGATGATTCTTCATCAACACTCCTGCTGTACCCAGAAGAGTCTTCATCTTCAGACGATTCACCACCACTGGCGGAAGATTCTCCACCACTGGTGTGAACTAGCTCCTTCACAACTTGAGCAAAACACGCTGTTCCATCGGGTGCATCACTACCCAACTGGATTGACCAGTCACAACCTTCATCCACCTGAACTGCAAGTGCCCGGTTAGTTTGGTTGTGGACAGGCACCAATGTACGCTCATTGTTTCTGTTCTGCTGGTTGCCTTGGTTTCTGAAGGGATTTTGATTCCCGTGCTGGGCTGGCTTTGTACATTCCCTCTTAAAATGGCCCCGTTCACCACAGTTGAAGCACTTCACTGCCTGTTTATCGAACCCATACTTGGTGTCACGCTTACTTTCCAAGCTGGTTCTGCCAGTACTTTCCATCCAATCCTTTGCTCTTCTCACAGCACTCGCAAAGGCCCACTTGATATCCATCAGATCCATCTCTTCCTTATCAATCTGCCTATAATCTTCTTGTGTCAGATTGATGTTGCCAATCTGACCTTCTATTAACCCACAGTACGCGCTCACTACAGTGTTAAGTAGCTCCATATGTTCTTTAGCTACTTCTACACTGATTTTGGAGAAGCTTGAAGTGTCGAGCTGCACTGTACTTGACTTTGTTTGTTGGCCAGCAGATGATGTTCCTCCATAACATGCACGTTGTGTTTGAGCAGGAGGAGGAGGAGGAGGTGGCTGTATTGGATTTCCATACATGTCTGTGGTTGGAGGAGGCTTAACAGGAACTTGCACTGTATTGCCATACATGTCAGTGCTAGTGACAAATGCTGTCTGCAGTGGAGCATGTTGGCTGCTTGGCACAATGGCTCTTGAGGAAGAAGAACTTGTAGTTCCATAATACATTTCTGGATTTTGTGGCACTGGAACTCTTTTAGCTTTCAAGGTCTCTTCTTGATCCTTGTTCTCCAACAACTGCACGAAGTCGTTGATGTTTGTAGTAGCCATGACCCCATTATACTTTAAAATCTCCAGAAAACTGTTCCATTGGGGAGGCAATGCATCAGCAAACTTCTTCACAACCTCTGTCTGAGTTGTGGTTACGCCAAAGTTGTTCAACTCGGTAAGCAAATGATAAAATCTGCTTGTCATATCTCCCAAAGACTCCTTATCCAAGCATGCAAAACCGTCAAATTCCTTCTTGAGCAGATCATGACGCAATTGACGTGTTGCCTCATTCCCTACTCCTCTGGTCTTTAAACCGTCCCACAACTTCTTGGTAGTCTTGAAGCTGACAAACTGATGATATATATCTTTGCTTAACGCCTGAGTGAGAATGGCGTAAGCTTTCTTCTCCAGATCATACGTTTTCTTCTGATTCTCTGGAAGATCTGCAAATGTGGCAGTTGAAGAAGCAGCAACTTCGATAGCCTGATCGAAATCTGTGGTGAACCGTATCCACAACTCTGTATTCTGACCCAAAACATATGTACGAAAACGATCAGCCCAACCCGGATATTCATTTAGATGCATCAGCTTAGGAGGTCGATTCAAACTTCCTGTTTCACTTTCGCTTAGTAAAATACTTTGGATGCTCGGAGTTTGATTTGATACCAACGCCCACTGATTTCCCTGAGAAGATGTCGATACCGGAGACTCGGCCCATGAAGGCGATAGACTTGTAGACGTGTATTTTCCACTGTCTGGCGCCGGTGTACCCCACCATGAGGGAGTGGAGCCAGAACTTGTATATTTACCACTGTCGGGGGCCGGATTCCACCAATTCGGATTCATGATTGATAAGCAAAATAAATGCCAAGTAATAATTCCGAAAGATAACAGCCGAAGGATCCTGGTCGAAAGATCTGAAATCACAGAAACTTATTAACAATAAACTGACCACAATCGACAGATCAACTATTGTTCGAAAGATCAACAATACTCGAAAGACTACTGTTGAATCTCGAACAATGATTTCGAAAGATTCAAGAACTCGAAGGATTCCCTTTTGAAAGATCCTTATCTTTCGAGTTAAATCCCTATCTTTCGGACTCCTGTCTTTCGAATAGATTCCTTTGGTCGAACGATATGTTTCAGACTTCGAAGGAAGGGTCGAAGGATGATGATCTTTCGAGCCTTCCTTGATCGAAAGATGGTCTTTCGATGTCGAAAGATATCTTTCGAGAGTTCTGACACAACAGACACAGATGTGACGGGTTGGTGAAAAGATGATGGGTTGGTAAGTCAACTTTCGGCAGAAAGGATGTGCAGGCTGTACCTTTCCCACCAACTTTGAAAAAGATTTCCCAAAATGGATAACCTTATCCCCAAACCAGTCACCGGAAGTTTTAACCGGAACTTGACCGGAAAATACCAAAGCACTTAAAAACAAGTTTTCAAGTTACCCAACCCAACCTTGAACACTCCCGAAGGTTTAGGAACCGTTTTTCAGTTTAAAAGTGCAAGAAAAACCACAAAAACGGGTGCTAAACCAAGTGTCCAAACACACCAAAACTTGAACAAACACCCGGTTTTAAACAAGGTAAAGAGCCACGGCTCTGATACCACTTGTAGGTCCCTCTCGGAGGATCGAGAACAAACCTAAACCTTGTTATACTAACTTACTAGCGAGTGCGGAATCCAAGCTAGCAAGCAAACCGGGATGAGACAAGTACAAGCACAAACACACAAGATTCACCGATTAACACTAGTTGTATTAATGCAAATGAAGGTTTCGGTTACAAGCACAATGTTTACAAATCTAACTTGTAAACTCTCTAAGTGTGTGTGAGGGTTCCGGACAGAATGCTCTCAAGAATATCTCTCGGATGTGTGTATTCTGTCTAACTGTCTGAACTATCTAACACATACACTGCATGGGTATTTATATACCCAGCCCATGATGCCAGATCGAAGGATCCGATAGATGGTCCGAAGGATCATCTATCGATGACTAAACATCCGAAGGATCAGCATGGACCTCGAAAGATCACCTTTCGAGGTCTATCATTCGAAGCCTATCTTTCGATGCCATCGAAGGATCTGCAATATCCTTCGATTGGTTATCCTTCGACACAGAACATCTTTCAACATCTTTCAACTGTTGTCCAAGTCAAACCGGAGGATGGTTGACTTGGTCAACTTACAACACTAATCAGGACATCATTTACATCGTGACCGAATACAGACAAAGTACAGACACAAGTGCACCAACACTTCTAAACTTGGTCCAAGAAGATCGATAACCATAGCATTATATTCTCCTTCAACTCCGATCCATTTGAGGTGTGGAACACCAGCTGTGTTAATTTAAAACAAAATGTATCGTAAGTTTTTTGCATAAAAGAAAAACAATATATACAAACATAAAAGGCGAGAACGACAACAAAAAATGAAAAAAACATGAAACTCACTTCCTCCTTGAAGAAGCGTGTATAATTTGGCCTCATAGTGAAGCTGCGGGTGCTTGGTCTTAACAGATTCCTGAGAACAAAAACAAATTTAGTTACATATAAAAAAAGTAGTGAAACATATTTTAGGTGAAGTTTAGCTAAGGAGTTAATTACATAGTTAGTCCCTGTGGTTTGCACAAAGTAACATACTTATGTACTAATAGTTTAAAATCACATTCTAGGGTATTAACTTTTTATTTTGAAAGGTTTGGAGGTATTAACGTTATTTGTAGGTTTAAAATCACATTCTATTATTACCTAAGTATGTTATTTTGTGCAAACCACAGGGACTAACTATGTTAATACCCTAGAAGTTAATACCTCCAAACGTTACAAAATGAAAAGTTAATACCCTAGAAGGTGATTTTTAACTATTGATACCTAAGTATGTTATTTTGTGCAAACCACAGGGACTAACTATGTAATTAACTCTTAGCTAAATATACCCTACTGGTTTATTTCACAAGATATTACTGTAGAATTTAAATAATTTTGAACCTAGTGTGCTATTTTTTACTTTAGCTATCATGCTTATTTATTTTTACTCTTCAATTCACAGTTAAATTTAAGTTAATTACTCTTATGTTTGGTTAGAACTTTAGCCACATTTTTACTGCTACATGCTAACTCTTCGGTTATTTGGTGACTTGTGATTTTAAAATGATTCTACTACTGATTTGTTGTCTGTATCTTATACTGTTAAGACACTAATTAATTGACTTTTAATATGATTAAATTTTAAACTTTGCTCTCAACGTGTCTACGATTTGAAAAATGAGCAAATGCCACAGTGCAAACCGACACTAAAAAACTTAAATGGTAATATGCAAAAGTGACTGAAGCAGGCAATTCTGACCCGCATGCATAAACATGGGTCGTTTTGGGTCTTTCTTAAATCACCATGGGTTAATTTGGGTTTCTTTTTAGTAATTAATGGGTCAATCTGGGTCATCCTAAATGACAGAATGACATTTACGGTCAAGTTGGGTTTGGAATTATAAGAAACGGGTGGAACGGGTTAATGGGTTCAGAAGAAAAAGGAAACGGGTGGAACTGATTAGAAGAGTTCTAGGGTTTCTTCTCATAAGCTTTTCTCTTTCTTCTCTCTAAATATGAGATCGTCACTGTCACAAAAAAAAAATTGGTTCTTAAAAAAATCTCACCAAACCACCATATCAGAAGCTTACAGATTCTCCTCTACTCTGTCTCCATCGCCCACTATCTTTGTGTTCCGGTAAACTAGCGACGCCGACCACCATGTCCATAAATTTGGTGACATATCAAACGGCGGTGTTTCAATGCTATGCGAAGTCGTACCGGATCGATGGTGTAACCGATGAGTGTGTAAATGATCACTCAATGGCCGACAGTTACGAACCCAAACGACTCAACATATGCGAGAGATCGGGGTCCACATGAATGATGAATTGTCGCTGCCTCACCGGAAGAAACGATCGTCGGTTGTTCTTTTCTCAATTAGTATGTTTGAATATTTGATTTGAGTTTATTTGCTTTTTATTTTTTTCTAAAATAAAACTGTCTTTTTAGTTTAATTGAATTTTAGTTTTTCAATTAAAATGTATTTCTATTCATTATTCAACATCTTTTACAATTTCAATTTTAGTTAAGAAAACTAAGGTTTTACCATAGAGATTCTAATACTGCATGGTGCAGACATCAATTTGTAAATGACCCGTTCTGACCATAGTTGTTAAAAGCCATCACCTTCTGCCCCTAGGCCGAATTTCCAGGCAAGGCGAGACAATGGCGCCTTAAGTCAAGGAAGTTACGCTTTAAGTCTTCAGGTGATGGTTTAGGCGCAGATTCCGACGAGACTCCTAGATCCGGAGAGTTTCCGGCCAAGTTCTCTAAATTCCGACAAAATTCCACCTAGCTTACTACTTTTATCTGATGAAAACTGCTTTTCTATACTAATACCTATGTTGTCAAAAGCGCAAAAAGCGCACTGTGCGTCTGGTGGCAGCCTAGGCGCAAAAAAAGGGTTTTTTTGAAAAAACGTCCTGAGGCGCAGCAAAGGCGCGGAAAAATGGTCTGAGGCGCACAAGCAGAAAAAAAAAAAACCGAAAGTGCGTATAAAAAACTGCCTCACACGGGCCCGGGTTTTTCGGAGCTGCATTCGTGTCCGCATGTGTGGGCACGCATGAGTTCAACCAAATTCCAGCACAAGCAGAACCATCACTTTATTCCCACACCAATGTGGGCCAAAGTATTTACCACCTTTTGAGACTTTTATTCACACACCCAAAACTTACAACATACAAGTCCTAAACTTTTGCTACTAACTATTAGCTCCATGATCTTAAATGGCATATATAATAGTTATTTTAATTTTATATGTGGAATTTCATTTATTTTCAAAGCATAACATATTTTTTATATTTTTTTCTCTATGTGCGCTTTTCTTAAAAAAGCCCACGCTTTTATTGCGCCTTGCGCCTAGGCTCCGGGCGAGGCCGATGCGCCTTGCCTGCGCCTTGCGTCTTTGACAACATAGACTAATACACTAATATTGTTGATGCACTTTTTGTGTATGTCACTAGTCTTGTATGTAATGTTGTATTTTGTACGGTCTTTATTGATTATCGAGTCTGTATTCGTAGTCGACCAAATCGGATATCCTCCTATCCGCTTGTGTCTGACGTGTCTGTCTCTTTGTTATGTATTTGGTAGTAAAACTATGCATGTTGCATATTGAGGGTATATCTGTCATGTGTAAGTATTTGTGCCTTCTGTTTCTGCTGCATGTGGTTTGCAGAAACAGTCATCAACTTGCAGGCCTTGGCGAAACACTCTGTTTCGTCAAGTACATGTCGACGAAACAGAGATGGTATCTTTGGTTCTGTTTCGTCAAGGTGGTCAACGAATCACATGTGATTCGTTGACTGTTGGGCTTTTTGTTGGGCTTTCTTCTGTTTCGTCAGCCCACTTTCAGTTTCGTCAAGATGTTTAGCCCATCTGCTATATAAGGCACAGGTATGTCACAGTTTAGTTTAGAGATGAGAGAATATCCTTCAAGCTTGTAAACTGTGTTTGTATCAGTTTGTCATATCTCATCCAGTTAATCAAAAGAGTGTGTTTCTTTGGTTAACCTTTGTGTTCATTGTGTTCTCTGTTTGATTTGCTTAGTTAAGTGGATTCCGCACACTTAACTTTGTTTGTTATAAACAAGGATTTGATAGTGAAAATCGATCCTCCGATTTAGGGACCTACAAGTGGTATCAGAGCAGTGGCTCTTATCCTTGTTTAAAATCAAACATAGTTCGGGTTGTTTTGACAAGTATTAGTGTTTTTCTCAGAATTTGGTTCTTAAAAACTTCATATTTTTCTGGAAAAAGGCTTCTTAAACTCTTGACTGTTTTGTGTTTTTGCTAAAATTTTAGTGAAAACCTTTCTTGTTTGTGTGTTTACATATTTACAAGTTGGTTTTTGTTGAAAATTTTAGTCAAGGTTGGTTTTGGAAATTATCAGTTCATCCGTTTGTTACTGAGTTCTTCTTATCTTCATAATATATTCAAACTGTTCTTGTTAAAAGTATCTTTTTAATCTAAAAGATAAGGTTACTTGTGTTTGGAAAGTGTTTGACCATCCCCTATTACCCACCATACTTCTAAGTTGGTAAGAAAAGCAGGTTGAAAATCGTGTGACTTGACAGACTGTGTATAAACAATTCACCAACTTTTACCAACCTCTGACAACCTTTTTGACGAATCACATTTCAACGAAACATAAAGTCAACGAAACAGAATAGCATCTCGCCAAAGGTCTCTTTGACGAAACTGAAAAGTGTTTCGCCAAAGATCCCTTCGACGAATCAAAAGCAATTCGCCAAAGGTCCCTTCGACGAATCAAAGGCTGTTTCGCCAAAGGTCCCTTTGACGAATCAGATATCTGTTTCTTCAAACTTCTTTGACGAAACAAGATCTGTTTCGTCGTCTGTTGTTTCGTCAAAACATATTTCTATTTCGTCAAGAAAGTTGTAAGTTTTCAACCAAAAGGTTTGCAAGTTCATCATAACAGTGTGTTTTCAAGTGTTTGTTCAGGTTTTCCATTAGTAAGTCATCAAAAATGAGTTGTACAAGTCCTTGGGACTGGAGTACGGACCCACAGCCTGGTCAAGATCAAACTTCCGCAGCGGCAGTGCAAGTCAATGGGCGTTGTTATCCAATCAAAGTCAAAGTATTCAAAATCTTCTGATTAGCGAAAGTGAAACGGGCAGCAACAATCGTCCACCAAAGTTGAACCATATGAACGATTTTCCATCGTGGAAAAGCCGCTTTCACACATATGTTCAAGGGCAAAGCACCGAGCTTTGGACGTGTTTTATCAATGCATTCAACCCTAATCTTGAAGTTGCAGCATCCACTTCAGCGGGTTATGCTAACATTCTCGAAGATGACAAGAAAGCCTATGATTTGGAGAAAAAGGATTTTGCTACACTTACACAAGCACTTAACAAAGATATCTATCATCAGTTCTCCTACTGCAAAGACACGAAAACATTGTGGGATGCCTTGGTTGCGAGAGGAGAAGGCAATGCAGCTACTCGAAAGTCTCGTTATGATCTGTTGAAGAAAGAGTTTGAATCTTTTCAGTTTTTGGAAAATGAAACCCTTAATGATATGACTACACGTTTTTATCATTTGATTAGTGAAATGTGTGCTTATGGGGTTTTGGCTACTCAACAGGATATGGTGAACAAGTTTGCTGATGCTTTACCTCCAAAGTGGAGTTCTTTTATTGAGTTATTGAAGCATACGGGTACTCTAGACACAGTTAACATCTATGAGTTCATCCAGAAGCTGGAACATAAAAATGATGAAGAAATCAGGAAAGCAAAGCGAGTTCCCGCTCCTCAGAATACAGAAATGTATCTTCCAGGATTCGATGCTTTGGCCAGGTTTAATGCAGCTCAGCAACCAAAACTGCAAACTGCATTTGTGTCCAACACAAGTTCCTTTCCGTTTCCTCAATCAACTACTGCTCCGACTTTCGATCCAAGGGCTTATATTCCAACACCTCAACCTCCACCTCAAGTCAATCCGGCACAACCATAATTTGATACAAGGTCTTGCATTCCGGTACCATCACAACCACAAGTCCAACCACAACAACAAGCTCATTATACCAACAATCCTCAACCTCAAAACCCTAACACTGTCCGAGTTGACACTTCAAACCTTTCTCAAGTCAGCATTGAAGTAGCAAAGGAGCATGTAGAACTTATTAATACTATGGTCAGTGCTTACTGCGGGTTGGTTGCGGGTCATATTGGAAACATCAACATGACCCATGAAGATTATCAATAGATCGACAAGGATGAAATGGAGCTGATGGATATCAAATGGGCTTTTGCTAGTGCAGTTAGAAGGGCAAAAGATTTCATGGCTCGAACTGGAAGAACTTCGTTGGAAGGAAAGAAAGATACGAAGTATGGGTTTGATATAAATGCTGTCACATGCTTTAATTGTGGCGAGAAAGGGCACTTCAAACGTGAGTGCACTCGACCAACAAAACAAGGCAATCATAACCCTTTCAGAAACCAGACGAGTACTTCGAATGTGAATGCCCAGCAAGAAAACCGTGACAGGAGGATTGTGGCAGTCAACAACAATCAGAGCCAGTCTGGACCATCGAATCCCAATCGGGCTTTGACTGTTCAAGCTGATGAAGGATGTGACTGGTCTGTACAGTTTGGAGAAGGTGATCAAGGAGGTGGAACAACTTGTTATGCAAAGATCATCAATCACATCAAGCATGTTCATAAAGAAGAGTTTTCTGAAAGTGATGACAGTTCTGGTTATTCTGGAAGTTCTGATGAAGAAGGCTCTATTTCTGGGGATAATCAATCTGAGCCTGATGTGAAAGAGGAAGCAGGATCGGATGTTGAAGATTTATTGAATGAAGCTGACGAGCTCATATGTCAGAAATCAGTTCAGTTCTGATCAAGAAGGCTGCTACTGCATCTAGGGAAATGGAGAAGTTCTTTTCTGAAGATAGAGCTTTTTCTTTTCAAACTGCCTTTATGGCAAATGTCTCAGCCTCTTCGAGTCAGGTAAATTCTGAACCTCCTACTCCTAGTCTTTTAATATATATGGACTATACTGCAAGTTCCGGATCAAATGGGTTACGTGTGATGTCGTATTCCATTATATCGTATCATTTTGATTTGAAAGCACAAGTACTCCTATGAGTAGTTTTATGTGTATCAGCCGCCTACCGTATATGTATATGACGTATTTTTTCATTAATTGCAGTATTATGGTGTATATTGTCATTGTGGGTCGTACAAGTGCGTATTGAATCTGATTGGGTCGTGTCGGTGACATTCGGTTTTTAACGTGATGTAACGCATATATTGAACAAACACAAACGTACTTTTGGATTGTAAAAGAATTAACGTCATTATTATTAAACACATTTAACTTTTCGTTCAGTAGTGGAGAGTATGTATTTCGTATAGAAATTTTTGGGTATATACGTTTCCGACCCCCTAGTTTTATAGAAATTTTAGGTACGGTGACTTCCGCCCCCCAGTTAGAAATCTCAAGCTTCGCCACTAAAAGCACTTAACCAGTATATAAACTAGAAGATTTCACTAAATAATGTTGGGATCTAATACATTAAAAAGGTAGAGTAGCTTCAGCATCGACAAAATATTTTCCTGACGATGTCGTCGGGATAGGCCGTCGGAAAAAAGTCGACTTGTCAGACAAAATTTCTTGTAGTGTCATTCATGGACCCTCACCTCTACTATCTAGCTATCATCTTACTATATTAGTCAAATATAGCTAGCAGTTATATTTCAAACATATTAATTTTTCGTGTCGGCATTATAGATGAATTTTGTTTTTCAAAAAATGTTAACAAGAACTCATTTAAGCTCCGTCGGTAGTGGGGTCTATGCCATCTTTAACCAATCACACCTTTTTTTTTTAAAGTTTACCACTTCACCAAGTGTCTAACCATTGCCAACCTTTTTCAACATAGTTTAAACACTTATGACTGAATGACGTGGCACACTCTCATTGGTTAATTTTGAAGTTTACCACTTTCAAGTGTCTAACCACTCCTTACACCCTAATGTATACTATATTTCATTGTGGCAAGTGGCATTGTGGAGCCCACAAGAACTCCTAAATGTATACTATAGCACGGATGGGACTAGTCACCTTTAGATATATGTGCACAAACAAATTAAATATTGTAAAATTTGGACCAAAAATGTAAAATTTGAACTTAAACGTAGACCAGTCACCAGTCAAAAATACGCCCAAAATGTAATAAAAAAAAAAAAAAAAAACCAACGAGCGCTTTGATGTAAAGTCAACAGACAAGGACTGAACCTGTCAGACCTTGTCTGTTGACTTTACACCAAAGCGCCTCACTTTGGCCATAGCGGGGCGCTTTGGGGTGTTTAAATAGACCAAGAGCGTGTGCGAATAGACCAGACCTTAATCGATTAGTTATTTGAGTAATCATTAAGTGTGTTGTTATTAGATAATTGTTTGTTCAAACAAATTTTGTTTTCTAATTGCTACAACATTTTTTTTTTAAATTTTGACTTTTAAGGAAAATTTTCACTACATATAAAATAGGGAAAACTACGAAAATGTTGGTTGACCAAGAGGGTTTTCAATTTTGTCACTCTCCTGCGTCCTTGGAAGGACCACCGAGCATGGGATGAGTCGGCGTATTATGTTGAAGAGTCCCTGTATCACGCTCCTGCGGAAGAGTCACCGACTCTTCCCATAAACATGGGGGACACGTGTCAGCTTCTAGGGACATGGACGCATCAACATAACATGCGGACTCTTCCCAAGCTCAGTGGTTCTTCCAAGGACGCAGGAGAGTGACAAAATTAAAAACCCTCTTGGTCAACCAACAATTTCGTAATTTTCCCTATAAAATATGAACAATCTTAGCCAACTAAAAACAATATGACCTGTTTTTATTGAAAAAAAAAAGTAAAGTACTTCAATTTTGACATGAAACCTCTACAAATGCTATAATATAGGCACTCTCATAAGATATCAAACACAATAGATAGAATAAAAAAAAGAGTATGTTCGTATTTTTCAAATGTAATTCATAAAATACAGGTCTGACATAATTGCAGGTTGATTAGACATATCCAGTTTCAATGATTCTTCAACATAAACATTTTGACAGTATATGAACATTCACCCTAAAGTGAGATACAATCTCTTTCTTCAGGACTACAAGATCAAAGATGAATCTTTAAAAGATTTTGTTGTAAATGAGACACAATGGTTATTCATGAGGGTCCCACAACGAAAAAACCGACTTCTTATTTCCTCTTGCCTATAGTTAGCAGTTCAAAGCTTCGTAGGGCGTCATCCCGGCCACCTCTTGATGAGGGTACAGCCCGTGTGAAAGATGATGACTTGGACTCAAACCCGGGTTGAGAGTGGATCCCTAAATAAACAAACGGAATCCGATCCTCCAAGCATCCCACCATATTGGCCATAGCCGCAACTTCCGAATCGGCAACCCCAATGCCCATAATTTTTGACTTAGTCAAATTGATTCTAAGCCCAGAACATAAATAAAAGCATCTGAGGATTCTAACCACATTTAAAATATTCTCCCTAGACCACTACCCAACCACAAGCGCGTCGTCAGCATAGAAAAGATGAGAGAGCTCCATGCCGCTATTGGGAAGCTTAACCCCAGTCACCGCACCGATCCCAACCGCTTTATCCAGGCAGCACGAGAGGATTTCCATAACAATGAGAAACAAGAAAGGGGACAACGGATCGCCCTGTCTCATGCCTTTATGACACTGAAAGTCAAAAGTGGGGGCTCCATTAACCAACACCGCCGCTCTCCCAGATGAGAGAATACCATGAACCCATTTACACCACAGCGGAGGAAAACCCATCTGTGACAAAGCTATGTTCACAAAACCCCAATTACATCCCGGTACCGAATATACCCGGTACCGATACCGGGTATATTCGGTACCGGTACATACTTTTGGGGATTTTCGGTACCGGTACTTTCGGTTCCGGTACCGAGCTCATTCCTAATGCAGCCTATGTTCAGCAGAGGAGGAATCTACAAGCCATTTAATGCTCGAGTGCAACGCCTCTATGGATATATGGAATAAAGTCGCTTCATGGATCAGAATGGATTAAAAGAAGAACAAAATGGAAAAATATAGACCGGGAGCTTTGGATTACAGATGGTAAGGAGCACTTTAGGAGGCTTTAGGTGTTGAAAGTGGGGTCTGGATTTCATTTGGATTGGGCATACTTATTTTTCAACCTTTTAGTTTGACATTTCATTGCAATACTTTTAGTTATTATAGATGTAAGCCTTTTGTTTGATATATAGACTGAAAACCTTTTTTCCCCTCCTAAACCCATTCAAGATTATTATTAGTATAAAATGAAAAAAGGTATTATGGTTACTACTCCTTTAATAATTAAAGTTTAATTATTAAACTAAGAGTGCTTTGATTTAAAACAAGTTGGTGATCACTCGACTAGACTTTGCAGTTCGAGAGAAGGGGCCTAAAGATGAAGTTCAAATATATATCTACATATTAAAGTTTTTTATATTAAAATGTTCACACAGTTTTTTGGTTTTAAACAAATAATGTTTTGTTTAGATTACAAACAATAAAATACATGTCATTGTCCGTCCACCAGACGGGAATAGAACTAGTTTTGTATAGACGGACCAACATCATAATCTTCCAATCAAATCTAAGATTTTTCACCCTTCTGTGAATGTTGGCAAATCGCTCGTAGAAAGTGTAAAATGCTTCCCATCACAACTGTGTCTGCACCATGAGATCAGACACGGATATAATCATGGTCAGTTTCCTCGTAGATCAGCTTGTTAAATTTAATAAGAAAGCTAAAAGATCATATCAGAATTGAGGTATGAGTCTACAGATAAACAGAATAGTAATTGGCAATTTCGTATCGCAACAAACATAATTCAAGTGCCTCAGATTTCTATATTTTCATATAACCTAATAATAATTCAATAGTACATTTATTTGATAAAATCATTGGATAAATTGTCAAAATAATAAAGTTCAAATCTTGATTTACCATATAAAGAGAGTAAATGTAATCACATAAACTCAAGAAACAAAATATTAGTCAATGAAAATGAAACCAAAGATATAGCGGGTGAGAATTTGAAAGCGTTTGTAGATTCTTTGGGCCCCACTCTGAAACGGGCTTCTTCAACTTCCCTATATCTAAACGTAACAAATTAGGAGGCCAAACCCATCCTGGAAAAGAAAAATCCATACTTGGACACTCTTCAATTCTCAGTTGCGTCAATGATGCCAGATTGACACCAAGAAAGGAAACATCCAATTTGGGACAATTACTTATTTCCAGTTTCTTTAAAGGTGTCAAATTATCTGGAAATGACTCAAGACTTTCGCAATTGCTTATTCTCAATTCAGTGATCTTCAACTCCTCAATGCCATTCGGACAACTGCAACGCTCCATAATGTTACATCCATATACTTCCAACATCCTAAGAGATGCTAGGAGGTTGCTCCTACAATCATCCTCTTGCTCCTCTTTCTCTCCTAAACCCACCAAATTATCACACTGCTTCACTTCCAATTTCCTTAGCTTCACAACAACCTTACTCGCAAATGCATCTGATTCTACCAGCTGGTATCTTAGTTCATTACACTACCGTATGCTTAATTCTTCAACTGAAACAAGATACTCTCAAACATCTCTCCATACCACATGATTAAGACCTGAAACACTTAGTATTTCCAAATTGGTGACTGCCGAAGCTACTTCAATCAGACTTTTCAACACACTACTATCACAGTTGATCAATAATAAATAATTCAATGAAGGCAGTGCTTCAAGTGTGACTTCAACTAAATTAGGGCAATCATATATTGTAAGCTTTTGCAAGCGTGGTAACACAAGCCCTGACCACTTCTTCCACCCACGCATATAAAAAAACCTCAGAATTTCAAGTGAAGGAAATGCGCAATTTTTGGAAGATTATTAATCAAGAAAATCTGGATTTTTAGAAGTCAAACACAAAAGTCAAACTTGTTCATAAAGAAAGTCAACTGTGCAGAAATCAGAACGTGATGAACAAGTAATTCAGTTAGTTATTTTATGTTAGTTATTTGCCTTGTTCTCCAAGGCATCTTGTACCTATAAATAGGATAGAATTCTTCATTTGTAAATGTACGATACATATATATAATATTAGTGTGTTTGTGTATTTCCTGTGTGTATCGTCCCTGTGATTTTGTGTTCGAGTCCCTCCACAGAATCTGTGCATACTCACAGATGTTCATCCATTGCTCATGAATGACAATCGATCCCCGATCCAACAGCAGTCAGTCCCAAATAACTCAAAATCCACAAATTCCACCCCATAAAAGCCTTCAATAAACAACTCCTTAAGTGACGGTAGCTGCGCAAGTGATGGTAAAGATGTACAGCTCTTACAAACAATTATTGACAAATGCTTCAAACAAAGAAACAAGGGATCCCCAATCCACTTTGGAAAGTCCAATCCCCCGTATGAATATATATTGAGTTGTTTTAAATACTCATGACACGGCTTCAGCACATCAAGGACCGCCTTTTCAAGTATTTCATTTCTTGAATCAAGTAGCCCATCACTCCATTTAAGCTCTAACTCACTAAGCCTCATCATTGAAAAGTTCGCTTCTTGTGCATACTTTGCATTTTAAGTCTTGTGTGCCCCCCGGGGCCCTTCTAACATGCACCCCTGGTTTGATACAGGCGTGATGGAGAGTCATCATGGTTTGATAACACAAATTCATGATAAAAACATATCAATTGGTTAACACTTAGTGGTC
Source organism: Helianthus annuus (assembly GCF_002127325.2). Taxonomy (NCBI): domain Eukaryota; kingdom Viridiplantae; phylum Streptophyta; class Magnoliopsida; order Asterales; family Asteraceae; genus Helianthus; species Helianthus annuus. Next base: position 157,282,595 of record NC_035445.2, read on the forward strand.
ATTTTTTGTTCGTGTTTTGACAGAAATAGGTACGGGTTGAAACACGGGCTTTTGAAAACAAAGGAAGCTCATTAAGCGAACATCACAATTATGTTTCTATCCTTACATGAAGAACAAAATACATATACACAATCATCAATTTGAAGTCAATTTTATATACATAAACATTACAAATCTGTTTTACGATGCAGCAAGTGGATATAAAATACAATATTGGTACACATCCTGATGAATCATTCATTAGATGCAGAACACAACTAAGATGCAGCAACACTTTACCAGCAAAATACACCCGTTTCTTTTATAATAGAAGGTTGAAATCGCCACATTTACCATCAACAATGCATAAATCACTAATTGGTATCCACAAAAAGAAAAAAAAGAGAACCCAACAGCATAATCTTTAAATCAAATCGAAGGTTTTGCTCCCTGTTGTGAGTGTTGATAGAATCTGCAGCACCAAATCAGCGATGGTCAATTTACTCATAGATCATCTTGTGATATTAAATATGAAAGCTAAAAGATCATAACAAAATTAAAGTATTAGACTACAGAAAAACAAAATTCAAGTGTTTCATAATATCTACATATTAAAATATTTGCAACTCTGCAGTTCAGAGTCACAGGATGGGATATATAAAACCAGATAATAATTCGTGGCTCATTTGATGAAATTATTGAATAAAGTGTTAAAAGAAATGAGTTCAGATTTTGTTTTACCAAATAAAGAAAGAGAATGAAGATAATCACATAAACTCATAAAACAAATGCTACATGCTCCCTTTTCTATCTGAAATGGACTCTAAAAAAGATAACGAAATTTAACGGCAATAATCAACAGATGTTACATTTCCCCTTTTTATCCCAATTTCAAGTGTGACTTTATCATACCACAGACCAATATGGGATAATATTAAATGCAAGTCCTATTAGATTTATAAAACTTTGTTCAAAATAGTATTTGATTAGTAATAAGTCTTGATTAAAATCAAATATTGTTCAAAAAAGTATATTTTTTAATAAAATATTTAGATAAACAGATGCTTAAAAGTGGATCATATTTCATGGAAATTCCATCCAATAAACCCATTTGAACTTAAACAGGTTAAATACAAACATTATGATACCATCATTAAACAGCATTATCATACCAGTACAAACAATACTTAGATATTAAAAGTTGAACAAATGAGTAGACAATTTTAACAAAAGAAAGCAGTAAAGCACATATATGAGATACATTTAAAAGCGTTTGTTTGAAAAAAAAAAAGCAAAATATATAAGTAATTTAACTTTCAATCATGAAGGCAGAGGGAGAGATACCTTCATTGTATGTCAATACAGGGGATATGGGAGATGAGGGGCCAGTAACTCCCCTTTTTACTGCATCTTTCTTTCAGACCTCCTCCTGGGCAATCACCCCTGATGCGTAATCTCAAGAGTGAAGGCAATAACATTTCTGGTAGATCCATCATCTTTGGGCATTCATGAAAATAGAGTTCGTGGAGGGAGGTGAGGTGTTGGGGATGCGAACACACTTTCTTCAGATTAGGGCAATTGAAAAAAGAGAGAGATTGGAGGTGTTGGAGTCCCACTGAAAAAGATTCCAATTTCTCAAATTCTCTTATATCAAGAGAAGTAAGAGACGAAGGAAGAATATGAGAAAATTGATTACAACTACCACCACCGTATAACTTGAGTTTCACAAGTGAGGTTGGGAATGTCTGTGGACCCCACTCTGAGAAGGGCTTCTTCAACTTTCCTATTTCTAAGGAACGCAAATTGGGAGGCCAAACCCAACTTAAAAAAGGAGAATCCATACTTGAACAATTGATTATTCTTAGTTCCTCCAACGACCTCAAATTTTCACCAACAAAGGAAACTTCCAATCTGGGACAATTCTCTATTTCCAGTTTCTCTAACGACGTCAAATTGTTCGGAAATGACTCAAGGTTTTCACAGTTATCTATTATCAATGTGGTGAGGTGAACCCAGCAATTCAGTTCAATGATTGATTTCAGATTTGGCCAATTATATATCCATACGTATTCAAGCATGGGCATGCTGCTGCTTCTGTTGTTGTTCATTTTTTTCCTCCCCACTCCCACTCCTTTTCCAATACGTTCCTGCAATGCCAGATTCTAAGTGACCTGAGCTTCTCCTGTCCTCCTTTCGGAAATGAGATAACTGTCATTGAACTACAACGGGAGACAGTCAACTCCTCAACGCCATCTGGACAGCTGCAACGCTCCATATTCTTACAACGAGACACATCCAACGTCCTAAGAGATGTTAGGAGGTTGCTCCTACAATTATCCTCCTCCTCTTCTTTCTCTCCTATACTCACCAAATTATCACAATGCCACACAACCAGTTTCCTCAGCTTCACAAGAATCTTACTTGCATCTGCATCTGATTTCACCAGGTATCTTATTTCATTACACCACCATATCTCTAAATCTTCAACTGCCCCAAGAAACTCTATAACACCTCTCCACATCACATCATTAAGCCCTGAAATCTCCTTTATATCCAACTTGGTGACTGCTGATGCTACTTCAACCAGCCTTCTCAACACACCACTATCACATTTATATAATTCTAGATCATTCAATGAAGGCAGTGCTGCAAGTGTGACTTCAACCAAATTAGGACAATCTTTTATTTCAAGAACATTCAATGAAGGCAGTGCTTCAAGTGTGACTTCAACTAAATTAGGACAACAAGTTATTTCAAGCTTTTGCAAGCGTGGAAACACAGCCCCTGACCATTTCTTCCACCCAGGCATATCATCAAAACTCAGAATTTCAAGTGAAGGAAATGCTTGACCAGTCCCAAATAACTCAGAACCCACAGCTTCCACCCCATATAAGCCTTCTATAACCAACTTCTTGAGAGACGGTAGCTGCCCAAGTGGCGGTAGAGATGTACATCTCTTACAACCCCTTATTGACACATGCTTCAAACAAAGAAACGAGGGATCCCCAACCCAATTTGGAAATTCTTTTCCCCCGTATGACCTGATTTGCAGTTGTATTAACTTATCATCACAAGGCTTCAACTCATTTAGGACTGCCTTTTCAAGCATTTCATTTCGTGAATCACGTAGCTCATCACTCCATATAAGCTCCAACTTACTAAGCTTCTTTTGTGAAAAGTTCGCCTCATATGCATAGGTTGCATTTTGCACTTTTTCCAAACCTACAACGGAAATTTTTTCATATAGATTCTTAAAGTCTTTAAGTTTGGCTATTTCACTTCCGCTTTCACTTTCGATTTTGATTTTCGAGAGAGTAATTTTTAGGCTTTCCATCTTGCCAATCTCTAACAGCATCTGAAACGAAAGCGGGGTGTCCCCAACATCAAGATGCCGTAGGTTTGTAAGCTTTCGGAAACTGTTGGGAAACTTAGTTAAGTTATTACAACCAAACAAGATCAATGTTTGTAAATTGTAGAGATTTCCAACAGTTTCCGGTAAATGATTGATCCAAGTACGAGATAGATTAAGATATCTCAAGTGCCTCAAAGTACCAATGGACTCTGGTAACTCACTTATTTGAAAGCCGCTCAAACTTAGAACCCTTAGTAGTGGTACCTCGGGAAGCAAGTCGGTGAGAATCTTATTGGATAAGTAGAAATCTCGCCAACTTTCTACCTCCCCAACAGACGTTACCAAGAATGTCCTCAAACTTTTGGCTCTTTCAAATGCCTCGAACTTCTTGTAAGCTACATATTCCTCACGAACAAATGACATGTGTCGGTACTTTTCCAACGTTTCCTTCCTAATATTCTTCTCGTGCTCATTGTCTAACCTTAAAAAAAACTCAGTAGAAACAGATGTTGCCAAGTCATTCATGAGGTCATGCATCACAAACAACGATTCATTATTAGGTGCATGTTGAAAAAATGACCTTGACAACAACTCGTCAAAGAATTCATGGCCCAAGTGTTCTTCTGTTGAATCACTTCGAGTTGGCTGGTGCAAGAACCCTTCTGCCATCCATAATATAACCAGCTCTTCCTTGTTAAACAGGAAGTCTTTGGGAAACAAGGAGCAGTATGCGAACAACTGCTTCAAAGGTCCCGAAAGATCATGGTAGCTTAGTCTTAGGGCGGGGATGATTTCATCTTCAACCGGTAATTTCCATATCTCACTTTCTAACACTTCCTTCCATGAATCTTCATCTTCTTTTGTCCTCAGTGATGTCCCAAGTGCAATCAATGCCAAAGGCAACCCATTACATTTTTTCACAATGCCTTCACCATGTGGTTTAAGTGACAAGTGTGAATCAAAATTTCTTACGCCTAAAGCATGAACAGCAAACAAGGACAAAGCATCATCATATGACAGGCTCTCCAGCTGCTTGTTTAGAGGATTGTAACCCAGAATTTTGAGCAATTTATCCTTCCGTGTTGTTACAATGATTTTACTTCCTGGAGCACACGTGTAAAACGGCCTGACGAGGGTTTCCCAATCCTCACGTCTCTCACTCCACACATCGTCCAACACCAGTAAAAATCTTTTCCCAGTTAGGTGATCTCTGAGAGCTTCTTGAAGCTCATTAAAATCTGAAATTTCCTTTTTTGCCATAGATTGAAAGATCTCTTTGCTTATGCGAAAGCTATCAAACTCGTCTGAAACACAAACCCATGCCTTCACTTCGAAGTGATCCTTGACTTGCTCTTCGTTATATAAAAGCCTAGCAAGAGTAGTTTTCCCAACCCCACCCATACCAAGTATGGGAACAATGCTATAGTTTCGATCACATGCTTCTTCCGCTGGTAACAGTAACTGTTGGACCAGTTCCTCTTTCTGAGCTTGGCGTCCAACAATACTAGATGGATCAACAACAGAGGATTGGAATCTTCTATTATTATTATTATTTGGCTTAGTTTCCCCTCCCACAGTCAAACCAAAATCATCTTTCTGCTTAACTAGACGTTCTAACTTGGCGTTAATACGATCTAACTTGTCACGCATCTTAATAGTTGGTGAGAAGTTTGTGCAACAACTTGGGATCAGCTTTCTTACCTTGCTGGTCATGCCTTCTGACTTGTGGGTGAACTCACGATGCATAGCTTCAGTTGCCCAACCATCGAGTACGTCATCGATGTCATAAGCCAAATGCTGTAGATCATTCAGCCATCGTTTAACAGCTTGATTGGTTATCTCCTTCTGAGAAGCATCAGTAAGCACGTCTTGGATTAGTTTCAACGAATCCTGACATTTCTCAATCTCAGCATCAATTCCCTTGTAGCGAGCAATGCTATTCGAAGTTTCAGAGACCAACTTCTCAATGAGCAAAGGGAGGACGACAGAAAGCACGCTTTCAGCCATTGATTATGATGAGATTGTTGAAATTGGTGTGGGTGAAATTGTTGTTAATTGTTGAGTTGCTGATAGTGGTAGTGGTTTCATTCATTCAATTGTTATCTCAAGGTTTGTATTATTGGGCCGTACCATGGAAATCAGCATTGACCAATAAGGAAGAGGGAGTAGTGGATAAGCTTATCTCTTCCATGTGGATGTGGATGTGGATATTTTTATTTTATTTTATTTTCAGTTTTAATTTAATGGAAAGATCGTATGAAATACTAACGGGTTTGCATATAAACCTCTCAAACCAATCTTTTCTAGATGGTTGGACCCCACCGGCTGCTAAGACAATTCATTTGTCTCTAATTAATCAATTAGTGTTGGTGCACTTGTGTCTGTACTTTGTCTGTATTCGGTCTGTATATAAACGATGTCCAAAGTTAGTCTGTAAGTTGACCAAGTCAACTATCCTCCTAGTTTGACTTGGTCAATCTGTTTGTAATATGCTAGTCTGAATCGAAGGATAGCCTCGAAGGATACTGTTGATCCTTCGAGGTACTCGAAAGATATGCTTCGAATTGTTGGACCTCGAAGGATCATCCTTCGAGGTCATTGCTGATCATTCGAACATGTTGTTATCGATAGATGATCCTTCGGACCATCTATCGGATCCTTCGACCAAGACCTGTTGTGTATGGGTATATATACCCATGCAGTGTGTTGTATTTCAGTTAGTCACCAAGAGAGAGCACATCCGAGAGATAGAGAGGATACTCTGCTGAAAACACACACACATACACTTTGAGAGTTTGCAAACTGATTGTAAACATTGTGCTTGTAACCGGAACCTTCATACGTATTAATACAGTGGTGTTAATCGGTGAACTCTTGTGTGTTTGTTTCTATACTTGCTTCATCTCGGTTTGCTTACTAGCTTGGATTCCGCACTCGCTAGTAGGTTTGTATAACAAGGTTTAGGTTCGTAATCCTCCGCGAAAAGGGACCTACAAGTGGTATCAGAGCCTCGCTCTTTACCTTGTTTAAAACCGGGTTGTTCGAGTTCTTGGTGTGTTTGAACACTTGGTTTAGCACCCGTTTTTGGTGGTTTTCTTGCTTGTTTAAACTGAAAAACGGTTTCTAAACCTTCGGGAGTGTTCAAGGTTGGGTTGGGTAACTTAAAAACTTGTTTTTGAGTGTGTTGATAATTTCCGGCCATATTCCGGTCATTATTCCGGTGACTGGTTTGAAGATAAGGTTTTCCATTTTTGGCATATTTTATTTCAAAATCTTGGTTGGTAAGATAGTTGTCAGCCTGCCATACCCTTTTGCCGAAAGTTGACTTACCAACCACATCAACTTTTCACCAACCTGTCGTACTTTTGTCAGTGTGTCAGACCGTCGAAAGATAACCTTCGAGCTCGAAGGATCATCCTTCGATCAAGGAGATTCGAAAGATAACCATCCTTCGAACATCTTTCGAAGTCAGTGTGTTATCCTTCGAGTCAAAGAATCTTTTCGATAGATACATCCTTCGAGTCACTGTTCATTACGAAAGATAAGGATCCTTCGTGTTGGGTGAATCTTTCAAGGTTATCTTTCGAGGTTATTGTTCGAGCCATCAACAGTGATCCTTCGAACACTGTTGATTCTTCGAACAAGTGTCATCTTTCGAGACCTGTGTTCGAAACATAAGGAGAATCTTTCGAAATCATCTTTCGAAAGATAAGGATCCTTCGTATAGTCAATCTTTCGAAGTCAATCCTTCGAAGTCTTTGTTCGAAACTCAACAAGGATCTTTCGAACCTTGTTGATCATTCGAACAAGTATTGATCTTTCGAACAGGTTGTATCTTTCGGTTCTTATCTGTTTTGCACTTAACAGTTTGTGGTGTGTAGGTTTGGAATTTATATTTGATCAAAATGAGCTGTACAAGTCCATGGGATTGGAGTTTGGACTCACGAACCAATCAAGAGTTAGTCACTGCTGCAGATTGGGCAAAGAGTATGATTCCACAGCCATCAATCAGTTCAAGTCAATGGGCTTTGGTTTCCAATCAAAGTCAAAGTCTTCAGAACCTTCTGATTAGTGAGAGTGAAACTGGCAGCAACAATCGTCCACCTAAGCTGAACCATATGAACGATTTTCCATCATGGAAAAACCGTTTTCACACATACGTTCAAGGGCAAAGCACTGATCTTTGGACGTGTTTCATCAATGCGTTCAATACTAATCTTGAAACTGCTGCGTCAACTTCAGAGGGTTATGCCAATATGCTTGAAAATGACAAGAAGGCTTATGAATTGGAGAAAAAGGCCTTTGCCACACTTACTCAAGCACTCAACAAAGACATCTACCATCAGTTCTCATATTGCAAGACCACGAAAGCATTGTGGGATGCCTTAGTTGCTAGAGGAGAAGGCAATGCAGCTGCTCGAAAATCTCGGCATGATTTGTTGAAGAAAGAGTTTGAATCCTTTCAGTTTTTGGAAAACGAGACTCTGAATGATATGATCACACGTTTCTATCATTTGATTAGTGAGATGTGTGCTTATGGAGTTGTCGCTACTCAACAAGACATGGTGAGTAGATTTGCTGACGCCTTACCTCCAAAGTGGAGTTCTTTCATTGAACTGTTGAAGCATACTGGAACTCTAGATCAAGTCAACATCTATGAGTTCATTCAAAAGCTGGAACATAAAAATGATGAAGAAATTAGGAAAGCAAGGCGTGCTCCAGCTCCTCAGAATACAGAAATGTATCTTCCAGGATTCGATGTTTTGGCAAGATCCGCTGCAGCTCAGCAACAGCAACCTAAGCTGCAGACTGCATTTGTGTCCAATACAAGTTCAAGTTCCTTTCCGTTTTCTCAGTCAACAGCTGCTCCACCACAACCTCAATTCGATCCGAGGTCTTACATTCCTGTTCCAACACAGCCACAACCACAACCTCAACAACAACAACAGCAAGCTCACTATACAAGCAATCCTCAACCTCAACCCCAAAGTCATCACACAATCCGAGTCGACAACTCAAATCTTTCACACCTTAGTATTGAAGTTGCTAAGGAACATATGGAGATTATCAACACCATGGTCAGTGCATACTGTGGTTTGGTAGCAGGTCAGCTTGGAAACATCAACATGACCAATGAAGATTATGATCAGATCGACAAGGAAGAAATGGAGTTGATGGATATTAAATGGGCTTTTGCTAGTGCGGTTAGAAGGGCAAAAGATTTCATGGCACGAACTGGAAGAACTTCGTTGGAAGGAAAGAAAAACACGAAGTATGGGTTTGATATTAATGCCGTCACGTGCTTTAACTGTGGCGAGAAAGGGCACTTTAAACGTGAGTGCACTCGACCAACAAAACACGGCAATCACAACCCTTTCAGAAACCAGACGAATGTGAATGCCCAACAAGAAAACCGTGAACGGAGGATGGTGGCAGTGAATAACAGTCAGGGACAGCCTGGAACTACCAATCACAATCGGGCTTTGGCTGTTCAAGCTGATGAAGGATGTGACTGGTCAGTGCAGTTTGGTGAAGGTGACCAGGGAAGTGGAACTGCTTTGTATGCTAAAGTCATCGAGCATGTTCATAAAGAAGAATCTTCTGGAAGCGATGACAGTTCTGGTTACTCTGGAAGTTCGGATGATGAAGGCTCTGTTTCTGGGGATAATCACTCAGAGCCTGAGAAGGAGGAAGGAGATGATGATATTCAGGAGCTACTGAATGAAGCTGATAAGCTTAAATGTCAGAAATCAATTCTGATTAGGAAGGCTGCTGCTACATCAACGGAAATGGAAAAGCTATTTTCTGAAGATGGAGCTTTTTCTTTTCAAACTGCCTTTATGGCAAATGGTTCAGCCTCTACTAGTCAGGTAAATTTTGAACCTCCTGCCCCTAGTATTTGTAAATCATGTGCAGAGATGAAGCTTGAATCAGAAAAGCTTCATAGTCATAACCAGAATTTGGTTATTGAACTGTCGAAATGCAAAGAGGCAAACATGGCTTTAACCCGAAATGAAAAAGAATTTAAATCTGTAATAGAAACTTTAAAGAAAAATGTGTCCGAGGTTAACAAAGTAGTTTACCACAAGCAAGTGAGTATAAATGAATATATTAACCTTGTGGAAGAAACTAAAAAACAATTAGCCATTGCCCAATGCGAACATGATGCAATCAAACAGAAATTGGATAGTTATTCTAACTCCAGATTTGTGCTTGATCACATCATCGATGTTCAACAACTAAAGGGAAATCAGAAAGGCATAGGGTATAATAAATGTCCGCCCCCCTTGATGAACAACTATACCAAGATGCCTGATGAGGAAGAAATGCCTCGGTATGAACCCAGTGTGCCTCTTGATGTTGAGGAGTTTACTACTGGACTTGGGTTCAAACCGGACAATTCTTCAAACACAGCCTCTAAGGAACAAGAAACTTCACCATCCATGAAGCAAAGTCCTCCAATTATCGAGGACTATGAGACATCGGATGATGAATCAGAAGTGGCTGTAAGTGATCAGGATAAATCACTTAGCAAGATGAAAGGAGTAGTTATTCCACGAGAGAATCACATCCTTTGTGATCCTGATACTCCTGAGGTTCCATCTGTCAAGAAGCAAGTGATTGATCCTGTCAAGGTTGATAAGACAGGTGTGTCTACTGTTAAAAGCAGTAATGTGTTGTACACTTTGGTTGGAGATAATAAAATCTACTCAGATCATGTTTTTCCAATTAAAAATGTAAATAAATCTTTGATTGACAAAGTCTTTGAAGACAATACAAACAAATTTTTGGGAAAAACACTTCCGGGAATTGTGGTAACACAATGTGATCCAATTCCTAAGGCTGAGATTAGGAAACAGTTTGGTAATCAAAAATCTCCAACCACTCAACAACCTACTGCTTCTAAGGGTAAACAACAACAACGAGCTCCAAAGCCAAAGGCTAAGGTTGAATCAAAAGGAGCTCGTTACATGAAGAAAGGAAAAGATGTTAAGTTTGTAGCATCAAAAGGTACAAATAAAATTGAGACTTTTGAAAACAAATCTAACACTGATTTTGTACAACAAGTCAAGATTTTGAAACGTAACAGTGATAACAATTACACCCAACACACAAACGGGTGTGATGAAAGAGCAAGTACCTCAGGTTCTACAGGTTCAACATCTGGTAGTCGATCAAGTTCTCCTAAGTCTGTTGAAAGGAGAACTTGTTTCAAATGTGGAGAAATTGGGCACATTATCAGAAATTGCCCAAATGCTCCAAAGAAGAAATTGGTTGAAAAGGCTCCACCTGAAACAATTCACCCTCAACGTCGGTCAGTTTCACCTAAACAAGATAAACGAACTGTAAAAGAACAAGAAACTAAACAACGACGTAAGAACATAAAAACTGTGGAAAAAGCTTTAAAATCTGAAGTTAAAACAGTGCAAAAGGAACCAAGTAGGTCACAACCTGTAAAACCAGAATCTTCAAAAACTGGTAGGCACAGACAAACTTGGTTACCTAAGTCGGGTGACAATTCAGGGGGAGCAGTTGTTCTTGAAAACCATCAAGAGATAGAGCTTACGTTTCGTGATGCCAAGGGACGACCCAAGACCACTAAGGCTTGGGTCCCCATTCTCAACTGATGTGTTTAATTGACATGTGCAGGATGTTCTAGGAGGAACTATTAATAGTCATTGGATTGTTGATAGTGGAGCATCCAGGCACATGACTGGCGACTTACGGCTCCTATACGACGTGAAAAATATTAGAGGAGGGTATGTTGCCTTTGCGGGTGATAAAGGTGGGTACATCACTGGAGAAGGAAGTATCTCCAATGGTATCGTGTGCTTTGATAAGATCAATTATGTGAAGCAAATTGATCACAATCTTCTAAGTGTGTCGCAAATCTGCGATAAAAAGTTCTCAGTGATTTTTGATGATGCTGGCTGCTATGTGCTGAAACCTGGATTCAAAATTCCACAAGAATGGATTCTCTTATCGGCTCCGAGAGTTAATGATCTTTATATTCTTGACATGAGCCAGGCGATTACTACATCTGCACAAGTCACTTGCTTTGTCTCAAAAGCCACAGAAAAGGAGTCTATATCTTGGCACAGAAGAATGGGACACATTCACTTGAGAAAGATGAACCATTTGGTAAAAAATAATCTTGTGAATGGTGTGCCTGTAAGAAGTTTTCATTTGCAAGATATCTGTGTCTCGTGCCAAAAGGGGAAGCAAACAAAGAAGTCTCACCCTTTGAAGAAAATCAACACTGTCAGCATGCCTCTCGAACGTCTTCATATGGACCTTTTTGGACCTATGAAGCACAAGACAACGTTTGGTGATGCCTATTGTTTAGTAGTTACTGATGACTACTCTAGATTTTCTTGGGTATCCTTTATGGCACACAAGAGTGAAACTCCTGGCATCCTCAAGGATCTTCTTACAATGTTGGAGAATCTCTATACGTTGAAAGTAAAAAGGATCCGAAGCGACAATGGAACCGAATTCAAGAATCAAGTTATGGATGAGTTTTGTACTTCTAAAGGCATTCTTCATGAGTACAGTTCTCGTTATACTCCACAACAAAATGGTGTCGCTGAGAGGAAGAATCGGACGATTATAGAAACTGCAAGAACAATGTTAGTAGAGTCGGAACTCCCTATTCAATTCTGGGGAGAGGCTGTATCGGCTGCTTGCTACACGTTGAACAGAGTTCTTACAGTTAAGAGACATGGCAAGACTTGCTTCGAACTCCTTCAGAAAAGGAAACCGGATCTTTCTTACCTTGAACCGTTTGGTGCTCCGTGTACTATGATTGAGCCGGATGGAAAGTTTGGTGCAAGAGCTATCGAGGGTTTCTTCCTTGGATATGCTACTCCGAATTTTCGTGTTTGGAATCTAGCTACCAAGAAGATTGAGCTATGGAGCGAAGTTAGGGTTCAAAGGTACACGAGTCCTGTTAGGGCTCCGGGTGATCCGTGGATGTTCGATTATGATGGGCTATTTGACTCCTTCAATCTGCCAACCTTTGACGAAGAATCAGCAGCGGCTAGGATGTTGTTGGAAAGTGACAACGCTGCTGTCTCGCCTTTGGTTAGACCTATTGTTGTTGATCCTCAAGTTTCTACGTCTGTCAACAATATGGTTCAAAATGAGGTTTATGAAGATGCTGCTGATTATAATGACTCTTCTGAAGATGATGAATATCATGATGCAGCCGAAGGATCTTCAGCTCCAGCTGCTCCTATTCAAGGTGCCTCTGGTGATACACCTCATACGCAGAATATAGATACTGCTGAAGGGAATGCATCCACCTCTACCCACATTCCAGGTGTGGAGCTGGTTGTTGATCTTAATCTGAATAATTTGGGTATCAACGCTCGTGTGCCAGATAATCCTGAAATGAGGATTCACGATACCCATCCCCAGCAGAATATCATAGGAGATGTCCATCGCGGTGTGCAGACGCGTAATCAGCTGAGAAACAACCGGAATGCTGGTTTGTATTCAGCTATAAGAGAATCTAGTCAACAAAATGACTGGTCCTTCGCGTGTTACGTGTCACAAGAAGAACCAAAGTCGTGGAAAGAAGCATTGAAAGATAGTGCCTGGGTTGAAGCCATGCAAGAAGAATTGCAGCAATTTCACAAGCTTGGTGTTTGGAAGCTTGTTGAAAAGCCTGAGAACTACAAGAAGATTGGCACTCGATGGGTCTTCAAATGCAAGAAAGACGACCGTGGAGTGGTTATTCGGAACAAAGCTCGTTTAGTCGTTCAAGGTTTTCGTCAGATTGAAGGGATCGACTACAACGAAGTCTATGCACCAGTTGCACGTCTGGAAGCTATTCGGATCTTTCTGGCTTATGCCTCATTCAAAGGATTCAAGGTTTACCAGATGGACGTCAAAAGTGCATTTCTACATGTTGTGGTTGAAGAAGAGGTATATGTCGAACAGCCTCCAGGTTTTGAAGATCCTGTTCATCCCGATCGGGTTTGGTTGCTAAACAAAGCTCTCTATGGTCTTCATCAAGCGCCACGAGCTTGGTATGCAACCTTATCTACATATCTGCTGGAGAACGGTTTTCGAAGAGGTCTTATCGATTGTACACTCTTCATCAAAGAACAAGATGGAGATCTTCTTCTGGTACAGGTATATGTTGATGATATTATTTTTGGTTCTACTAATGATGTTTTGTGTAGGAATTTCGAGCGCATCATGCAGGATAAGTTCGAGATGAGTGTTATGGGGGAAATGAATTTCTTCTTGGGCCTACAAGTGCAACAAACGGAGTCTGGGATATTCATTCATCAGACTAAATATGTTGGTGACATCTTGAGCCGGTTCCAGATGTCTGATGCAACGCCCATTGGTACCCCATTGCCAACTAATCACGGAATAACTCCTGACTTGAAGGGTGAACCTGTTAGCCCTTCATACTATCGCGCGATGATCGGATCCCTTATGTACCTCACAGCATCAAGGCCAGATATAATGTACCCAACATGCCTGCTTGCCAGATATCAAGTTAACCCGAAGGCCTCACATCTTGCAGCTGTCAAAAGGATTTTTCGTTATTTGAAGGCTTACCCCGACACCGGTCTGTGGTATCCTAGGGATAATAACTTTGACTTGGTCGCATTCAGTGATTCTGATTTTGGCGGATGTAAAATCGACGGCAAATCCACAACGGCTGGATGTCAGTTTTTAGGAAATCGCCTAGTCACATGGCAGTGCAAGAAGCAGACATGTGTAGCTACATCAACATGCGAAGCTGAATACATTGCTGCCTCAAGTTGTTGTTCACAAGTTCTTTGGATCCAACAACAATTGCGGGACTACGGTTTTGAATTCCTAACTACTCCTATATACGTTGATAATTCTGCTGCTTTAGATATCACTAAAAATCCTGTGCAGCATTCAAAGACCAAACACATCGAAATCAAATATCACTTCATACGTGATTGCTTTGAGAAAAGGCTAATCGATGTTGTTAAGGTCCACACCGATGATCAACGTGCCGACTTATTTACCAAAGCTTTTGACAAATCTAGATTTGACTTCTTATTATTGGTAAATGGCATTAAGGTCAAGCAAGAGTAAACCAACATCGGAAAATCATTCTTGTAAATATCTTTGTGTGTTTTTTTAAATTTATCTTAGTTTGTTGATTTTAGGGGGAGTAAATCCAAAAATCAGGGAAAATACAAAAACATCGAAAAATTTTAAAAACACAAAAACAATAGAAAAACAAAAATGAGTTTCCTGGCGAGCAAAAGAGAAAATGATAGTACATCAGTGGTCTATCCAAGCCTCTTTAAACCTTAAATGAAAAACGATAAGCAGCTCTATATAAGATGTATCGGTAGGCTCACAATCATTTTAAAGTGTGCAGGGTGATATAAATCTTAATCGACTGAAGACCAGGTGGGAACCATTCATTGGCATATGGTCTTAGTACCGAAATTTCGTTTGATAGATTGCCGAGGTTCTGAGATATTCGGTCTTTATGCTGCTTATCATCTGGGTATCATGGTTGTATCTTTTACCGAAAAATAACGGGGACGCAAGTCTAGATCTTCCATGATACTATACATACGTGTACATTTTACATACTGCATTCGACCTCAATAAGTGATAAACAATCACATGTCCAAATCAAATAAGTGATAAAATATCACATTTTTCCGGGTGTCAAGTTCGTCTCTCTGCTGTACGGAAGTACTGACCTGTTCACGGACTTGCACCTGTGCCCTCATGCATATGAAAATCAAGTTCCTCATCAATAAGTGATTATATCACATAGGACTTGTTTTCAAATCAAAATAAGTGAGTATCTCACAACTCTATACGGTCAAACAGATGATAATCGGTATACTCACCGGTAAGATGAACTCTCGTGCATACCTTGATACGGGAATGTGTCGTGATGTGGATGAACACCGGTCGGTAAGTATAAATCATACCTTAACGTATCCCCTCGCCATGATTACATCTGATAAGTTGAGCTTAAGTGGACAACAATACCGATAATTGTTATAGGATGCTTATCTTAATGTTAACTAACTGAACAACAAGAGTGTTTTGGCATGACCGTACACTGATATGATTCTCTTACCCTCGAAACTCGCAAAAAGAATGTTTGTATATATTTATTTTTATTTATTTACTGCTTAACTTTTATTGTTTTCTTTTAAAACAGTTTCGTCGTTTGGTGCGTATCAGCACGACATTAGCGGTGATGTCGTTTGATAACACTCAAAGGATTTTAAATTGTTGTCTTTTAATTTCAAAAATACCAAAAAGATTTTAGGTGTGTTTTAATATAAACTTTATAAAAGCCAAAAAGATTTTCTTTCTACTTTATTTTCGATCGTACGATGTTGGAGCTCAAGTCTTCGTTACCTGAAACCTGAACGAAAACCGAATTGACTAAATCTTCATAAACGGTCGAAATTTGCAAGTTTTGAAAGTTAAGACTAAAATTGACAAATTTATGAAACTTTCAAACTGTCGGACGGTGTTTGATTGTGACATGGTCATTCGTGTGTCATTTGTTTATACTATGTTCCAAGCGGTTGTTCTCATTATGCGTTTAGATTTCTTGCATGTGCAGATTCTAAAGGCTAGGAGAACATGGTCGATGACAAGCTTTGGAATGAAGACACGACGAGAAGGCGCTCAAAAGATGAAGATGATCGATTGCCGCTGGCCATCATCAACACCACAAGGATCCCACTTCATAAAGATAAAGTCTTTTCACGAGCATAACTCAAGGGGGAGCTTATGTTAAAGGGGAGTTTGTCAACACACTTCCTTCATGATACGGGTAGTTTGTTGATACACTCTCTGCTTTCAAGACGTGAAGACTTTGAAGATCCTCCGACATTGAAGACTTGAAAGGACATCAGAGTTTTGGTAACTCGAAGACCAAAGACCGTCGAAGTTCGAGACGAGTCTACAACTATAGAAGATAAAGACAAAGCTACAGCCAAGGGGGAGTTTGTTGGTGCACTTGTGTCTGTACTTTGTCTGTATTCGGTCTGTATATAAACGATGTCCAAAGTTAGTCTGTAAGTTGACCAAGTCAACTATCCTCCTAGTTTGACTTGGTCAATCTGTTTGTAATATGCTAGTCTGAATCGAAGGATAGCCTCGAAGGATACTGTTGATCCTTCGAGGTACTCGAAAGATATGCTTCGAATTGTTGGACCTCGAAGGATCATCCTTCGAGGTCATTGCTGATCATTCGAACATGTTGTTATCGATAGATGATCCTTCGGACCATCTATCGGATCCTTCGACCAAGACCTGCTGTGTATGGGTATATATACCCATGCAGTGTGTTGTATTTCAGTTAGTCACCAAGAGAGAGCACATCCGAGAGATAGAGAGGATACTCTGCTGAAAACACACACACATACACTTTGAGAGTTTGCAAACTGATTGTAAACATTGTGCTTGTAACCGGAACCTTCATACGTATTAATACAGTGGTGTTAATCGGTGAACTCTTGTGTGTTTGTTTCTATACTTGCTTCATCTCGGTTTGCTTACTAGCTTGGATTCCGCACTCGCTAGTAGGTTTGTATAACAAGGTTTAGGTTCGTAATCCTCCGCGAAAAGGGACCTACAATTAGTTATTTGAGTAATCATTAAGTGTAATATATAAAACTTTGTTATTAGATAATTGTTCAAACATATTTTGTTTTCTAATTGCTACAACATTTTTTTAAAGAAATTTTGACTTTTAAGGAAATATATTTTGTTTTCTAATTGCTACAAAAATTTTTTAAAGAAATTTTGACTTTTAAGGAAATATATTTTGTTTTCTAATTGCTACAACATTTTTTTAAAGAAATTGACTTTTAAGGAAATTTTTCACTACATATAAATATGATGAACAATCTTAGCCAACTCTAAACAATATGACCTGTTTTTAGTGAAAAACATAAAGTACTTCAATTTTGACATGAAACCTCTACAAATGCTATAATATAGGAACACTCATAAAATATCAAACACAATAAAAAGAAAAAAAAAAGAGTATGTTCATATTTTCAAATGTAATTCATAAAATACAGGCCGGTCTGACATAATTGCAGGTTGATTAGACATAGATACAAAAAGACAAATCCAGTTTCAATGATTCTTCAACATAAACATTTTGAGAGCATATGAACATTCACCCTGAAGTGAGATACAATCTCTTTCTTCAGGACTACAAGATCAAGGATCAATCTTTCAAGGGGTTTGTTGTAAATGAGAGACGATGGTTATTCATGAGGGTACCACAACGTAAAAACCGACTTCTTATTTCCTCTTGCCTATAGTTAGCAGTTCAAAGCTTCTTAGGGCGTCATCCCGACCACCTCTTGATGAGGGTACAGCCCGTGTGAAAGATGATGACTTGGACTCAAACCCGGGTTGAGAGTGGAGCCTTTGAGTGGTTGATATGCGACCGCTGCCTGAACCCAGCCGGTTTGACCGGTTCTCACTGGGCTCACCAGATGAGCTTGGTCTGCTGCTTGATACGACTGCTCTTTTTGAAGTACTACTGGTCCGTGTGATGAGAGCTCTATCTGAGTCACCTTGCTGAAAATAAATATAAATATAAAAAATCGAATTGTATGCATAAACCACCATCAAAACCTCCTTATGCAATATCACTTATGATAACTACACTATTTTCATCCAAAATTGATACAACTAACCTAGATCCTTCATCAGTCACAATTTAGAAGATTAACATACTTTTGGTTTTGTCCCTGTTCTCTTGTATGAAGTATACCATTTATGTAGGTAAATTTGATTAAACTAGTGGGTTACCTACCACCCATGCTCCGCAGCGGGTTCGAAACATAGATAAAAAAATAAGCAATTCACGAAAGTTAAACATATTATTAAAGTTGAGAAACAAAACATGTCATTATTAAAGTTGAGGGGTTAAAGTTGTTTATTATTAAAGTTGAGGGGCTAAAGTTATTTACTATTAAAGTTGAGGGGCTAAAATTGTTTAATATCAAAGTTGAGGGGCTAAAGTTGTTTATTATCAAAGTTGAGGGGCTAATGTTGTTTATTATCAATATTGAGGGGCTAAAGTTGTTTATTATTAAAGTTGAGGTACTAAACTTGTTTTAGTTAAGGGCTAAACATGGCATTACTGAAGTTGAGGGGCTAAAGTTGTTTATTATTAAAGTTGAGGTACTAAACTTGTTTTAGTTAAGGGGATAAACATGGCATTACTAAAGTTGAGGGGCTAAAGTTGTTTATTATTAAAGTTGAGGGACAAAAGTTGTTTTAGTTAAGAGACTAAGCATGTGAGTACCAAAGTTGAGGGGCTAAACAGACATTATTACAGTTGAGGGGCTAAAGTTGCTTGTTATAAAGTCGAGGGGCCAAAATTGGTTGATCTGAAAAAATAGCATGTTTATAATATATAAATATAATGTGGACACCCAATGCAAAGGATACTGGATACTACAGGTCAGAATTCCCACCAATTTGCTCACTAGTGAATTGATTTAGGTTGCGATTTATCTCAAACAAGTCAAGTAAATATAATAAGCGTAAAAAGAAAGGAGTTAGTCAAGCAGATCAAAAGTTACACATAGTCTATTTTTTAAAGCAAACCTGCCAAATTGTTTTATTCAACGAATAAGACTGTTATTGTAATAACCATAACTAACGCATAACATTTTTGTTAAAAATTTAAAATACAGAATTGTGTGCGAGTCAAACCTACCTAACCCGTTCCAACTCGTACTAAAATGACCCATTGTGAGCATTAGCATGTGGCTCACAAATTCTTTTTCTTGTGTAACTATAATATTGTACGAAAGATGTAAATGACAACTTATATGTATTTTACCAAAAGATCGATGACATGTCATCAGAGATAGTCGTGAATTAGGACAACTAACCATTTCTTTAGATGGTGTTGCGTGTTCTGAAGATCGGTGTCTTGAGTATTCTCCATGCAAACCAGTACGCCTAGCAAATGACTCCACTGTGCCTGAGAATCTATCTCTAACCTCGGGTTTCACTAAAACATATAAATATATAAATTATCACCAAAATTTCCACCCTACTTTGCCAATATACATACATACACACACACTCCTACAGACAGTTACACATGCACGTAAAAAGTAGAGTAGAAAATAAAGAGAAAAGCATACCTGGTGTTTTATCTGTTGGTATCATCGTCATCGGAAACCCAGGACCAATCGGAACGGATGGACTTGTGACCACAAACACAATCACTAACGAACAATCCACAACATTCACACGAGTTCATGATGATTATGAATTGAAACGAAACGATTTGCAGAATATATAAACTAACCGAATGTAAAACTAGATTGACACTTGAACTTTTGAATATGATAACTACTTGAAACACGTTCGAATACAAACTGATAACCGCCGATATGATAGGGAAGTTTGGCAGCGAATTTATAGGGATGAAGAGGTACGTCTCCAATAGTCACGTTGGTTCAAAGAGATGTGACGATTCAGAAATAACCGCCATTCGGTTATTTGGAGACACACCGGTTCGCTTATGGCCCAACTTCCGTATGCATACCCGGCTGCTAATGGATTGCATATTTACATAATCATTCGACCCATTCTGGTGGCCTACGGCCCAACTAAATACATAACATAAACTATTGTTTGACCCATAACTAAATAACATAAAACAAATAAACATAAAACAGGCCCGAGGCCCAAATACGTGACTCGGATGATTCTTGATTACCGAAACAATCTTCATTCTCCCCCTTAAGCAAGAAATATCCGAGCTCTTCGATCCGTTTACTCCTTGCGGTTGTTGGTGACTTCGATCTTCACCACCACGTCATCATCACTTGAATCTTCGATCCATCCGCAATTGCTCGAGCTCTCGGCCATTCCAACTTTCTCTCTTGCACGCTCCTTCTTGATGTAATCAAAGTACCATTCGGCCAACTCTAGATAGTAAACGTATGCAACCTTCATTTCATAGGCGTCGTCCTTGTCGTAACCATACTTCACCGATATCTCGCCCCATTTGTCTTTTGCCATTATTTCATCAAACCCACCGTTGTGCTTCACGATGCGGTGTAGTAGTATGAGGCTAACATCACGACCATCAATTAACTCCGGTGGCATTGCCTTCTCACAAACAATTCCAAGAAAGTTCGTGATGAACCAAACTAAGATTTCTTCAAACGGTGTGTCGAAGAATCTTGGGTGCTTCTTGATTTCTTCGTGTAGTGTGATTAGATCCCCTGGTTCAATGCAACTTTCCATGATTAACCCCCTTTCAACTACATCCTCCTCGAGTTGAGAGAGAGTTATTGCCCGTTCCCGAAGCATTTGCCTTGATTGGCGTGGATTATCCTTCTCGCCTTCGAGATAAATCATTAAAGCTTTCTTTGCCTTTTTCGAGTACACGACTTTCCTTGCACTTGGGCGTTCGTCATACACTTTCTTTTTATTTTTTGACTTTTCAAATTCCCGCTCATAGTAATCGCCTAAACATTCTTGAAACTTTTCTTTTTCTTCCTTGTACCCATTGTCGACCCCAAGATTATCATAAAAAGCGTCAAGATAATCTTGTTCCAAGTCGGTTTCCGACTTGTCTTCGTAAATATCAAAACCCTTTGATCGACAACCGAACATCTTCTTCAATACGCACTTTTCACCCATAGTAACCGTCTCGATTCCTTGAAACAGGAGTTGTTCCAAACTTAGAACATTCCTGTCAAGTTTTGGTGCGTAACTAACACACGGAATTATCTTATCCTTGCCGTCCACCGGCACCCTTACTTCACCAATTCCATGAACAAACGAAACATCCTTCTTGCTTTCATTCGTCACAACCCCGAAGTGTCTTTTAAAACACTTGAACAAACTACGATTTCCCGTCATGTGCGTCTTAAACGTGGGATCCACAACCCAGATTGAATCCCATTTACCCCCGCAAGTATCCTTTACAATATAATCATTCTCGACTGGTAAAGGTGATAGTATAATATACTTACTAGGGCAAATTGACGCTATGTGGCCAAACTTCTTGCACTTGAAACACCGAACCCCCGGTTTTCTTGGCCTACCCACTGATGCGTTAGGTTTCTTCCCGTTCTTCTTCGTGAAACCCCCTCTGAATACTTTCTTTGGAAACTTTTTCATTGGTGATACCCCGGTCCGCATGGTTGGCTTCCCCTGCGCGTACTCATCCGCTTCCGCCGCCCGGCCGCACTCTCCACTACGAACAAACACATCATCACCGAAATCGGTCATAACCGATTTCCCCTTGTTTCCACCGATTCGGTTCTCTCCTTGATCACAATTCCTTCCGGTTCCTGTTAAACCTTTGGCTCTGATACCAATGTTGGTATCATCGTCATCGGAAACCCAGGACCAATCGGAACGGATGGACTTGTGACCACAAACACAATCACTAACGAACAATCCACAACATTCACACGAGTTCATGATGATTATGAATTGAAACGAAACGATTTGCAGAATATATAAACTAACCGAATGTAAAACTAGATTGACACTCGAACTTTTGAATATGATAACTACTTGAAACACGTTCGAATACAAACTGATAACCGCCGATATGATAGGGAAGTTTGGCAGCGAATTTATAGGGATGAAGAGGTACGTCTCCAATAGTCACGTTGGTTCAAAGAGATGTGACGATTCAGAAATAACCGCCATTCGGTTATTTGGAGACACACCGGTTCGCTTATGGCCCAACTTCCGTATGCATACCCGGCTGCTAATGGACTGCATATTTACATAATCATTCGACCCATTCTGGTGGCCTACGACCCAACTAAATACATAACATAAACTATTGTTTGACCCATAACTAAATAACATAAAACAAATAAACATAAAACAGGCCCGAGGCCCAAATACGTGACTCGGATGATTCTTGATTACCGAAACAATCTTCATTATCCACTCTTTCTGCTGAAGGCCCGGGATTCAGTGGTAACTTGCCAACCGTCTGATTTTGTAGTAAATGTTTATAATTAGAGGAAGCAAATCCTAAAAGAAAAATAGAAAGTATGTAAGAGCGGAATAAATACTTACCCGCCCTCTAGAACTGGAACCTGAACCAACTTGGGGATACTTCAAAACGGTCCAGTCAAACACATAGTCAAACTGATAACCTGAAACACAAACACAGCACATAAATCTATTTCAAAAGAATATAAAAGATAACAATGGTAATGGTGGTGACATTACTGACATCCACTGTTAGTAGCGAGCATAGCGTCCGCTATAGAGTTTAGCGTAGCAATGCGTCAATAGGCCGCAATCTGATTTTGGCGCATCCATAGCATAGTTATCGATAGCGAATAGCGACAACGTACCTATATGCTACGTAGCGATAGCGATGAAATACCCGACCGCCCGCTATTTCGTTTTTAGCGATAAGATAGTGAAAAATTTAAGAAATAAAAAATAGCTATCTATATAATTTTTTTATATATATAATGTTAATTTTATACCTTTTTATGTATAAATTTATAAGTTTAAGGACCAAATGTAAGCTAGTGAAAATAGAGGGGTTAAAATGTTAAAATACACAAAGTAAATTTACACTTTTTTATGTATATTTTAGAAGTTTTAGGGACTAAATGTAACTTAATAAAAGATTGAGGGGTTAAAAGATAAAATCCATAAACTTATTTAACCCTAAAAAGGCTCAAATGCAACAAAAACGCAGCCGCTCTTCTTCTTCCTAGTTTCCAGCAAATTCCCGGCAGAAATTGCAGGTTTCCGGCCGGAATTCGTCGTCGGAATCCGCTATAATCACGCTATGGAGTCACTACTGAAGAGATTGCGAGACATGTGCGCTTACCTACGAAGCGCGCGATAGCGAGCGCTATCTTCGCTATCAATAACTATGATCCATAGCGTGAAAATAGCAGGATTATAGGCTTTTTTTAATACAAATAGCGATAAAATATACTTGTAAAATAGCGGGATTTTAGTTTGTTATAAATATAGTAATATACTAATAAATACAAAACAGCGTATTTTGATAAAAGACAAATATTTCTAAAATTTTCTTCTAGTGTATTGCTAAACATAAAATAGCGCCTGCTATTTCATTGCTAACGCTATGTAGCGTATCGATAGCTGTTGCTATCGTTTGCTATTCGCTATTAACAACTATGGTGTCATCATATAAATGAGGAAGAAAAGAAAAACAAAACTATATAAAACATATTCAGGTTTTCACCTTCTCGAATGAACAGGTCCCGGAAAAGCCTTTTCAGGTATGAATAATCTGGTTTGTCATCAAACCGCAATGATCGACAATAATGAAAATACGATGTGAATTCAGTTGGATAAGACTTGCAAAGCACCTGCAGATTTTGTTCATTTAGAAATCACTTTATTAAGACGTTAACAATAAACTCATGTCATTTAGTTATAACAACGAACTGCTTATAATGTTAGATCTTAAGAATACCTCTATAGGAGTAAGCATTTTCTTTTCACTAATTTTATCATATTTTTGCTTCTTAGTCACTACAAGAAAGGGATGCTTTTAGCGGCGACACCATTAGCGGCGACGGTCCTTGTGTCGCCGCTATTGGTCGATCCGTGTGACACAACCTGAGACCAAACCCCAGCCGTTGATCAAAATCCTGATCTAACGGTTGGGGACTTTAAAGGCAATACCGGCGACAAAAAGTAGGTTATTAGCGGCGACAGCTGTCTCCGCTAAAAGTCTGTGTCCCACATTAAACCCTAGCCACAAAAATCTTATCCTGATTAACCCAATAGCGGCGACGATAGGATCAATACCGGCGACATAGCGTCTCCGCTAAAAGTCGAAACGTAAAAACACTTTATCAGCGACTTTCCCTCTTTCTTCTTCACTTTCCCCCCAAATTTCTTCCTTCCACCGCCGGTTCTTCCCGAATTTTGGCCCACTCGGTTAGTTTAACATGTTTATGCTACATTTCTTCTCTACATTTGTTACATACGCGTTATAGGCTTTAATTTTTGCTATTTTTTGTGTATTTTTGTGTTTGTGGAAGAAACTCCGGTCACCGCCATCTCTTCTCCGGCCACCACCATCTCTTCTCCGGTCACCACCTCAAAAACCGGTTAGTTTTTTTTTATTTTTATTTTTTATTTTTTTAAGTTTAGAAATTCTATAATTTTTAGTTTTGTTATGTATATTGTGTATGTTAGTATGTATGTTTGTATGTTGGTATGATTGTTATGTAAATTGTTTTTTTTTATTTTTTATTTTTTTTTTGTTTTAAGTTTAGAAATTCTATAATTTTTAGTTTTGTTATGTAAATTGTGTATGTTAGGTGTATTTGAAAAATGTGTATGTAAATTGTATAATGGTTAGTTTTTTTTTTAAAGTTTAGAAATTCTATAATTTTTAGTTTTGGTATGTAAATTGTGTATGTTAGTTTGTATGTTTGTATGATTGTTAGTATGTAAAGTGTATGAATGAATGTATGTAAGTTTGTATAATTGTTAGTATGTAAATTGTATAATGTAGGTGTATTTGAAAAATGTGTATGTAAATTGTATAATGGTTAGTTTTTTTTTTAAAGTTTAGAAAATGTATAATTTTTAGTTTAGTATGTTAGTATGTATGTTTGTATTATTGTTAGTATGTAAATTGTATAATTTTTAGTTTAAGTTGTAAGTGGGTATGTAAGTGTATGAATGAATGTATGTATGTTTGTATAATTGTTAGTATGTTTACATTGTATAATGTAGGTGTATTTGAAAAATGTGTATGTAAATTGTATAATGGTTCGTTTTTTTTTTAAGTTTAGAAATTGTATAATTTTTAGTTTAGGTATGTAAATTGTGTATGTTAGTATGTATGAAATCATCATTTCAAACATAACGAGCTAAGAAAACACCCAATCGAAATTGAAATCATGATTTAAAACATAACATTCCGCCCAAAATTTAAAACAATCATTAAGAACATAACAAGCTTAAATTAATCATTTTAAACATAGCGAGCTTAGAAATACCCGCCCGAAATTGATTTAGAAATTAATTTCGGGTTGTCCCCGTTTATCTTGGGACTGCTTTTTGAATACTTTATCTCATTTAGGATGTGAATGTGTATTACATGATTGTTTGTTTAAGAAGGATTCGGTTATCATTTTCTCTTTGCTCCTCGGGTATATATATCATTACATATATACTTGGGAGCTAAGAGGAAATGCTGCCGAATTTTTCTTAAACAAACAATCATGTAATACACATTCACATGTGAGATAAAGTGTTCAAAAAGTGGGTTTAGCAGCCTACCCTTGTCTTGTTAATCCTAAATTAGATTTTCTTTCAGTTGCATAATGCCTATCGATAAAAGTTGGATTGATTCCCCACGTCATTCACCTCACTACAAGCAAGGACTCGAGTCATTTATCGAGATGTGTGAAAGAGTGATAAAAAACCACGATGAAGTTAGATGTCCGTGTACCCAATGTAAAAATTCCGGCTTAATAACTATGGCAGAAATGAAATACCATTTGCGTATTAACAAATTTTGGAAGGAATACACTTCGTGGACCTATCACAGGGACACGACTCCAATTGCACAAGTAAACGATGTTGCGCCACAAGACGGTATGGTAAACGTTATTGAAGACATTAGGGGGGAGCGTATGGAAGAAGATACATACCTTAACCAAGAGAACTCGAATGGAGATAGTAGCGGTGTTGTTGATGATTTTGAAGACCTGATAAAGGAAGCTGAAACAGAATTATATCCTGGTTGTACTAAGTTTTCTTCTATCGACTTTTTAGCAAAACTTTTGAATATAAAGGATACGTACCATTTTCAAAATGAAGGAGTAGATCGACTCCTCTCGTTGTTGCGAGAGTCAATGCCAGAAGGCAACAAGATTCCCCCTTCGTATTATGTAGCTAAGAAGACATTTAAGAAGATTGGTTTGGCATATGAGATGATAGATGTGTGCACAAATGATTGTGCTCTCTTTTGGAAAGAAAACGAGTCCTTGCAAAATTGTCCCGTTTGTAATGAGAGTCGATGGGTCGATAAAGACACAAAAGGCACGAAGGTGGCTTGTAAGGTGTTACGATACTTTCCTTTGACGCCTAGACTACGACGTTTGTATTGTTCAAGGCACACAGCGAAAGATATGATATGGCATAGTACCGGACGATCGGAAGATGGGACTATGCGTCATCCAGTTGATGGATCTGCATGGCAAGACTTTGATAAAAAGTACCCAAACTTCGCGATGGAGCCACGAAATGTTCGCTTAGGGCTTGCAGCTGACGGTTTTAATCCCTTTAACAATGGTAGTGGATCCTCGACTCATAGCACGTGGCCGGTTATACTCACCACATATAATCTGCCTCCCTGGCTATGCATGCGAGAGTCCACATTCATGTTGACCTTGTTGATTCCTGGCCCTAAATCACCGGGGAAAGACATGGACGTTTTCCTTAGACCGTTAGTGGATGAGCTTAAGCAATTGTGGCAGACATGTGTACGTACTAAAGACGCAGCAACAAACACATACTTCACAATGAAGGCGGCGTTGTTATGGACCATAAATGACTTTCCAGCCCGTAGTAGCCTATCAGGTTGGAGCGGACAAGGCTACATGGCATGCCCAACTTGTAACCAAGACACTCCTTCAATACGTGTAACTGGTAAATGTGCTTATGTTGGCCATCGCCGGTTCTTAGATGCCAACCATCCTTGGAGAACAAGTCTCGACTTTAACGGGAGACCCGAGACACGAGACCCTCCGAGACAGTTTAGCCCAGCTGACATAGAAGCTCAACTAGGTCGTTTAATTAATCGTCTACCAGGCAAGCATCCAGATTTTGGAGGTAGGAGGATAACCCGGTCAGATTTCGAGTTGAACTGGTCCAAAAGAAGCATATTTTTTGACCTTGAGTATTGGTCTTCTCTGCAGCTGAAACATAACTTAGATGTAATGCATATAGAGAAAAATGTGTGCGACAGCTTGCTCGGTACTCTTCTGATGAACGATAAGAGCAAAGACACGCCAAATGCGCGGTCTGACTTGGAAAAACTAAACATTCGACCGTCACAATGGCTGAAACAATCGGGTGGCAAGTTCTTAAGTCCCCACCCAAAGTACTCATTCAAGTCCGATGATCGAAAACTTTTTTGTCAGTTTATAAAAAATGTTAAATTACCAGATGGGTTTGGATCGAATATCAGTAAGAGGGTGACAGATAACAATGCTAACATTACCGGGTTGAAATCTCATGACTGTCATATCCTCATGCAACGTTTGATACCGATTGGGGTTAGAGGGCTTTTGACTAAAGATACATCTACACCAATAGTAGACCTTTGTATGTTCTTTAAGCAACTTTGCTCTAGAACACTATCGGTGGATGATATGAAGAAAGCAAAGGATGACATTGTTACCATCTTATGCAAGTTAGAGATGATCTATCCACCTGCGTTTTTTGACATTATGGTTCATTTACTTGTGCATTTACCTGATGAAGCGATTGCGGGAGGTCCAGTAGCTTTTAGATGGATGTATCCATTTGAAAGGTACATGAAAAAACTAAAGAACTATGTTAAAAACCCGGCAAGGCCTGAAGGTTGTATAGCTGAATGTTATGTGTTTGAAGAAGCTCTAACATTTTGTTCAATGTACCTTAAAGATGTTCAGACTAAGTTCAATCGCCCAGATAGAAACGATGATAACTACACTATTTTCATCCAAAATTGATACAACTAACCTAGATCCTTCATCAGTCACAATTTAGAAGATTAACATACTTTTGGTTTTGTCCCTGTTCTCTTGTATGAAGTATACCATTTATGTAGGTAAATTTGATTAAACTAGTGGGTTACCTACCACCCATGCTCCGCAGCGGGTTCGAAACATAGATAAAAAAATAAGCAATTCACGAAAGTTAAACATATTATTAAAGTTGAGAAACAAAACATGTCATTATTAAAGTTGAGGGGTTAAAGTTGTTTATTATTAAAGTTGAGGGGCTAAAGTTATTTACTATTAAAGTTGAGGGGCTAAAATTGTTTAATATCAAAGTTGAGGGGCTAAAGTTGTTTATTATCAAAGTTGAGGGGCTAATGTTGTTTATTATCAATATTGAGGGGCTAAAGTTGTTTATTATTAAAGTTGAGGTACTAAACTTGTTTTAGTTAAGGGCTAAACATGGCATTACTGAAGTTGAGGGGCTAAAGTTGTTTATTATTAAAGTTGAGGTACTAAACTTGTTTTAGTTAAGGGGATAAACATGGCATTACTAAAGTTGAGGGGCTAAAGTTGTTTATTATTAAAGTTGAGGGACAAAAGTTGTTTTAGTTAAGAGACTAAGCATGTGAGTACCAAAGTTGAGGGGCTAAACAGACATTATTACAGTTGAGGGGCTAAAGTTGCTTGTTATAAAGTCGAGGGGCCAAAATTGGTTGATCTGAAAAAATAGCATGTTTATAATATATAAATATAATGTGGACACCCAATGCAAAGGATACTGGATACTACAGGTCAGAATTCCCACCAATTTGCTCACTAGTGAATTGATTTAGGTTGCGATTTATCTCAAACAAGTCAAGTAAATATAATAAGCGTAAAAAGAAAGGAGTTAGTCAAGCAGATCAAAAGTTACACATAGTCTATTTTTTAAAGCAAACCTGCCAAATTGTTTTATTCAACGAATAAGACTGTTATTGTAATAACCATAACTAACGCATAACATTTTTGTTAAAAATTTAAAATACAGAATTGTGTGCGAGTCAAACCTACCTAACCCGTTCCAACTCGTACTAAAATGACCCATTGTGAGCATTAGCATGTGGCTCACAAATTCTTTTTCTTGTGTAACTATAATATTGTACGAAAGATGTAAATGACAACTTATATGTATTTTACCAAAAGATCGATGACATGTCATCAGAGATAGTCGTGAATTAGGACAACTAACCATTTCTTTAGATGGTGTTGCGTGTTCTGAAGATCGGTGTCTTGAGTATTCTCCATGCAAACCAGTACGCCTAGCAAATGACTCCACTGTGCCTGAGAATCTATCTCTAACCTCGGGTTTCACTAAAACATATAAATATATAAATTATCACCAAAATTTCCACCCTACTTTGCCAATATACATACATACACACACACTCCTACAGACAGTTACACATGCACGTAAAAAGTAGAGTAGAAAATAAAGAGAAAAGCATACCTGGTGTTTTATCTGTTGGTATCATCGTCATCGGAAACCCAGGACCAATCGGAACGGATGGACTTGTGACCACAAACACAATCACTAACGAACAATCCACAACATTCACACGAGTTCATGATGATTATGAATTGAAACGAAACGATTTGCAGAATATATAAACTAACCGAATGTAAAACTAGATTGACACTTGAACTTTTGAATATGATAACTACTTGAAACACGTTCGAATACAAACTGATAACCGCCGATATGATAGGGAAGTTTGGCAGCGAATTTATAGGGATGAAGAGGTACGTCTCCAATAGTCACGTTGGTTCAAAGAGATGTGACGATTCAGAAATAACCGCCATTCGGTTATTTGGAGACACACCGGTTCGCTTATGGCCCAACTTCCGTATGCATACCCGGCTGCTAATGGATTGCATATTTACATAATCATTCGACCCATTCTGGTGGCCTACGGCCCAACTAAATACATAACATAAACTATTGTTTGACCCATAACTAAATAACATAAAACAAATAAACATAAAACAGGCCCGAGGCCCAAATACGTGACTCGGATGATTCTTGATTACCGAAACAATCTTCATTCTCCCCCTTAAGCAAGAAATATCCGAGCTCTTCGATCCGTTTACTCCTTGCGGTTGTTGGTGACTTCGATCTTCACCACCACGTCATCATCACTTGAATCTTCGATCCATCCGCAATTGCTCGAGCTCTCGGCCATTCCAACTTTCTCTCTTGCACGCTCCTTCTTGATGTAATCAAAGTACCATTCGGCCAACTCTAGATAGTAAACGTATGCAACCTTCATTTCATAGGCGTCGTCCTTGTCGTAACCATACTTCACCGATATCTCGCCCCATTTGTCTTTTGCCATTATTTCATCAAACCCACCGTTGTGCTTCACGATGCGGTGTAGTAGTATGAGGCTAACATCACGACCATCAATTAACTCCGGTGGCATTGCCTTCTCACAAACAATTCCAAGAAAGTTCGTGATGAACCAAACTAAGATTTCTTCAAACGGTGTGTCGAAGAATCTTGGGTGCTTCTTGATTTCTTCGTGTAGTGTGATTAGATCCCCTGGTTCAATGCAACTTTCCATGATTAACCCCCTTTCAACTACATCCTCCTCGAGTTGAGAGAGAGTTATTGCCCGTTCCCGAAGCATTTGCCTTGATTGGCGTGGATTATCCTTCTCGCCTTCGAGATAAATCATTAAAGCTTTCTTTGCCTTTTTCGAGTACACGACTTTCCTTGCACTTGGGCGTTCGTCATACACTTTCTTTTTATTTTTTGACTTTTCAAATTCCCGCTCATAGTAATCGCCTAAACATTCTTGAAACTTTTCTTTTTCTTCCTTGTACCCATTGTCGACCCCAAGATTATCATAAAAAGCGTCAAGATAATCTTGTTCCAAGTCGGTTTCCGACTTGTCTTCGTAAATATCAAAACCCTTTGATCGACAACCGAACATCTTCTTCAATACGCACTTTTCACCCATAGTAACCGTCTCGATTCCTTGAAACAGGAGTTGTTCCAAACTTAGAACATTCCTGTCAAGTTTTGGTGCGTAACTAACACACGGAATTATCTTATCCTTGCCGTCCACCGGCACCCTTACTTCACCAATTCCATGAACAAACGAAACATCCTTCTTGCTTTCATTCGTCACAACCCCGAAGTGTCTTTTAAAACACTTGAACAAACTACGATTTCCCGTCATGTGCGTCTTAAACGTGGGATCCACAACCCAGATTGAATCCCATTTACCCCCGCAAGTATCCTTTACAATATAATCATTCTCGACTGGTAAAGGTGATAGTATAATATACTTACTAGGGCAAATTGACGCTATGTGGCCAAACTTCTTGCACTTGAAACACCGAACCCCCGGTTTTCTTGGCCTACCCACTGATGCGTTAGGTTTCTTCCCGTTCTTCTTCGTGAAACCCCCTCTGAATACTTTCTTTGGAAACTTTTTCATTGGTGATACCCCGGTCCGCATGGTTGGCTTCCCCTGCGCGTACTCATCCGCTTCCGCCGCCCGGCCGCACTCTCCACTACGAACAAACACATCATCACCGAAATCGGTCATAACCGATTTCCCCTTGTTTCCACCGATTCGGTTCTCTCCTTGATCACAATTCCTTCCGGTTCCTGTTAAACCTTTGGCTCTGATACCAATGTTGGTATCATCGTCATCGGAAACCCAGGACCAATCGGAACGGATGGACTTGTGACCACAAACACAATCACTAACGAACAATCCACAACATTCACACGAGTTCATGATGATTATGAATTGAAACGAAACGATTTGCAGAATATATAAACTAACCGAATGTAAAACTAGATTGACACTCGAACTTTTGAATATGATAACTACTTGAAACACGTTCGAATACAAACTGATAACCGCCGATATGATAGGGAAGTTTGGCAGCGAATTTATAGGGATGAAGAGGTACGTCTCCAATAGTCACGTTGGTTCAAAGAGATGTGACGATTCAGAAATAACCGCCATTCGGTTATTTGGAGACACACCGGTTCGCTTATGGCCCAACTTCCGTATGCATACCCGGCTGCTAATGGACTGCATATTTACATAATCATTCGACCCATTCTGGTGGCCTACGGCCCAACTAAATACATAACATAAACTATTGTTTGACCCATAACTAAATAACATAAAACAAATAAACATAAAACAGGCCCGAGGCCCAAATACGTGACTCGGATGATTCTTGATTACCGAAACAATCTTCATTATCCACTCTTTCTGCTGAAGGCCCGGGATTCAGTGGTAACTTGCCAACCGTCTGATTTTGTAGTAAATGTTTATAATTAGAGGAAGCAAATCCTAAAAGAAAAATAGAAAGTATGTAAGAGCGGAATAAATACTTACCCGCCCTCTAGAACTGGAACCTGAACCAACTTGGGGATACTTCAAAACGGTCCAGTCAAACACATAGTCAAACTGATAACCTGAAACACAAACACAGCACATAAATCTATTTCAAAAGAATATAAAAGATAACAATGGTAATGGTGGTGACATTACTGACATCCACTGTTAGTAGCGAGCATAGCGTCCGCTATAGAGTTTAGCGTAGCAATGCGTCAATAGGCCGCAATCTGATTTTGGCGCATCCATAGCATAGTTATCGATAGCGAATAGCGACAACGTACCTATATGCTACGTAGCGATAGCGATGAAATACCCGACCGCCCGCTATTTCGTTTTTAGCGATAAGATAGTGAAAAATTTAAGAAATAAAAAATAGCTATCTATATAATTTTTTTATATATATAATGTTAATTTTATACCTTTTTATGTATAAATTTATAAGTTTAAGGACCAAATGTAAGCTAGTGAAAATAGAGGGGTTAAAATGTTAAAATACACAAAGTAAATTTACACTTTTTTATGTATATTTTAGAAGTTTTAGGGACTAAATGTAACTTAATAAAAGATTGAGGGGTTAAAAGATAAAATCCATAAACTTATTTAACCCTAAAAAGGCTCAAATGCAACAAAAACGCAGCCGCTCTTCTTCTTCCTAGTTTCCAGCAAATTCCCGGCAGAAATTGCAGGTTTCCGGCCGGAATTCGTCGTCGGAATCCGCTATAATCACGCTATGGAGTCACTACTGAAGAGATTGCGAGACATGTGCGCTTACCTACGAAGCGCGCGATAGCGAGCGCTATCTTCGCTATCAATAACTATGATCCATAGCGTGAAAATAGCAGGATTATAGGCTTTTTTTAATACAAATAGCGATAAAATATACTTGTAAAATAGCGGGATTTTAGTTTGTTATAAATATAGTAATATACTAATAAATACAAAACAGCGTATTTTGATAAAAGACAAATATTTCTAAAATTTTCTTCTAGTGTATTGCTAAACATAAAATAGCGCCTGCTATTTCATTGCTAACGCTATGTAGCGTATCGATAGCTGTTGCTATCGTTTGCTATTCGCTATTAACAACTATGGTGTCATCATATAAATGAGGAAGAAAAGAAAAACAAAACTATATAAAACATATTCAGGTTTTCACCTTCTCGAATGAACAGGTCCCGGAAAAGCCTTTTCAGGTATGAATAATCTGGTTTGTCATCAAACCGCAATGATCGACAATAATGAAAATACGATGTGAATTCAGTTGGATAAGACTTGCAAAGCACCTGCAGATTTTGTTCATTTAGAAATCACTTTATTAAGACGTTAACAATAAACTCATGTCATTTAGTTATAACAACGAACTGCTTATAATGTTAGATCTTAAGAATACCTCTATAGGAGTAAGCATTTTCTTTTCACTAATTTTATCATATTTTTGCTTCTTAGTCACTACAAGAAAGGGATGCTTTTAGCGGCGACACCATTAGCGGCGACGGTCCTTGTGTCGCCGCTATTGGTCGATCCGTGTGACACAACCTGAGACCAAACCCCAGCCGTTGATCAAAATCCTGATCTAACGGTTGGGGACTTTAAAGGCAATACCGGCGACAAAAAGTAGGTTATTAGCGGCGACAGCTGTCTCCGCTAAAAGTCTGTGTCCCACATTAAACCCTAGCCACAAAAATCTTATCCTGATTAACCCAATAGCGGCGACGATAGGATCAATACCGGCGACATAGCGTCTCCGCTAAAAGTCGAAACGTAAAAACACTTTATCAGCGACTTTCCCTCTTTCTTCTTCACTTTCCCCCCAAATTTCTTCCTTCCACCGCCGGTTCTTCCCGAATTTTGGCCCACTCGGTTAGTTTAACATGTTTATGCTACATTTCTTCTCTACATTTGTTACATACGCGTTATAGGCTTTAATTTTTGCTATTTTTTGTGTATTTTTGTGTTTGTGGAAGAAACTCCGGTCACCGCCATCTCTTCTCCGGCCACCACCATCTCTTCTCCGGTCACCACCTCAAAAACCGGTTAGTTTTTTTTTATTTTTTATTTTTTATTTTTTTAAGTTTAGAAATTCTATAATTTTTAGTTTTGTTATGTATATTGTGTATGTTAGTATGTATGTTTGTATGTTGGTATGATTGTTATGTAAATTGTTTTTTTTTATTTTTTATTTTTTTTTGTTTTAAGTTTAGAAATTCTATAATTTTTAGTTTTGTTATGTAAATTGTGTATGTTAGGTGTATTTGAAAAATGTGTATGTAAATTGTATAATGGTTAGTTTTTTTTTTAAAGTTTAGAAATTCTATAATTTTTAGTTTTGGTATGTAAATTGTGTATGTTAGTTTGTATGTTTGTATGATTGTTAGTATGTAAAGTGTATGAATGAATGTATGTAAGTTTGTATAATTGTTAGTATGTAAATTGTATAATGTAGGTGTATTTGAAAAATGTGTATGTAAATTGTATAATGGTTAGTTTTTTTTTTAAGTTTAGAAAATGTATAATTTTTAGTTTAGTATGTTAGTATGTATGTTTGTATTATTGTTAGTATGTAAATTGTATAATTTTTAGTTTAAGTTGTAAGTGGGTATGTAAGTGTATGAATGAATGTATGTATGTTTGTATAATTGTTAGTATGTTTACATTGTATAATGTAGGTGTATTTGAAAAATGTGTATGTAAATTGTATAATGGTTCGTTTTTTTTTAAGTTTAGAAATTGTATAATTTTTAGTTTAGGTATGTAAATTGTGTATGTTAGTATGTATGAAATCATCATTTCAAACATAACGAGCTAAGAAAACACCCAATCGAAATTGAAATCATGATTTAAAACATAACATTCCGCCCAAAATTTAAAACAATCATTAAGAACATAACAAGCTTAAATTAATCATTTTAAACATAGCGAGCTTAGAAATACCCGCCCGAAATTGATTTAGAAATTAATTTCGGGTTGTCCCCGTTTATCTTGGGACTGCTTTTTGAATACTTTATCTCATTTAGGATGTGAATGTGTATTACATGATTGTTTGTTTAAGAAGGATTCGGTTATCATTTTCTCTTTGCTCCTCGGGTATATATATCATTACATATATACTTGGGAGCTAAGAGGAAATGCTGCCGAATTTTTCTTAAACAAACAATCATGTAATACACATTCACATGTGAGATAAAGTGTTCAAAAAGTGGGTTTAGCAGCCTACCCTTGTCTTGTTAATCCTAAATTAGATTTTCTTTCAGTTGCATAATGCCTATCGATAAAAGTTGGATTGATTCCCCACGTCATTCACCTCACTACAAGCAAGGACTCGAGTCATTTATCGAGATGTGTGAAAGAGTGATAAAAAACCACGATGAAGTTAGATGTCCGTGTACCCAATGTAAAAATTCCGGCTTAATAACTATGGCAGAAATGAAATACCATTTGCGTATTAACAAATTTTGGAAGGAATACACTTCGTGGACCTATCACAGGGACACGACTCCAATTGCACAAGTAAACGATGTTGCGCCACAAGACGGTATGGTAAACGTTATTGAAGACATTAGGGGGGAGCGTATGGAAGAAGATACATACCTTAACCAAGAGAACTCGAATGGAGATAGTAGCGGTGTTGTTGATGATTTTGAAGACCTGATAAAGGAAGCTGAAACAGAATTATATCCTGGTTGTACTAAGTTTTCTTCTATCGACTTTTTAGCAAAACTTTTGAATATAAAGGATACGTACCATTTTCAAAATGAAGGAGTAGATCGACTCCTCTCGTTGTTGCGAGAGTCAATGCCAGAAGGCAACAAGATTCCCCCTTCGTATTATGTAGCTAAGAAGACATTTAAGAAGATTGGTTTGGCATATGAGATGATAGATGTGTGCACAAATGATTGTGCTCTCTTTTGGAAAGAAAACGAGTCCTTGCAAAATTGTCCCGTTTGTAATGAGAGTCGATGGGTCGATAAAGACACAAAAGGCACGAAGGTGGCTTGTAAGGTGTTACGATACTTTCCTTTGACGCCTAGACTACGACGTTTGTATTGTTCAAGGCACACAGCGAAAGATATGATATGGCATAGTACCGGACGATCGGAAGATGGGACTATGCGTCATCCAGTTGATGGATCTGCATGGCAAGACTTTGATAAAAAGTACCCAAACTTCGCGATGGAGCCACGAAATGTTCGCTTAGGGCTTGCAGCTGACGGTTTTAATCCCTTTAACAATGGTAGTGGATCCTCGACTCATAGCACGTGGCCGGTTATACTCACCACATATAATCTGCCTCCCTGGCTATGCATGCGAGAGTCCACATTCATGTTGACCTTGTTGATTCCTGGCCCTAAATCACCGGGGAAAGACATGGACGTTTTCCTTAGACCGTTAGTGGATGAGCTTAAGCAATTGTGGCAGACATGTGTACGTACTAAAGACGCAGCAACAAACACATACTTCACAATGAAGGCGGCGTTGTTATGGACCATAAATGACTTTCCAGCCCGTAGTAGCCTATCAGGTTGGAGCGGACAAGGCTACATGGCATGCCCAACTTGTAACCAAGACACTCCTTCAATACGTGTAACTGGTAAATGTGCTTATGTTGGCCATCGCCGGTTCTTAGATGCCAACCATCCTTGGAGAACAAGTCTCGACTTTAACGGGAGACCCGAGACACGAGACCCTCCGAGACAGTTTAGCCCAGCTGACATAGAAGCTCAACTAGGTCGTTTAATTAATCGTCTACCAGGCAAGCATCCAGATTTTGGAGGTAGGAGGATAACCCGGTCAGATTTCGAGTTGAACTGGTCCAAAAGAAGCATATTTTTTGACCTTGAGTATTGGTCTTCTCTGCAGCTGAAACATAACTTAGATGTAATGCATATAGAGAAAAATGTGTGCGACAGCTTGCTCGGTACTCTTCTGATGAACGATAAGAGCAAAGACACGCCAAATGCGCGGTCTGACTTGGAAAAACTAAACATTCGACCGTCACAATGGCTGAAACAATCGGGTGGCAAGTTCTTAAGTCCCCACCCAAAGTACTCATTCAAGTCCGATGATCGAAAACTTTTTTGTCAGTTTATAAAAAATGTTAAATTACCAGATGGGTTTGGATCGAATATCAGTAAGAGGGTGACAGATAACAATGCTAACATTACCGGGTTGAAATCTCATGACTGTCATATCCTCATGCAACGTTTGATACCGATTGGGGTTAGAGGGCTTTTGACTAAAGATACATCTACACCAATAGTAGACCTTTGTATGTTCTTTAAGCAACTTTGCTCTAGAACACTATCGGTGGATGATATGAAGAAAGCAAAGGATGACATTGTTACCATCTTATGCAAGTTAGAGATGATCTATCCACCTGCGTTTTTTGACATTATGGTTCATTTACTTGTGCATTTACCTGATGAAGCGATTGCGGGAGGTCCAGTAGCTTTTAGATGGATGTATCCATTTGAAAGGTACATGAAAAAACTAAAGAACTATGTTAAAAACCCGGCAAGGCCTGAAGGTTGTATAGCTGAATGTTATGTGTTTGAAGAAGCTCTAACATTTTGTTCAATGTACCTTAAAGATGTTCAGACTAAGTTCAATCGCCCAGATAGAAACGATGATGTCGTTGTTGAAAAAAAAAAGTTATGGGTGTTTGAGTCAAAATGTTGTTATGTTGGCGCAAGAAAGGAGAAATATCTATCATTCATCGAAAAAAGCAAGATGGAATGGTTTGTCCTCGAAAACTGCGCAGAAGTTAGGGAGTACATGAAGTGAGTGCTTCTATCTTTAACATTTCATAATCTGTTAATTGGTATTTTTCGTTCCTTTCTTATATTTGTCATCAATGTAGTGAATTCAAACATACACATCCCCATGATGATCTTAAAACCAAATTTCCGGGATGGTTTCTCCATAAGGTATAATACATATATAACACTCATTACTCTATACTTGCTAGGTAATACATATATAACAAACATTATTACTATATATTTTTTAGGTCCATTCGATGAAAACACAAAATTCTCCAGAATTCCACCCGGAGTTGTATGCTCTTTCAATTTGTGCGAAAATGACTGCTTACACTTACACTGCTTGCATAGTCAACGGTGTTAGGTTTAAGACACTTGAACGTGATGCAAAATGCGCAACGCAAAACTCTGGGGTGGAAGTGGTTGGAGAGAACGGTGTGAAATTTTATGGCCAATTAGAAGAAATTATTGAGTTGCGTTATACAAATGATTATTCCACTGTCCTATTTCGGTGCAAGTGGTTTGATACTCAAAGGGGTGTAAACCATGACAATAATATCACCAGTATAAGCACTGAACATGAATGGGACAAAGACGATCAACTCATATTTGCTTCGCAAGCCAAACAAGTGTTCTTCATCCAAGAAACGTCTCGAAACCAAAAAAATAAACATAGGTGGGTAGTCGAAAATGTTAATCATCGAAGAATTTGGGATCGGCCATTAAGTGATGACCGCGTCAATAAGGTTCAAAATGTTGGCAAACGCTTAGAAGATAGTGACGTTGTTGACAACAACTCTTCATCTGACTGTCCACTTGTCATTGACTTGACCCAATACTTTCAAATTGGATCTTCTCATGTTACTGCGGGTGAGCCTTCAATTGAAGTTGATCCCCCAACGGCCACCGTCGATGAAGTGTTTGAAGTCGAGACTGATTCTGATGAGGTCGAGGCTGCTTATGATGAGGATGATCCCGATTATGTGGAGTCTGACTAAAAGAAAAGTTATTGTAATTTTTATTGATTTGTAATTGATTAACACTTGTTTGAAATATTTATTTGAATTTGAGTTACACTTGTTGTACTTTCCCTTAATTTGTATTAGATACACATGCTGTAACATTTGTAACTTTATAGGGAGTATGTTTTCGATATTGTTGATATTCGCGTATCTGATGGCTGATGTGGCCCCCTGGGGACATGGGGGTGACGGCGCTGGTGATCCACCGATTCCTCCTGGTGGATTTCGTGGCACACATGAGACAGACGGTAAGTCTTTTACTAAATTATTTTGTAGTCCTTATATTTTATATATTATAAATGTTGTTACTAATTATTTTTGTTTTAATTGCAGTGGTTCCCCCGAAGAGGGTTAGGGGGAAAGCAAAAAACGAGAAACTAAGGCGTCTGGTAAAAGCGGGGGGGCCTGTATCGCTTACGTTTGACAGGCAGGTGACGTATACCCCTGTTGGTAAATCAAGGGATATGTTTTCACGGGAGGCCGGCCTGTATATGTGGCGGTCCATCCCCTTCGATAAAATTGGATGGGATAACGTTGAACAACATTACAAGGATGCCCTCATGAACCACTTACGGGTAAATAACTTATATGCATAAAATTTTATCAAATATTTAAGCACATGCAAATCTAATTTATATATGATATTTTAACTTTTTTATTTAATTTGTAGGAAAATTTCAATATTGATGAAGTGGAACGTGACTATGAGGCCAAAAACTTGACGGGTGGCATTAGGGCTGTGCTTATGAAGCGGTACTCTGACCGCAAGTACGAGGCTAAAAAATTATTTAAGAGCAAGGGAGGTTACAATGATCTTGAGAGTGCACGAGCATTCCATCCCAAGGATATGCCCTATGATAACTGGTTGAGAACCATTGAAGGTTTCCGGGAAGCTAAATATATTAAAAGAAGCGAGGCCAACACACTAGTACGCGAGAAACAACAATTCCCATACCGTGGGGGGACATCTTCGTACGGTAGCACCGCCTATAAAAATGTAATGTTTTATGTATGTGTGCGTGTGTGTAAGCTTTTGTTTATTTAATGTCTAATCTAAGTTTAATGTTAAACATGATATGGATTGGGTACCTACGTATGCTAAAACCCACACGGACAATCAAGGGAATTGGGTTGATCCGGTTGCTGAACAAAATTACGTAAGTATTTCTTTTAAGTATTATTTTCTATAACAAATATATATATATATATACACACACATATATTTAATCATCTTCGTAAAATACAGCGGAACATACAACAGGCCACAAGTCAATGGAGCGGTGAGGGTCCGCCAATTGCCCCGTATCAGGAAGCGTTGGGTGAGCGGCGAGGATGGTACCGCGGGATGGGGCCTAAACCTTCTTCCAACACGTCCTCGCACTCGTCATCTAACATGTCGTCTTCGCAAGCTCGGACGCAAGAACCCTTTTCCGAGGTAAACTGCGCAATTTAAAAAATGACAAACGAACGCATGTTTCCTTGTTAAATATATGTTGGTAGCGTTAATTAATATGCTAATATACGTTTTGCTATCTATTATTGTAGGATTTTGTTAACAGCTTGTTCCAAACCCCGTCATTTTTGAACCAACTTAACAACTATCTTGCTTCACAAGGAAAAGGAAAAGGAAAGTCAAAAGGCTACGATTCTGACAACTTATTCGATAATGAATCCGACGATGAACCCAACGATAACGATGACGATGAGTGACTTGTTTTTAATGTATGCTTTGGATTTAATTAAACGTTGTAGGATATAATGTACGACTTAAACGTAGTTTTTAATTATATTACCTTTAGTATATGTTGATTATGTTCATTGCGTATGCTTGCGTTGTTTGAAAATAGGCAGGTTTTATTTTTTCGGCCGTAAAACTGGCTGGGCAGCTGTATATACAGCTGCTGTATTAAAAAAAAATAGACTTTTAGCGGCGACATGTGTCGCCGCTATTGCTCTTCAACCTTTAGCGACGAAATTCAACACCGGCGACACTTTTAGCGACGACATCTGTCGTCGCTAAAAGTGCAGCATCAATACCGGCGACAGCCATCAATACCGGCGACAGTCAGTCAATAGCGTCCGAGCAATACCGGCGATGCTTTACCGGCGACATGTCGCCGCTAATAGTCAATAGCGGCGACAAAAGCGGTCAATACCGGCGACAGCCGTCGCCGCTAAAGGTGCCCTGTTCTTGTAGTGAGTGCCCGCTTTCAGCCCCTGCCAAGGAAGGCTACAACCACATAAATACAAGAACAAAGTTAGTGAGTAACTTTAAAAAGTTAACAAAAAACAAAGAGTAAACTGCCAAAAAGGTCCCTGAGGTTTGGTCACTTTTGCCACTTTAATCCAAAACTCAAACCTTTTGAATCTGGTCCTTGTGGTTTCAATTTTGTTGCCATTTTCATCCAAAAGCAAAATCTGGTATGATTTTTCAGTTAACATCCCATTTTTTGGTCCTTTTCCTCCCTTTTAATGAAAGACAAAATGGTCAGATATTTTTAATTTGTTATAATAAAACGTTAAAAGACCATTTTGCCCTTCGTTAAAAGGGAAGAAAAAAGACAAAAAAAGCTGGATGTTGACTGAAAAATCTGACCAGGTTTTGATTTTGGATGAAAATGGCAACAAAATTGAAACCACAGGGACCCAGATTCAAAGGGTTAGAGTTTTGGACTAAAGTGACAAAAGTGACCAAACCTCAAGGACCATTTTGGCAGTTTATTCAAAAACAAACAAACAATTAAATAAAGTAGTGAAATATTCAACCTTCCTCTCAAGAAATACATGAGCACATAACCAAGAGACTCCAGATCATCCCTCCTACTTTGCTCTACAATTATAATAAAAAAAAAACATGATTAACCAAATTAATTACATATAATTTGAGTTAATGGGAACTATTACAGAAAAAAAATTCATCATGAAATATTCCCAACAGGCATAATTACTTACCAACGCCAAGATGGGTATTAACACTAGCATAACGGGCAGTACCAGTAAGATTTTTGTTTTCCCTGAAACGAAAATTTGCAGGAACATATCAGTTGTGAAACCAAACCAGCAAGCAAGATAGCAAAATGAGTAAAATGTCGCAAAACAAACTTTTGGACGAAAGTCGCAAAACTGGCCAAACCTCAGGGACGAAACTGGCATTTTACTTTAGAAAAAAAATGATATCATTTCCACACGAGTTTTGGCATAATCAACTCCAATACCTGTATGGTATATGCTTGTGTGTCTGAGCATCCCTATACTTTTTTGCAAGACCATAATCTATAATGTAAACCTGTTTTGAAATTTATAAAAAAAAGCAGGAATATGTCGAAAATTAGAATCTTTCAAGAAAAAAAAGAAGGCAGATGAACATAGCAGAACCCATGTTAGGATTAAAGCTAATTACATAGTTTAATTAAAGATGCAATATACTACCTTTTTAAAAGAAAGATTAACTAAAGGAGTAAAGTTTACGAATTGTCTCTGTAGTTTTTCAAAATTTTGGATTTGGTCCCTAGCTTTCCAAAAGTACACGAATAGACCCCGTGGTTTGCACTTTGTAACGCAATTAGTCCCCAACCAGCAAACTTAAAAGTTTTAGGAGGTCCAAGTTAGAGGCTAAATGCGTTACAAAGTGCAAACCACAGGGACCATCCATGTACTTTTGGCAAAAATTGAGGACTAAATACGTCACAAAGTGC
Organism: Helianthus annuus; assembly: GCF_002127325.2. Taxonomy (NCBI): domain Eukaryota; kingdom Viridiplantae; phylum Streptophyta; class Magnoliopsida; order Asterales; family Asteraceae; genus Helianthus; species Helianthus annuus. Next base: position 157,325,545 of record NC_035445.2, read on the forward strand.
AAACCACAGGGACCATTCGTGTACTTTTGGAAAGATCGGGACCAAATCCAAAATTTTGAAAAACCACAGGGACTATCTGTGTACATTCCTCTAAATTAAATAAATACTCCGAATATTAAACTAATTAAGTTTAAAAACAAAAATATCCAAATTAAGTTTCGCAATGAAGGCTACATTATAAAGGTCATACCTGATTTGCCTTTCGTCCTAAACCCATCAAAAAGTTATCTGGTTTTATATCACGTGAAGAAAACCTCTAGAATGCATATACTCAACTCTATTTATCTGCATAAAGCAATAAAAAGTCGTAAATGACTAAACGTTGATACAATATGCTCAACTGATCTCATTACACAGAGTGTGATACTTACCATTTGATCTGCAAGCATTAAAACCGTTTTCAAAGTGAACTTGCGGTTACAATAATTGAACAAATCTTCTAAACTTGGTCCAAGAAGATCGATAACCATAGCATTATATTCTCCTTCAACTCCAATCCATTTGAGGTGTGGAACACCAGCTGTGTTAATGTTAATTTAAAACAAAATGTATCGTAAGTTTTTTGCATAAAAGAAAAACAATATATACAAACATAAAAGGCGAGAACGACAACAAAAAAAGAAAAAAAAACATGAAACTCACTTCCTCCTTGAAGAAGCATGTATAATTTGGCCTCATAGTGAAGCTGCGGGTGCTTGGTCTTAACAGATTCCTGAGAACAAAAACAAATTTAGCTACATATAAAAAAAGTAGTGAAACGTATTTTAGGTGAAGTTTAGCTAAATATACCCTACTGGTTTATTTCACAATGGAGACATAATACGCCATAGCAAACAATCTACGCACTAATACGACACTTACAAACGGTAAACGTCCCGAAACCAAATGTCACCGACACGACCCGTACGACCAAATTACGCGATAATACGGAACAATAGTGACAATAAACGTCATTATACGACATTTAATGACAAAATACATCAAATACCGATCCGGTAGGACATGTATACATAGAACACGGCACGTTGGACTACAAGTGATATCAAAACCGAATCACACGAATTCATGGAATACGGCCACACATATGACGGAACTTATCCGGAACAAGTCGTATAGACCATAAACTTTGTAAAATGACTTGTAATGGCAAAATAGGATATGAAAAGCATAGGTGCGTTTTTGAATTAAATTGATTTTTAGAAAAAATAAAAAACCCCCAAAACGCCCAGCTTTGGCCAAAGTGGGGCGCTTTAGGTTTCAAAAGTTACAGTTTTGGCCCAAAGCGCGGCAGCTTTGGGCAAAAAATGTAAAATTTGAAACCAAAACGCCCAGCTTTGGCCAAAGCGGGGCGCTTTGGTAACAGGTCAACAGACACTTTACACCAAAGCGCCCCGCATTGCCCAAAGGGCGTTTTGGCCTGTTTGGGGTGTACGAATAGACCAAAGGGGTGTGTGAATAGACGGACCCTATCATTTAGGGTGTGTTCCCGAGTTAAAAATCCCTCCCCATCCCTCCCCTCCCCTCCATGTCTTTCCAAATTGGAAAGACTATTATCAGGCAAAAAAAACCCCATTTTCCCTCCCCTCCCCTCTCCCTGTTAAGTGGATCTCTGGAACACAGCATTAATCATAGATTCATAAGAAATTCACAAAAATCATAAATAAATTTGTAATCATACCTTGAGGGCTGAGACTCAAGAAAGTGGGACATAGAGATTTTGCCGGGACTCCGCCTCTTCAAATTTCATATTAATCGATTATTGAGTCACACAAATAGACTAAACGAGTATCTATCTATTCACTCTCACCAAAGAGTTTCTGGTCGAAACAAAGAGAGAACATGGAGATGGATCGAGTGATAGAACATTAGAACATGGAATGAAAGATTTCCAAGGAACTTGAGACGACCCTTCAGATTTCATGATGGGAACAAGGAAAGGAACCACTGATTGGGTGAATTAGGGATTTCTTCACATTGCCAATAGTCGATACTCGTCACTCGATTGTGGCAACAAGAAAAAAAAAGCAATTAAATAGTGGGGGACCTAGGCAATTGCCTTATTTCTTGAGCCACGGGGCTAAGCGAGGTACGGGGCATATGGACCGAGGTAAGGGGGATATGAGAGATGAGGGACCAGGAACAGCCTCTTTCACTGTATCTTTCATATAGTTTTTGGCAACTGATGATTGTTAAACTCAAGAGTGAAGGCAACAACATTTCTCCTAGATCTATCATGCTATGGCAACTTTTAAAAGAGAGATGTTGGAGGAAGGTGAGGTGTTGGGGATGGGACACTTTCTTCAGGTTAGGGCAAAATAGAAAAGAGAGCGTTTGGAGGTAGGTGAGGTGTTGGAGTCCCACTGAAAAAGATTCCAATTTCTCAAATCCATGTATTTGAAGAGAAGTAAGAGATGAAGGAAGAAGATGAGAAAATTCACTACAACTACTCACTTCATCATCCTCATATAACTTGAGTTTCACAAGTGAGGTTGGGAATGTCTGTGGACCCCACTCTGAGAAGGGCTTCTTCAACTTCCCCAATGTTAGCGATCGCAAACTGGGAGGCCAAACCCAACCAGGGAAAGAAACATCCAGACTTGGACAAATCGTTATTTCCAGTTTCTTTAACGTTGTCAAATTGTCAGGAAATGACTCGAGACGTTCACAATCAGTTATTGTCAATGTGGTGAGGTGAACCAAGTAATTCAGTTCAATGATTGATTTCAGATTTGGCCATTCACTTATGCATACATCTTCAAGCATCAGCATGTTGCTTCTGTTATTGTTCATTTTTTGTCCTCCCCACTCCATTTCCAATAGTTTCGCGCAATCACTGATCTCAAGTGACCTGAGCTTCTCATGTCCTCCTTTTGGAAAGGAGACAGTTGTAATTGACCTACAACTAGAGACAGTCAACTCCTTAATGCCATCTGGACAATTGCAACGCTCCATATTGTCACAACCTACCACCTTCAAAATCCTAAGAGATGTTAGAAGGTTGCTCGTACAATTATCACCCTCCTCTTTCTCTCCCAAACTCACCAAATTACGACATTCTACCACCAACAAATTCCATAACTTCACAAGAACCTTACTCGCAACCACCTTCGATTCCCACAAGTGTCTTATTTCATTACACCGAAATATGATTAATTCTTCAACAACCCCAAGATGCTCTAAAACACCTCTCCATACCACATCATTAAGCCCTGAAATATTGTGTATTTCCAACTTGGAGATGGCCGAAGCTACTTGAACCAGACTTTTTAGCACACCACAATCACATCTGACTAATTTCATAACATTCAACGAAGGCAGTGCTTCAAGTGACAATTTAACCAAATAAGGACAACCATCAATTTCTAGAACAGTCAATGAAGGTAGCGTTTTAATTGTGACTTCAACCAAATTTGGACAATCTTTTATTTTAAGCTTTTGCAAGCATGGAAACACAACCCCATACCATTTCTTCCACCCACGCATATCTTCAAAACTCATAACTTCAAGTGAAGGAAACGTACAACTAGACCCGGATAACTCAAAACCCACAACTTCCACCCCATATAAGCCTTCAATAAACAACTCCTTAAGTGACGGTAGCTGCGCAAGTGGCGGTAGAGATGTACATCTCTTACAACCACTTATTGTAACATGCTTCAAATGAAGAAACAAGGGATCCGCAACCCACTTTGGAAACTCTAATCCCCCATACGACCTAATTTTGAGTCGGGTCAACTTATCATCACAAGGCTTTAGCTCATTTAGGACTTCTTTTTCAAGCCTTTCATTTCGTGAATCATATTGCTCATCACTCCATACAAGCTCTAACTCACTAAGCCTCTTTTCTGAAAAGTTTGCCTTATGTGCATGAATTTTATTTTGCACTTTTTCCAAGCCTACAATGGAAATTTTCCCACATAGATTCTTATAGCCTTTAAGTTCAGATATTTCATCTTCGTTTTCGCTTTCCAGAATGATCTTCGAGAGAGTAATTTGTAGGCTTTTTAACTCGCCAATCTGTAGCAACATTCGAAACAACAGTGGGGTATCCCTAACGTCAAGATGTCGTAAGTTTTTAAGCTTTAGGAAGTTGTTGGGCAACTTAGTTAATTTATTACAACCAAATAATTTCAATGTCTGTAAATTATATAGATTGCAAATAGTTTCCGGTAAATTTCCGATGGCGGTCCGAGATAAACTAAGGTACCTCAAATGCCTCAAAGTACCAATGGATTCTGGAACTTCACTTATATAAAATTGACTCAAACATAAAACCCTTAACAATACTAGTTTAACAAGTTTTGACCACGGACTTGCTTTTCATTATACAGAAGTCTAGCTAGGGTAGGTTTACCGACCCCACCCATACCAACTATGGGAACAATGCTAAAGTTTTGACCACATGATTCATCGTCCAATAACTTGTGGATCAGTGCCTCTTTCTCCGTTTGGCGTCCAACAATACTAGATGCATCGAACATAGAGGTTTGTAATCTTCTGTTTTTATCTTTCGACATGGGTTCCTCTTCCACCTTTAAACCAAGATTAGCTTTCTCCTCTAATAGTTCTTGTAATTTGGTGGAAATACTATCTAACTTTTCATGCATACTACTTTTCTGTGTGAAACTTGTGCAACAAGTTGGGATTAGCTTTCTTACCTTGTTGGTGATGCCTTCTGATTTGTGGGTGGACTCACTTTGCATGGCTTCGGTCACCCAACCATCGAGTATGTCATCGATGTCATAAGCCAAATGTTGGAGATCATTGAGCCATCGTTTGACAGGTGGACTGGTTATCTCCTTGTGAGAAGCATCAGCAAGCACACCTTGGATCTGGTTTAACGATCTCTGCCATTTCTTGATCTCAGCATCAACTCCCTTGTTGAGAGCGATGCTTTTCAAAGCTGCAGAGGCCAGCTTCTCGAAGAGGACACCGAGGAAGGCAGAAAGCACCAGTTCAGCCATTGATTATAGAGGTGAGATTGTAGATGAAAAGGGTTATGGTTGTGGTGAAGATCTTGAGAGTTGAGAATGAAGATTGATAAGTTGTTTAAGACTTAAAGTGGTTCATTCAGATTAATTTATGGTCAATGTTGCAGTATTGCTTTGCACAGTCAGATGATCACCAATCACCAATCAGCATCCAGGGGCGGTACCTAACATGCCGGCCGGATGCCCCTAAATATTTTTATATATTCATTTTGGACTTTTGTTTCTTTTGATTCAGTTTATTGGCTTAATTTAGAAAGAGAGAAATTAATTTCATAAAAAATGGATTGGAGAAGGATTTATAAAACAAACCATTTACATAAGTTACACGATATGAGGAGTTGTACCTTTTGTTTAATTAGCCCTACTTGGCAGTGGGCGAAATATCTTTATTCAAATTAAGCAGAAATTCACCATCAAAACAAATAAATATAAGAGAGGCAAATACAAGGTTGGTATGGTTTACCTTGGAGACGTGACATATGGAATACCCGTAGCTCAATCACGGTGGTTCGTTAGATAGAAGACGTAAACCATTTCATTTAACGTTCAGGGCTAACTTCTGGCAAGAAATCTGGGGAGTGTTTCACACTTTCACCAGAGTATACCTATGAATATCTAAAAGAACCCATATTATTGACCATCAAAAATGAGAAAATACCATAATAATCGCTGAAGTTTTTTTTTTTTTTTTTTTTTTTTATTACAAAAAGGTCACTAGATGACACGATGCAACCTTTAATAAAAAGGGTAACTTCTTTGCTGACATGGCGCAGGAGTAGTTGATTCTTGAGACATAATTATTTTTAAAATAAATTAAATTAATAAAGTTTCTTGCACCACATAAACACAAAAGTATGTATTTCTCGTCCCGAAATAATTGAAACATTTAAAGAAAATTCTTTCTGGCTGGACCAATTCCGGTTCACCGGTTTGGATTTAAAAGTAGTTTGGTTCGTGTGTCCTTGTGGTGAATGTGGAACAGGCCAGGTTCAAATGGTTTGGGACGGGTTTTTGGGTGAAACCCGTTTGGATTTGACATCGCTTTTGTGTGTGTGTGTTTTTCTTTTTGGCCACCTTTAGGTGTAGAGTGGGCAACCGCACAACGCATCTCTCCCAAGGGCCAAGATTATGAAAAAAACATTATTTTATATGTTTATATAAATATTTTTTTTAGAAGAAAAAATAAAAATAAAGATTGGTGGCTTACCTGGTCGTCTGCGTTCTTTTCTTCAAATAAATCACACATTCGGCGCAAGTTCCAAGATCATTTTTTTTTGTTTCTCTCACTTTTTTGTTTTGAACGGCGTTTATATCACTTTTCTAGTTTGTTTTTTCATAACAGGCTACCCTCTATGAGACTGACCCTCATATCTGGTCCAGGCCCACTTTGTTTACATTAATTTTGTAGTTACACTTTTGACTTGGGCCCAATATAGCTACGTTTTTTGTTTTTTTTTTTATAATTTCCAGTTTTTACATTTTTCATACCAGTTTATAAATGATTTTTTTAAATCAACTTTCTTTTTCAAAAGTATTTATGTTTAAAACTCTTTTATTATTTAACTAAATACCTTCTTTAAAGCATTTATGGTTTATATTTTTAGTTATAATTGTTTCTGAACGCTCAATTTTACAACTTTATAACGTAGCTTATTTTTATTTTCATTTATATACTCACATTTAAAACTACATAAATAGCAACTAGCAACGATAATGCCACCAGTACAACGTGTGACCCCACCGACTAGTTATATATATACTGATTTCGATGGATGGATGATGAATAGTAACTTGATTTTTATAGTAATATATAGTTTTTTTTTATTATTTTATTATTTAATATATTATAATAGTTTATTATTATATTTACTTTTAGTAACATATCTTTCTTTTTTAAACATCTATTTCCTTTACCTTTCTTTAATAATTGTTTTTTTTTTCTTTTTTTAATACTTTTTTAATAAGTTACGTTTATAACTTTTTTCTAAAAACTTAAGTACGTAGTTGTGCTTGATTTTTTTCCCTTACATTTCGTTATAAGTTTTATTAAAACGAAGCTATACTCAAAATAAAATATTTATTTGGTATCATAAAACGGTACGATAATAAACTAAATTTTGTTTGACTTTCTAAAAAACATGCTTTATTTTTAAATCATGTTTGTTTTATATTATCATTTGTTCGGTTTCGCCGCAACGCGCGATAAAAAAAAACTAGTTAAATTTAAAAGCTAAAACATATTTGTCTTTTAGCCGAATTACCTAGTCCAATTAAACATTTAAACCTAACTAAAAATTAGGAAAATATCACAACAGCGGTACCCGAGGGCCCATTTTTTATATGTAGGACTCAATTTTTTCTACTTGCATAGGGCCTTCCAGAAATTCCGGGTCAGTTTTTCAAAGAGCAAAACATGTTAAATAAACATTAAATTTTTTTGGCTAATCCATATTCCCTCATTTGCCCTTCCAGGTATACTTAACTTGGTGTTAATGAAAATTTCACCACCAAATCAGTATTAATTTTACAAGGGCCATGTGATTAATTTTACAAGGGCCATGTGCTGATGTGCATGTAGTTAAAACTTAAAAGGCTTTATTATGGCCATGTGTATCAGTGTATAAGTGCATTGATAATTTTTCAAATGCCTTATCCCTCAACCCATTCAACAATATAAAATCTGAATCAGCCTAGTTTTTTGTACCTGAAGGTTAAATTCACCACCACTAGCATCCGTGATGCACCAATCAACAATAACAGAGTAATATGTATCCACAGAAATTACAATCAGCAATTTGATTAATTACCAACGAAAGTAAATTTGAGTCAACAGCTTCTTTTATGCAGCTCTATCTGCAGCTGACCAAAGCATTGTTTACTAGGTGACAAGACCAATTGTTCCAAAAACAAAATGGCATACAATTTTAAGAAACATCTTAGCATTTCTTGATATGGAGGTGTGGAGAGTTTAACATGGTTTGATACAGGCGTGATGGAGAGTCATCATGCTTTGATAAACAAATTCATTATAAAACATATCAATTGTTTAACACTTAATAGAATAGTCATCAACATCATACTCAGTAAATCCCACCAATAGCAAAGGAGGGTAAGATGTAGATAACTTTATCTCTACCCCGTAGGAATAGAGAGGTTGCTTCCAGTGACCCCTGACTCCATAGTAGTTTTGCATCAAGCCTTGGACCTAAGGCACATAACATTCAGCAATTGGGACAAAGGCCGATTAGTGAATGTACCCCTTGTCTTTTAGCTATCAACGTCACCACATTCACCACATGATGCATGATTAACCGTCCCCCGCTTTTAACGCTTTTAACGTTATTTTCACGAAATTAGTAATTTAACGTTAAAATTAGTGCAAGCACTTTTGCCCCCGAGAGCCCACGCATAAATACGTTATACCGCAAGCAGGGCGTCACTTAATAGAATAGTATACCTGGTAAAAAAGGTGAGGCGGGTCGAGCGGGGTGGTGGGCCACGACGGGTCACTTAGAAAAAAATGGTCATTTTTTGTTTCGGGTTTTGACAGAAATGGGTACCGGTCGAAACAGGGCCTTTTGAAAACCAAGGATATTTTAAGCAAACATTTTTTGTTATGTTTTTATCCCTACAGAAGAACTAAAAATATATACACAATCATCAATTTGAAGTCAATTTTGTATACATAAACATTACAAATCTGTTTTACGATGCAGCAAATGGATATAAAATAAAATATTGGTACACAGTCTGATGAATCATTCATTAGATGCAGAACACAACTAAGATGCAGCAACACTTTACCAGCAAAATACATCCGATTCCTTTATAATAGAATAGAATGCTTCCTGTCACACTTGAGTCTGCAGCACCAAATGAGCGATGGTCAGTTTACTCATAGATCAACTTGTGATATTAAATATGAAAGCTAAAAGATCATAACAAAAAATAGTAGCTGGGGCTGCCATGAGGGTACAAACATAATTCAAGTGTTTCATAATTTCTACATATTAAAATATTTGCAACTCTGCAGTTCAGAGTCACAGGATGGGATATATAACCAGATAATAATCCGCGGCTCATTTGATGAAATTATTGAAAAAAGTGGTAAAAGAAATTAATTCAGATTTTGTTTTACCAAATAAAGAAAGAGAATGAAGATAATCACATAAACTCATAAAACAAATGCTACATGCTCCCTTTCCTATCTGAAATGGACTCTAAAAAAATAACGAAATTTAACGGCAATCATCAACAGATGTTACATTTCCCCTTTATATCCCACTTTCAAGCGTGACTTTATCATACCACAGACCATTGTTCAAAATAGTATTTGATTAGTAAAATAAATAGATAAACAGATGCTTAAAAGTGGATCATATTTCATGGGAATTCGATCCAATAAACCCATTTGAATATAAACAGGTTATACAAACATTATGATACATCATTAAACAGCATTATCATACTCATACCAGTACAAACAATACATACATATTAAAAAGCGTTTGTTTTAAAAAAGAAAAAAAAATAAGTTATTTAACTTTTAATCATAAAGGCAGAGGGAGAGAGACCTTCATATGTCGAGACAGGGGATATGGGAGATGAGGGGCCAGTAACTCCCCTTTTTACTGCATCTTTCTTTCAAACCTTCTGGGTAATCACCCAACCAGATGTTTAAACTCAAGAGTGAAGGCAACAACATTTCTGGTAGATCCTTCATCTTAGGGCAATTGGAAAAAGAGAGATGGTGGAGGGAGGGGAGGTGTTGGGGTTGCGAAGACACTTTCTTTAGATTACGGCATTTGGAAAAAGAAAGACGTTGGAGGGAGGTGAGGTGTTGGAGTCCCATTATAACTGATTTCAATTTCTCAAATCCAATTATTTGAAGAGAAGTAAGAGATGAAGGAAGAAGATGAGAAAATTCACTACTACTACGAGCTCCATCATCATCATCAACGTATAACTTCAATTCAACAAGTGAGGTTGGGAATGTCTGTGGACCCCACTCTGAAAAGGGCTTCTTCAACTTTCCTATTGTTAAGGAATGCAAATTGGAAGGCCAAACCCAACTTTCCTCCAACGAGGTCAAATTTTCACAAACATCCAATTTGGGACAATTTCTTATTTCCAGTTTCTCTAGCGACGTCAAATTGTTCGGAAATGACTCAAGACTTTCACAATTTGCAATAAACAAATTGGTGAGGTGAACCCAGCAATTCAGTTCAATGATTGATTTCAGATTTGGCCAATTATATATCGTTACATGTTCAAGCATGGGCATGCTGCTGCTGCTTCTGTTGTTGTTCATTTTTTGTCCTCCCCACTCCCACTCCTTTTCCAATAGCTTCCTGCAATTCCCTATTCTAAGTGACCTCAGCTTCTCCTGTCCTCCTTTTGGAAATGACACAACTGTCATTGAACTACAATATTCAACAGTCAACTCCTCAATGCCATCTGGACAACTGCAGCAATTCATATTCTTACAAAAAGACACTTCCAATGTCTTTAGAGATGTTAGGATGTTGCTCCTACAATTATCCTCCTCCTCTTGTTTCTCTCCTATACTCACCAAATTAGCACAATGCCACACTTCCAGTTTCCTCAGCGTCACAAGAATGTTACTTGCAGCTGCATCTGATTTCACCAGGTACCTTATTTCATTACAGACCCGTATGCTTAATTTTTCCACTGCCCCAAGATACTCTATAACACCTCCCCACACCTCATCATTAAGCCCTGAAATCTCCGTTATATCCAACTTGGTGACTGCTGATGCTACTTCAACCAGACTTCTCAACACAACACTATCACATTTATTTATTCTTAGATCATTCATTGAAGGCAGTGCTCCAAATGTGACTTCAACCAAATTAGGACAACCATATATATCAAGAACATTCAATGAAGGCAGTGCTTCAAGTGTGGCTTCAACCAAATTAGGACAATTTTTTATTTCAAGCTTTTGCAAGCGTGGAAACACAGCCCCTGACCATTTCTCCCACCCACGCATATCATCAAAACTCAGAATTTCAAGTGACGGAAATGCTTGACCAGTCCCAAATAACTCAGAACCCACAGCTTCCACCCCATATAAGCCTTCTATAACCAACTTCTTAAGAGACGGTAGCTGCCCAAGTTGCGGTAGAGATGTACATCTCTTACAACCTCTTATTGACACATGCTTCAAATGAAGAAACGAAGGATCCCCAACCCAATTTGGAAATTCTTTTCCCCCGTATGACTTAATTTCCAATTGTATTAATTTATCATCACAAGGCTTCAACTCATTTAGGACCGCTTTTTCAAGCATTTCATTTCGTGAATCATGTAGCTCATCACTCCAAACAAGCTCTAACTCACTAAGCTTCTTTTGTGAAAAGTTCGCCTCATGTGCATAGGTTGCGTTTTGCACTTTTTCCAAACCTACAACAGAAAATTTTTCATATAGATTCTTAAAGTCTTTAAGTTTGGCTATTTCACTTCCGCTTTCACTTTCAATATTGATTTCCGAGAGAGTAATATTTAGGCTTTTCATCTTGCCAATCTCTAACAGCATCTGAAACAAAAGCGGGGTGTCCTTAACGTCAAGATGCCGCAGATTTGTAAGCTTTCGAAAACTGTTGGGCAACTTAGTTAAGTTATTACAACCAAACAAGATCAATGTTTGTAAATTATAGAGATTGCCAACAGTTTCCGGTAAATGATTGATGCAGGTACGAGATAGATTAAGATATCTCAAGTGCCTCAAAGTACCAATAGACTCCGGTACCTCACTTATTTTAAAGCCGCTCAAACTTAGAACCCTTAGTAATGGTAACTCAGGAAGCAAGTCCGCGAGAATCTTGTTGGATAAGTAGAAATGTCGCCAACTTTCTACCTCCCCAACATACGTTGCCAAGAATGTCCTCAAGCATTTGGCTCTTTCAAATGCCTCGAACTTCTTGTAAGCTACATATTTCTCCTGAACAAATGACATGTGTCGGCGCTTTTCCAACATTCCCTTCCTAATATTTTTCTCGTTCTCATTGTCTAACCTTAAAAAAACCTCGGTGGAAACAGACGTTGCCAAGTCATTCATCAGGTCATGCATCACAAACAACGAGTCACTATTAGGTGCATGTTGAAAAAACGACCTTGACAACAACTCGTCAAAGAATTCATGACCCAAGTATTCTTCTGTTGAGTCACTTGGAGTTGGATGGTGCAAGAAACCTTCAGCCATCCATAATAAAACGAGTTCCTTCTTGTCAAACAGGAAATCCTTGGGAAACAAGGAGCAGTATGCAAACAACTGCTTCAAAGGTCCCGAAAGATCATGGTAGCTTAGTCTTAGGGCGGGGATGATTTCATCTTCAACTGGTAATTTCCATATCTCACTTTCTAACACTTCCTTCCATGAATCTTCATCTTCTTTTGTCCTCAGTGATGTCCCAAGTGCGATCAATGCCAAAGGCAACCCATTACATTTTTTCACAATGCCTTCACCATGTGGTTTAAGTGACAAATGTGAATCAAAATTTCTTACGCCTAAAGCATGAACAGCAAACAAGGACAAAGCATCATCATATGACAGGCTCTCCAGCTGCTTGTTTAGAGGATTGTAACCCAGAATTTTGAGCAATTTATCCTTCCGTGTTGTTACAATGATTTTACTTCCTGGGGCACATGTGTAAAACGGCCTGACGAGGGTTTCCCAATCCTCACGTCTCTCACTCCACACATCGTCCAACACCAGTAAAAATCTTTTCCCGGTTAGGTGATCTCTGAGAGCTTCTTGAAGCTCATTAAAATCTGAAATTTCCTTTTTTGCCATAGATTGAAAGATCTCTTTGCTTATGCGAAAGCTATCAAACTCGTCTGAAACACAAACCCATGCCTTCACTTCGAAGTGATCCTTGACTTGCTCTTCGTTATATAAAAGCCTGGCTAGAGTAGTTTTCCCAACCCCACCCATACCAAGTATGGGAACAATGCTATAGTTTCGATCACATGGTTCTTCCGCTGGTAACAGTAACTGTTGGACCAGTGCCTCTTTCTCAGCTTGGCGTCCAACAATACTAGATGGATCAACAACAGAGGATTGGAATCTTCTGTTATTATTTTTTGGCTTAGTTTCCCCTCCCACAGTCAAACCAAAATCATCTCTCTGCTTAACGAGACGTTCTAACTTGGCGTTAATACGGTCTAACTTGTCATGCATCTTAATAGTTGGTGAGAAGTTTGTGCAACAACTTGGGGTCAGCTTTCTTACCTTGCTGGTCATGCCTTCTGAGTCGTGGGAGAACTCACGATGCATGGCTTCGGTTGCCCAACCATCGAGTACGTCATCGATGTCATAAGCCAAATGTTGTAGATCATTCAGCCATCCTTTCACAGCATCATCAGTTATCCCCTTCCGAGAAGCATCAGCAAGCACACGTTGGATTAGTTTCAACGAGTCGTGACATTTCTCAATCTCGGCATCAATCCCCTTGTAGCGAGCAATGCTATTCGAAGTTTCAGAGACCAACTTCTCAATGAGCAAAGGGAGGACGACAGAAAGCACGCTTTCAGCCATTGATTATGATGAGATTGTTGAAATTGGTGTGCGTGAAATTGTTGTTAATTGTTGCGTTGCTGATAGTGGTAGTGGTTTCATTCATTCAATTGTTATCTCAAGGTTTGTATTATTGGGCCGTACCATGGAAATCAGCATTGACCAATAAGGAAGAGGGAGTAGTGGATAAGCTTATCTCTTCCATGTGGATGTGGATATTTTTATTTTATTTTCAGTTTTAACTAGAATTGCGACCCGCCGCAATGCGGCGGGGATTCTTTAGTTATAACTAAGTCGATCTAGGACCCGTACGTTATGTTAAACCTGTTAAACGGGAAAAAAGTAGACGATGTAAAAACGTTCACCTACACACGCACGCTGCATTGTATTAACTCGCAAAATTTAGAATGAAACGTAAAAACGTTAAACCAAAGATGCACGATGCGATGTGTTAAGTCACAAAATTTAGAACCAAGCATAAAGAGAAAAATTTGCGGAAAATGAAAACTATAAAGGACCAAGTTGAAAGTAGAAAAAGTTGTGAGGATAGATTGCAAAAGATAAAAAGTTTTGGGTTAAAAGTAAAAAACAAATAGTTTTGGATTAAAAGTAATTTATGAAATACTTTTGGGTGAAAAGTGAAAAAAAAAACATTTTTTTTTTGGAAAACCCCCAAAGCCAAAGTTACAACAACCATATACATAACCATTTCTTCTTTGAAAACCCCCCAAAGTACACCCCGCGTTGCGACGGGGCGTAAAACGGTGTCAAATAGTACTAATGTCACACAATCGTCATCGACCACCAACACTGACTCGATCTAGGATCTGTGTGTTGTGACAAACCTGCCAAACATGAAAAAATAGAGGTACAAACTTTGAACCGCCCATGCACGTTGCGCCGTGTTAATTTGCAAAATTTGGAACAAAACATAAAAAAGTTGAACCACACTCGTACGTTGGTCGCATTAACTCGAAAAATTTAGAACTATACGTAAAACGAAAATTTGTGAAGATGAAAAGTATAAGTGACAAAAGTTGTGAAGTTAAATTGCAAATAATGAAAACTTTTGGGTTAAAGTTAAAAAACAAATTATGTTGGGTTAAAATTACCAAAGATAAAAACCTTTGGGTTAAAAATAAAAAATCAAGTTTTTTTCTTGGAAAAGTCCCAAAGCATAAGTTACAACCACTTATGCCTATTTTTTTTGCTTCTTTATAATGTAATAATTTAATGGAAAGATCCTATGAAATAATGGGTTTGCATATAAACCTATCAAACCAATCTTATCTAGATGGTTGGACCCCACCGGCTGCTAAGAGAATTCATTTGTCTCTTTAGGGTGAACGGGGCGTACTCGGGGAGTGCCCTCGGTGAGCGATTTCCTCGATCGGGAACACCGCCGCCATCAACGCGGGGTCCCGAATCGGGGGTGATTTTGTTTGTGTGTTCTGTCACACCCTGGCTTTGCGGAAGCGTGGTTAATTTGGTGTGACTTCTTAATACCATAGCTTAACCATAACAAGCTATATGAATTTAAAATCATGCAAAGTCATCCATTGAAAATAAAATTGTCAAACATTGTCTAAACGGGTAAACACCCGACAACCATTACTTGTCTTAACAGTACAACCACTACCATAATGCAACATAAATAAACATGGTTCAGAGGCTATGGCTTGTCCAGGAAAGAGCCATAAACCTTGAACCCGGATGACTCTGAATCTAAATGCAGCGGGAAATCCTGCTAAACCGTGCCAGATCCTTAATTCCCTGAAATACATGTAAGTTGAAAAATCAACAATAATGTTGAGCGAGTTCATGCGAAAAATGAGTAAATAAACCTTTATCTTTATCAAAAACCCTGGTATGTAGCAAATAAGGAAATAAAAGAGATCACCAATGGGTTGCAAGTCCACTGATATGTGTGAAGTGCAAGTAGGGATGACTCAAACCTAGCGGATTTATGCGTCGGGCACTAAGTCACCCCGAGGTCCGTTCAGCTGGACCTGGGGCTGGGCTCGCTACACCCAGATAGATCTACCGCTCCTGTCCCTCGGTCCTCAACGAGGATTAATGGCCTCAAGTTTCTGCCTACCCACTCACATGATCTAAGTAATAACCCTCCTTATGCTAACCATACCATGTATAACATATCCATAATCATTGTAACATGTATTTCACCCCCGCAGTTTATAAAACTGAAAACAGTTAAGAGAAAAGGGGGACATGAACTCACAGTGAACGCGTCACAAAATCAAGCAATCCAATATCCAAGTGCTGTGCAACGACCTACATGTGCTAATTCTATTAGTCGGATGGCCGTGCTTTAGCTTCATAGATTATATTTTTGGGAAACAGTTAGTCAACCGTTTCGTATATATATTTGATACGCATTCTCCTTCCCAAGGATGGGGGAATTAATTATATGTATACTTATATTATTTTATTAAGTCCCACTTAATATATTTTATTTCTTATTCCAAAATATATTTATTTTTCTCAAAAATAATATATTTCCTTTTTCTCATAATATTTTCCCAAAATAATATATTGACAATATACGTGCTTATGAATACTTCCGAATAAAGCGTAAGTT
Organism: Helianthus annuus; assembly: GCF_002127325.2. NCBI lineage: Eukaryota > Viridiplantae > Streptophyta > Magnoliopsida > Asterales > Asteraceae > Helianthus > Helianthus annuus. Next base: position 157,341,674 of record NC_035445.2, read on the forward strand.
ACGTTTTGGTGATTAGGTGGTAATAGAAATTACCGTTGTAACTTATATGTTTGCCGTGAAGGCGTTTGTATTATTTTGGGCTTGACAAGGTTAGTAAATATTATTTTTACTCTAAAAATAATATTTATACATTTTCACAAAATAATCATAAACAGTGAGGTGACAAAATATATTTACCGAATAAATATTTATCACTTTTAGTTTTGTGAAAATCCCACCTCCGATTATTTATAAATAAAGTTGTGGCGAAAATATATTTTTGAAAACATGTCAAAGTAGTCTAACACTTGTTAAATAATTCTAAGTGTTAGATTTTTAGAAAATTTCGCCAGAGTTTCCCCTGTAACTGGAGGTGGCCACGCTTTCAAGCGTATCATTTTCTTTTACAAATCATCTCAACAATTTATCAAATCAACCGAATCAATTTTCAACACTTCAAATAGAAGACTAGTATGTAAAACCGCGTCATTTCATGAACTTGTAGTTTTTACAAAAACTACGGTGTAGATCTCGTTATTTTTAGTGGATCTATATATAGCATAACTTAGTCTTGCAAAAACCTCGTTTTTAGAACAACTTACTTCTTACAACTTCCCGACAATTTTTGTAAACATTGTTATTTTGTCGGATCTTTTATTCTACAAGTGTTTCTACACTTGTAGTTTATAGAAATCGTATTTGTTAACACTTTATCCATTTTTATAAAAACATGATTTTCTCGACACCCGGTCCTACGAATATACCACTTGTACATACGTAGATCGGCTTGTTTTAAATACTATTTTTCACATTAAAACATTTTTACACAAGTTCATGTTTCCCGTGTGGTGGAGTTTCACCTTTTAACCCTTGTACCAAAGAAACCAGTGTATGTCAAGATACGTGATCCTAACAAAGTCGGGTTAAACGATGATGAGAGCCACCACATCATAGATCGGGCCATAAAAACCAACATATTCAAATACTACGACATTTACACGCGTTTTGAGCTTTTAACCAACGATATACACGTTTTTAGTAGACTTTAAAGTTTCATTAAGCGGGTTACCGACATTCAACCGACAAATATCCTTTTAACCACTTTAGACATGACCAAAAATGAGTTTTAAACGTTATACCTCTAGCTCGGGGCTAGGGAAGAAACTAGTCGAAAACTGCGTGGATAATAGCAAACGGTAGAGGTCCTCCGCGCTCCGTTTGTTCCGAGCTCCGTTGTACGTAACCACCGACACTTGAATATGCTTGGAATGTCAAGACTTGAACCGAAAAACGGATGTGGGGGTGGTGGTGATCTCGGCCGAGAGGAGGGAGAGGGAGAGGGAGTGGTGGTGAGGTGAAGTGTGTGTTCAAGTGTGTGAGAGATAGTGAGGTATTTATAGAGAAAGTCGTCTCGATCCTCGTGCAATCCAATATAAAATAATAAAGCTCGTACTCTTGTCCCTCCTTGGTTGGCCGAATTCTTTAGGATGTAATGGTACTCGGTTCGTTTTCAATCGTTCAGTTACGGTTTAGTTTGGTTAAGTGCGTTACTTTAAGGTACTAACCTCGTTAGTTGTTTTAGCGCATTAAAAGCGGGTGTTAGGGTAATCAGGGACCCTAACTGGCTCAGAAAAGTACCAATATTAATTTTGGCAATATTTTTATGTTCCGCGTATTGTCCGGTTGTTCGGTCGGATAGTAATCCGTTAAAGTGCTTAAGATATCCGTTAAGCGTCATAAATAATATTTTTTTTTTTTTAGCGACACAATTTATTCTGCAAAGTGTCGGGAATAATTCCTCATATTTTGGCACTTTATTAATTAGCTAGAAGCTAGTGTGTTGATAAAAGTGCTGTGTTTCGTGCTAAAAGTATGTTTTAGGCACATCCAAATCTCTGTATCTTATCCCTAGAGACGTAATCATACAACCCTTGTATTCCTACACACACTCTGGGTGTAGTAAAAATATTTTGGCTCATTCAGGCCTTTAGAGGCAGTGTTTGCCTGATGCTGGCTATACCAGCATGTTCACTGTGTTTCCGTTTAGTGCTACTGTGCTTTTGTGCATCATGTTTGTCACTAAGGTTCAGTAATTAAGTAATGTAGTGACAGGAAAAATCATAGTATGATGCAGACATGTATAAGTATCAACAATCAAGTAGCAGAAATCTCAGTCAAGCACAGTAATTAGGCAACAATTAATAATTAATTAAGTCGTACGGATACCTGGTTTTGTGAGGGTTGTCACATTCTCCCCCCGTTAAATAAATTTCGTCCCGAAATTTAGGTTCTGCTTGAAGAAGCAGGGTTCTTAGGAAACAGGTGGGGGTATTTCTCTTTCATTCGGTCTTCACGCTCCCAGGTGAATTCAGGACCATGTTTAGCATTCCAGCGAACTTTGACGAGCTTGACACTGCTCCGGCGGGTCTTGTTAACTTTCCAATCCGTGACCTCAACAGGTTCTTCAACGAAGTGGAGCGTGTCATCAATGTGAATCTCGTCGGTAGGAATGGCAACGTTAACTTGAGTTGGACTCCTCTTTAGATTGGATACATGAAACGTATCGTGAACGTTATTCAGCTCGGCAGGTAGATCCAACTTGTATGCTACTGTTCCAATTTTCTTCAAAACCTTAAATGGACCAATGTAGCGTGGATTCAGCTTCCCACGCTTCCCAAAGCGTGCTACACCCTTCCAGGGTGATACTTTCAACAAAACCATATCCCCAACCTCAAACTCTTGAGGTTTCCTTTTCAGATTAGCGTAGGTCTTCTGGCGATCGCGAGCCGCGCTAATGCGATCTCGGATTTGCGCGATCTTATCCGTAGTTTCCTGAACTACATCGGGACCTACCAATTGTCTATCACCTGCGTCAGACCAACAGAGCGGCGACCTGCACTTGCGCCCATATAAAGCTTCGAATGGCGCGGCACCAATACTGGTGTGGTAGCTGTTGTTGTATGAAAACTCAACCAGGGGTAAATGCTTATCCCAGCTACCGCCTAAATCCATTACACATGCTCTCAGCATGTCTTCCAATGTCTGAATCGTCCGCTCACTTTGGCCGTCGGTCTGTGGGTGAAACGCGGTGCTCATATTCAGCTTCGAGCCAAAAGCTTCCTGGAAGGATTGCCATATCCTCGATACGAACCTTCCATCTCTATCAGAAATAATTGAGAGAGGTACTCCATGGCGAGTGACAATCTCTCTCATGTAAATTTCAGCCAATTTGCTTGTATGATCCTTCTCGCGAATAGGCAAGAAATGTGCTGATTTCGTCAAGCGATCCACTATCACCCAGATAGTGTCATGGCCCTTAGGCGTTCTCGGCAGCTTTGTAACAAAATCCATGGATATTTCTTCCCACTTCCATTGGGGAATTTTTGGTTGTTGCAGAAGTCCCGAAGGCTTCTGGTATTCTGCCTTAACTTTAGCGCAAGTCAAACATTGGCTCACGTAGATAGCAACATCGCCTTTCATCCTAGGCCACCAATAATAATCCTTAAGATCTTGGTACATCTTGTCCGCTCCCGGGTGGATAGAGTACCGTGACTTGTGAGCTTCATCAAAAATAACCTCTCTTAAATCACCAAACAAAGGAACCCAAATCCTTTTCTCAAAACATAACGTTCCTTCCTTGTTTGGAACCAATATCTTCTCCATCCCACGGAGATATTCTTTCTCAAGGTTTCCCTCCTTGAGAGCTTCTTTTTGCGCTGCTCGAATGCGTGAGGAAAGATCGGTTTGGATAATCATTTCCATAGCCCTAACCCTTATGGGCTTGATTCTCTCCTTGCGACTTAGGGCATCGGCGACCACATTCGCCTTCCCCGGATGATACTTGATCTCGCAGTCGTAATCGTTCAACAACTCAACCCATCGCCTTTGCCTCATATTCAACTCCTTCTGGTTGAATATATGCTGGAGGCTTTTGTGATCTGTAAAGATCGTACACTTCGTACCGTAAAGGTAGTGTCTCCAAATCTTCAAAGCAAAAACCACTGCGCCTAGCTCCAAATCATGCGTGGTATAGTTCTTTTCGTGCACTTTCAGTTGGCGTGATGCGTAGGCGATAACCTTTTGACGTTGCATCAACACACAACCCAATCCTTGACGCGAAGCGTCGCAGTACACCACAAAATCGTCGGTACCTTCCGGTAGAGCTAAGATTGGCGCGTTACAAAGCTTATCCTTCAACAACTGAAATGCTTCATCCTGTTTGATTCCCCAATCAAACTTTTTATCCTTTTGCGTGAGGAGCGTCAATGGCTGAGCGATCTTTGAAAAATCCTCAATAAATCTTCGATAATAGCCAGCCAAACCCAAGAATTGCCGGATCTCGGTTGGCGTCTTTGGCGCTTCCCAATTCTTGATCGCCTCGATCTTGGTTGGATCCACATGAATTCCACTTTCATTTACCACGTGCCCAAGGAATTGCACGTCTCTCAGCCAAAACTCACACTTAGAAAATTTGGCATACAACTGCTCCTTCTTCAGTAGCTCTAAGATAGCTCTGAGGTGTTGCTCGTGCTCTGCCTTCGACCTTGAGTAGATCAAGATGTCGTCGATGAACACAATCACGAACTTATCCAGGTACGGCTTACAAACTCGGTTCATCAAATCCATGAACACTGCAGGTGCGTTTGTTAAACCAAACGGCATGACAAGGAACTCGTAGTGCCCATATCGAGTTCTGAAGGCTGTCTTCGGAATACTTTCTTCCTGTATCCGGAGCTGATGATATCCAGAACGAAGATCGATTTTGGAGTAGAAACTTGAATCTTGAAGTTGGTCAAACAGATCATCAATCCTTGGCAAAGGATACCTATTCTTGATCGTCAGCTTGTTCAATTCTCTGTAGTCAATGCACATACGGAAACTACCATCCTTCTTCTTGACAAACACAACTGGAGCTCCCCAAGGCGAGAAGCTTGGTCGGATAAAACCCTTATCTAACAACTCTTGAAGTTGCGTTGACAGTTCTTGCATCTCAGACGGGGCAAGTCTATAAGGTGCCTTAGCCACAGGCGCGGCGCCTGGAACTAAGTCGATGCGAAATTCCACTTGCCTCTGAGGCGGCAAGCCAGGCAAATCTTCTGGAAAGACTTCCGGATATTCCCTTACGACAGGGATGTCTTCGATCTTCGGCTCAGCAGCCTTTTTATCCACAATGTGTGCTAGAAAAGCAACACATCCTTTCTTCAAACATTTCCTTGCTTTCAGACAGCTGATAATCCGCAACGGCGTCTCACGCTTCTCTCCATGAACAACAATGGTCTCACCATCGTCGGTCGGAATACGGATAATCTTCTCGTGACAAACAATCTCCGCATTGTTACTTGCTAACCAATCCATCCCTACTACCACGTCGAAGCTTCCCAACTGGACTGGTAGTAGATCGAGAGCAAACTCACGCTCTCCTAACTCGATTACGCAACCTCTAATCACTTCATTGGCTTCTACTAACTTCCCATTGGCTAGCTCGATCGAATAAGGAATATCTAACTTACTAGCGGCTAAACCAAGCATGTTCTTAAATTCTAGCGATACGAAGCTATAATCGGCACCAGTATCAAACAAAACAGACGCATAGCGTTGGTTTACAGGGAACGTACCAGTAACGACATTGGGATCCTGGCGCGCTTCCCTGGCCTCCATGTTGAAAACTCTTCCACGAGCTTGGGTCAATTCCGGGCAGTTCCTTTTGAAGTGCCCTTGATCTCCACAGTTAAAACATCCGGGCCTCTGCCCGTTTCCACCATTGTTCCCAGCTTGGTGGTTTCCCTGGTTTCGGTTCACGGTTCCTGCTTGGTTAGCACGGTTTCCATCTCTTCCCTGATTTCCTTGTGGGCGGTTCCCATTACCACCACGGTTGTTTCTATTCCCATTTCCTCCCTGACCTCCCCGGCCAGCATTTGCCCAACAGAAATCCTTTGTATGACCAGTCTTCCCACAAGACTCACAAACCCTTAGACTGCAGCGACCAGAGTGATGTTTTTGACATGAGTTGCACTTGGGCTGTGCACCCATGTATCCCCTGCTCTTCTTTCCACCACCAACTGAATCTTGAGTTGGTGCATTCGATTCTCCCTTCTTGACCACCGTCCCGGTGCTTTGCTTGAAACTTGAAAACTTCCGCTTATTACCACTAGATGACTCCACATGAGTCTCCTTTCTCTTGGGTTCAATCTCATCGAACTTGTTTAACCGAATCGCTTCTTCAGTTAAAGCCACACTCAGATCGATGGCTTCTGTGATGGTTGCGGGTTTGGAAGAAGTCACCATACTGATTATCTGAGGAGCCAGTCCCCAGATGAAGCGCTCAACCCTCTTAAACTCGGGTGTTACCATATAAGGAACCACGTGAGACAGATCGTGGAATCTCTGAACGTATTCCGCTATCTTCGACCCTTCCATCTTTAAGTGCCAAAACTCAGTTTCAAGCTTTTGAATCTCCGCGCGAGAGCAGTACTTCTTCCGCATAAGCTCTTTCAATTCGGCCCAGGACAGGGCGTAGGCGGCAGCTTCGCCTAGAGTTTGCACTTGAAGGTTCCACCAAGATAGGGCTCCATCTAGAAACAGCCCTGAAATGTAAGTGACCTGCTGGTCGATCGCACATTTGCTCATACGGATGGTGGAATCAGTCTTCTCTGCCCAACGAACGAAGGCAACAGCACCACCCGTGCCGTTGAAGTTTGTGGGCTTACAGTCCAGAAACTGCTTGAAGGTGCACCCTGCACATTCGTTTCAATATAGGGACTGCATTAGTAATTGCTACAGGAATCCAATTAGGCCATGGTACGTCTTAAAGACTTAGGGTTACCATGAGGGGGATTCTGGTTGCCATTGCCGTTGGAGCTACTCCAGCTGGGTCCTCCCTGCGATGCAGCATACTGAGCAATCGCGGCAGCAATGATTCCTTGCAGTTCTTCTTGAGTCGTGGGCATCGGCTGCGGTTGACGTCTTGGTGCCATTCTCTAAAGATGCGTACGTCGATTAGGCCATAGAAATCATACGTATATAGTAATAGTAGTAGCATATAACATCTCATGTTATCAATATATTACACACAACATCCCATGTCCAAATATAAAAATAATCAATCAAGTAAATCAGATATGATGAGAATGCGGCGATTGCATATATATCAAGACCATAAGCATAGTAAGTGTGTTAGTACATCCATCAATCACATAGGAGTTACATCACCCCTGTACAAAATACATCATATCAGTGTTACATACAATCAGTACATCACATGTATCAACAAAAATCTGTGTAGTCAAATGGTCTTCAAAAGCTGTGCATAACAATCGCGGCTGTCTCACCGGTGTCTACCCTGGTAACGTCGATGATCTCTAGAAGGGTGGTGGTGGTGGAGGATAATGTAGGCGGCGAAAGAGAAGCCAATCCTCCTCCAAGGCCTGCTGGGTGCGGATCACGGATGCAATCTGCTGCTCTAGGATCGAAAGTCGAGCGGCAATGTCAGGAGGAAAAGACCGAAATGGCTGAGCAGATGAGGATGACGGACCAAGATATGGACCAAAAGACAACTGAGCTCTCTCGAGCTCCTGCAAACGCTGAGAATGGGAATCATGCTGAAAAACAAATGACATCAATAGGTCCTCTAGGGTATGCCCCATATGAGGTGGATCAACGGGTGGCATAACGGGTAGCGAAGACCAGAAAGAAGGCTCGCTGACAGTGCCAAAAGGCATAACAGGAAAAGATGAAGTGGATGCTGAAACAGGAGATATCTGAGGCATGACAGGCATGGGCATCGATACATGGCCAAATGGATGGGCGGAAGAGCCCTCTCCAGGCCCCGCTGGAGGTATGACAGAAGGAATCTGAAACGAGAACTCAGGATGGTGAGCATCAGTGCGGTGAGGAGGAAGCGGCGGAACATCCTCGTCAGCCGGTATCCAACCGTGCTGAGCCTCCTCGTCAGGGGGATCCATGTGCTCTGCAAACAGAGCATGCTCGGGCTCAACAGGTAAGGGATCAACAGGAGCTAAAACAGGATCAACGTGAGCAACAACAGGATCAATATGATCGACATGAGGGTCAACTGGGATGTCAGCGATCGGAGGGTCAACAAGAGGATCAACAACATGGTCAGCATCTAACAAAGGAATATCATCAACAGGAACATCGCCAAGTGGCTGACCCGCCAAAATAGGATCAACAGGAACATCAGCATGCGCCAAACCATGCTCATGTGCGGGATCGAAAACAGCGGCCTGCTCTGGAGCTACTGCAGGCTCGGGATCGTCAAACGCCATATCGAAGTCAAAGTCCGGATCGATAGGATCAAAAGGGTCGGCAGGGTCAACGGGGTCCTCTACAGGCTGGTCCATGTGAACGAACTCAATATCACGATCTGGATCGAATCCAGGGGGAAATATAGGGTCAGAATCCTCGATATCGTCATGCTCAAAAACAAAGCTCGGCATAGGGGCGGCAGATGACGCCTGGTCAGGATCCGAGTCATGAACGAAAAGCTGCGTGCTCGCCACATGTGATGGAGCAGATGCCACAGACTCAAAGGAGTCTGGAGCTGGAGAATGAACAGGCGAGTCTCCGGCAGGAGCACCGGCGATCATCAAAAGACCGCCAGCGGGCAAAAGAGCTGGGTCAGGATCCTCGTCCTCGTATAGCTCATCATCGAAAAGATCAATATCGTCACCAGCCTCGGCATCAAGCATAAGCTCATAAGCTGGGTAGGATGCAAGAGGGATCGGGGCGGGAATCACAGCGAGAGGAAGATCCGCAGCAGGACCACCAACGATGGGCTCATCGACGCCGTCAGGTAGCGCGAACGGCTGAAAGTCGTCGTCGTCTGTACTAGTAAAATCCGAGGTGTGCACCTCGTGCTCTGATGACATACTCTCGTCTGACTCCATGGGTCGGGGTCCAGTAGTGTCCGAGTCTCCAGTATCTGAGGTGTCCATGAGTCTGTAATACAATCATAAGTATGTACAAATATCAGTAAATCAGGTAATCACACAAGTTACCACATAATAATCACATATTCCTCCTAGTCCCACTAGCCTCCCAGCCTCCCAGACTGTCCTTCCTAGTCCCACTAGCCAACTTTTCCCAGCCTCCCAGACTGACTCCCTAGTCCCACTAGCAAACATTTCCCAGCCTCCCAGACTGACTCCCTAGTCCCACTAGCAAACATTTCCCAGCCTCCCAGACTGACTCCCTAGTCCCACTAGCAAACATTTCCCAGCCTCCCAGACTGACTCCCTAGTCCCACTAGACAACTACCTCGATCGATTGGATCGAGCCTCGACCTCCCAGACCGAGCCTCAGCCTCCCAGACTGAGCCTAATAAATCATAAAATATGCTCAACATTTGTTTATAAAAAGTTTTGGATCTGGACTTAAGTGGTATGCAGAAAAATATTTTCGTGAGAGCCCTAGTGATCATAGTCTAGACTCAAAATGAACCCTAGTTCGCTATGATCAGAGCTCTGATACCAAGCTGTCACACCCTGGCTTTGCGGAAGCGTGGTTAATTTGGTGTGACTTCTTAATACCATAGCTTAACCATAACAAGCTATATGAATTTAAAATCATGCAAAGTCATCCATTGAAAATAAAATTGTCAAACATTGTCTAAACGGGTAAACACCCGACAACCATTACTTGTCTTAACAGTACAACCACTACCATAATGCAACATAAATAAACATGGTTCAGAGGCTATGGCTTGTCCAGGAAAGAGCCATAAACCTTGAACCCGGATGACTCTGAATCTAAATGCAGCGGGAAATCCTGCTAAACCGTGCCAGATCCTTAATTCCCTGAAATACATGTAAGTTGAAAAATCAACAATAATGTTGAGCGAGTTCATGCGAAAAATGAGTAAATAAACCTTTATCTTTATCAAAAACCCTGGTATGTAGCAAATAAGGAAATAAAAGAGATCACCAATGGGTTGCAAGTCCACTGATATGTGTGAAGTGCAAGTAGGGATGACTCAAACCTAGCGGATTTATGCGTCGGGCACTAAGTCACCCCGAGGTCCGTTCAGCTGGACCTGGGGCTGGGCTCGCTACACCCAGATAGATCTACCGCTCCTGTCCCTCGGTCCTCAACGAGGATTAATGGCCTCAAGTTTCTGCCTACCCACTCACATGATCTAAGTAATAACCCTCCTTATGCTAACCATACCATGTATAACATATCCATAATCATTGTAACATGTATTTCACCCCCGCAGTTTATAAAACTGAAAACAGTTAAGAGAAAAGGGGGACATGAACTCACAGTGAACGCGTCACAAAATCAAGCAATCCAATATCCAAGTGCTGTGCAACGACCTACATGTGCTAATTCTATTAGTCGGATGGCCGTGCTTTAGCTTCATAGATTATATTTTTGGGAAACAGTTAGTCAACCGTTTTGTATATATATTTGATACGCATTCTCCTTCCCAAGGATGGGGGAATTAATTATATGTATACTTATATTATTTTATTAAGTCCCACTTAATATATTTTATTTCTTATTCCAAAATATATTTATTTTTCTCAAAAATAATATATTTCCTTTTTCTCATAATATTTTCCCAAAATAATATATTGACAATATACGTGCTTATGAATACTTCCGAATAAAGCGTAAGTTACGTTTTGGTGATTAGGTGGTAATAGAAATTACCGTTGTAACTTATATGTTTGCCGTGAAGGCGTTTGTATTATTTTGGGCTTGACAAGGTTAGTAAATATTATTTTTACTCTAAAAATAATATTTATACATTTTCACAAAATAATCATAAACAGTGAGGTGACAAAATATATTTACCGAATAAATATTTATCACTTTTAGTTTTGTGAAAATCCCACCTCCGATTATTTATAAATAAAGTTGTGGCGAAAATATATTTTTGAAAACATGTCAAAGTAGTCTAACACTTGTTAAATAATTCTAAGTGTTAGATTTTTAGAAAATTTCGCCAGAGTTTCCCCTGTAACTGGAGGTGGCCACGCTTTCAAGCGTATCATTTTCTTTTACAAATCATCTCAACAATTTATCAAATCAACCGAATCAATTTTCAACACTTCAAATAGAAGACTAGTATGTAAAACCGCGTCATTTCATGAACTTGTAGTTTTTACAAAAACTACGGTGTAGATCTCGTTATTTTTAGTGGATCTATATATAGCATAACTTAGTCTTGCAAAAACCTCGTTTTTAGAACAACTTACTTCTTACAACTTCCCGACAATTTTTGTAAACATTGTTATTTTGTCGGATCTTTTATTCTACAAGTGTTTCTACACTTGTAGTTTATAGAAATCGTATTTGTTAACACTTTATCCATTTTTATAAAAACATGATTTTCTCGACACCCGGTCCTACGAATATACCACTTGTACATACGTAGATCGGCTTGTTTTAAATACTATTTTTCACATTAAAACATTTTTACACAAGTTCATGTTTCCCGTGTGGTGGAGTTTCACCTTTTAACCCTTGTACCAAAGAAACCAGTGTATGTCAAGATACGTGATCCTAACAAAGTCGGGTTAAACGATGATGAGAGCCACCACATCATAGATCGGGCCATAAAAACCAACATATTCAAATACTACGACATTTACACGCGTTTTGAGCTTTTAACCAACGATATACACGTTTTTAGTAGACTTTAAAGTTTCATTAAGCGGGTTACCGACATTCAACCGACAAATATCCTTTTAACCACTTTAGACATGACCAAAAATGAGTTTTAAACGTTATACCTCTAGCTCGGGGCTAGGGAAGAAACTAGTCGAAAACTGCGTGGATAATAGCAAACGGTAGAGGTCCTCCGCGCTCCGTTTGTTCCGAGCTCCGTTGTACGTAACCACCGACACTTGAATATGCTTGGAATGTCAAGACTTGAACCGAAAAACGGATGTGGGGGTGGTGGTGATCTCGGCCGAGAGGAGGGAGAGGGAGAGGGAGTGGTGGTGAGGTGAAGTGTGTGTTCAAGTGTGTGAGAGATAGTGAGGTATTTATAGAGAAAGTCGTCTCGATCCTCGTGCAATCCAATATAAAATAATAAAGCTCGTACTCTTGTCCCTCCTTGGTTGGCCGAATTCTTTAGGATGTAATGGTACTCGGTTCGTTTTCAATCGTTCAGTTACGGTTTAGTTTGGTTAAGTGCGTTACTTTAAGGTACTAACCTCGTTAGTTGTTTTAGCGCATTAAAAGCGGGTGTTAGGGTAATCAGGGACCCTAACTGGCTCAGAAAAGTACCAATATTAATTTTGGCAATATTTTTATGTTCCGCGTATTGTCCGGTTGTTCGGTCGGATAGTAATCCGTTAAAGTGCTTAAGATATCCGTTAAGCGTCATAAATAATATATTTTTTTTTTAGCGACACAATTTATTCTGCAAAGTGTCGGGAATAATTCCTCATATTTTGGCACTTTATTAATTAGCTAGAAGCTAGTGTGTTGATAAAAGTGCTGTGTTTCGTGCTAAAAGTATGTTTTAGGCACATCCAAATCTCTGTATCTTATCCCTAGAGACGTAATCATACAACCCTTGTATTCCTACACACACTCTGGGTGTAGTAAAAATATTTTGGCTCATTCAGGCCTTTAGAGGCAGTGTTTGCCTGATGCTGGCTATACCAGCATGTTCACTGTGTTTCCGTTTAGTGCTACTGTGCTTTTGTGCATCATGTTTGTCACTAAGGTTCAGTAATTAAGTAATGTAGTGACAGGAAAAATCATAGTATGATGCAGACATGTATAAGTATCAACAATCAAGTAGCAGAAATCTCAGTCAAGCACAGTAATTAGGCAACAATTAATAATTAATTAAGTCGTACGGATACCTGGTTTTGTGAGGGTTGTCACATGTTCACCGCTTGAATTTGGCACAATCATCGAGATTTGACCGTTGACAACGGTCGGATTTTAAAAAAAAAAAAAAAATCAATTTTTTTTAAACTAATATAAATACTCAACTCATTTTCACCCTTTTTTTATCCACAACCATCTTATTCTCTATATTTTTTATACCAAACTCTCCAACCACAACTAGGGCTGTTCATTTTTATCCAAAACCCTAAACCCGACCCGAATTCAAAGCCACCCGAACCCGAATTAGCGAATACCCGAAAAACCCGAACCCGAGAAACCCGAACCCGACCAACCCGAACTTTAAATGGTTTGGTTATCAGGTCACTTTTTCCAGGCCAAAAACCCGAACAACCCGACCCGAAAAACCCGAAACACGAAACCCGAAATAAAACCCGAACATTTATTGTTTTTTTTCTTATAAAAGTGTTTAAATTTTGAGTCTTTAATAGATGGAACACTAACTTTTGGGTTTTTTTAAATATTATACTAACATATTGTCAATTAATCTTTGAACTTTGATGATATTTATAAAGTAACAATATGAATTTTGATGATATTTTGAAAAAAAAAACATTTATTTTCATTTTACATCTAAACCCGAAAACCAAATAACCCGACCCGAACTAACCCGAACCCGAATAACCCAAACCCGACTAACCCGAACTTTAAATGGGTTGGTTATCGGGTAAATTTTTCCCAGAGAAAAACCCGAACAACCCGAACCGAAGAACCCGAAACCCGAAGAAAAAACCCGATGAACACCCCTAACCACAACCATTTCACTCTTTATTTTTTATACTATCCAACCAAACCCCATCCACTTTTTATTTTTTATACACCGAGCAATGGAGAACCGACCCCGCGAGGCCAAGAAAAAAAATAAGGGGCGGGTATCGAAACCGTCTCGAGATGGTTCGAGCGGTGCAAATGCTCAACCACAACCCCCTTACGGCTACACTTCACAACCCCCGTTTTATTTCCAACAACCTCCACACCCCTCGTTTTACAACACCCAACAACCCAATTTCGGCTATTTTCAAAATTTGCTATCGATGGACGCTCCTCCTCAATCCCCCGCCTTCGACCCATATGCTTATCGTTCTCCACAAGTTCCTTCTACAAGAGGAAGTGTCGAACGTTCTCTACCTATTGACGAGGACGACGAGGACGATGAGGTAGTGCCCGAAACTCAAAATTTGGGCGACGACGACGAGGACGATGAATATAATGTGGACGAAGAAGCGGGCAACGAAGAAGACGAGGCTCGAGAAAAAAAAGGGAAAACGGTGAGCGAAAAATGGACAAAAAAACAAGAAGAGGCGTTGGCGAAGGCGTGGGTACATTGAAAGTCGCGTTAAAAGAATTTAAAGAAAGATTTCCAAGCGGTTTTCAACACCTCGAGGCGTGGGAGGTCGTTCGAAAGATTTCCAAAGTGTACACCGCCATGAAAGAAGCGAAGCAAGCGGTAGAATTGGAGGCGATCGAAATGAGGAAAAAAAGAGATTCGGAGGCTCGCGAGCTCATATCGGCACAACTTGAGACGATGAAAAACTACAATTTCGATCGAGATATGAAAACCTTCCTTAAGCCGCACGACGATGTTCCGCCAAGTATGTTGCCGATCATCCTCGCCCGAAAGCGAGAAATCGCTAACAAGTACGGGTGGCCATGCGATTTCTAGTTTGAACGTATTTTTTTTTTTCTAGTTTGAATGTATTTTTTTTTTCTAGTTTGAATGTGTTTTTTTTTTTTCTAGTTTGAATGTGTTTTTTTTTTTCTAGTTTGAATGTGTTTTTTTTTTTTTCTAGTTTGAATGTATTTTTTTTTAAAATTTAATGAAATGTCTTTTATATAAATTTTTAAACATCAACAAAAAAAAAAAAAAAATAATTTCGAACTCACCTAATAGGTGAGTGCCGCCATCAAAAAGGGGAATTAGGGGAGTGTATTAGGTGAGTTGACGTGGCACCATGTGATTGGTTAGGTGTAAGATGGGGGACTCACCTATTAGGTGAGCACCCCTTACACCCTTAACTCTTTGTAATTCATGTAGTAATTAATCAATTAGTTATTTGAGTAATCATTAAGTGTGTTGTTATTAGATAATTGTTTGTTCAAACAAATTTTGTTTTCTAATTGCTACAACATTTTTTTTTTAATTTTGACTTTTATGGAAAATTTTCACTACATATAAAATAGGGAAAATTACGAAAATGTTGGTTGACCAAGAGGGTTTTCAATTTTGTCACTCTTCTACGTTCTTGGAAGGACCACCGAGCATGGGATGAGTCGGCGTATCATGTTGAAGAGTCCATGTATCACGCTCCTGCGGAAGAGTCAACGACTCTTCCCATAAACATGTGGGACGCATCAACATAACATGCGGCCTCTTCCCAAGCTCAGTGGTTCTTCCAAGGACACAGGGGAGTGACAAAATTGAAAACCCTCTTGGTCAACCAACAATTTCGTAATTTTCCCTATAAAATATGATGAACAATCTTAGGTGTTGTTTGTTTTTGCAGACATAAATTGTCTGCAAGCTGATTTCATCTGTTTTCATGTCTGCAATTGAAGATGTGGTCTGAAGCTCTTCAAGCTGAAAATATAAGACTGTTTGTTTTTATAAATTGATACTGTCTGTACAAACTAAACTGAATTCACATTCCAACCCAACATCCACATATATATAAATTAATTTACAACCATATATTATAACAAATTATGAATCACCTTAGCTCAATCCTATATATTAAATCACATAAAACAACAGACTCAATTCCAAATTGAAAATTAAAATTGGAATTATTGAAAATCAAATATGTTTTTTATCAATCAATAATTTACAAAATCATCATTAACCATCTATCTGGTGTAATTAATCCACATAAAACAAACATAGTTAATGATTTTAGAGATCGAAATCCTATAAACTAACATCAAATTAATCATATTCGATCCAATAAAGCACCTGGTATAAAAGAAGTGAGAAGAACCGAACCTTTCTTTGTTTTTCATTAAGCTCCTTACTAGTACATACAATCTAATTACAAACAAATCATGCGACAAACGAGGAACTTTATCATAAAAATGAACAAACTTTCTTCAAAAAAAATGCAAACCCAGATGCAGGTTGAATGATAGGTGGAGAGAATCAAAGGGGTTTTGAGGGGAGATGAAGGTTGACTGATAGGTGGAGAGAATCAAAGAAGAAACCGTGTGTTTGATGGCAGAGATGTTGAGCTAATCAACCGCGATGGTGATGACGATGATGATGTTGAAGGTTGATGGCAGCCGCGACGGTGGTGGTGGCCGACTGAGGCGGCGCCGGTGACCTTACAGCAGTGGTGGTGGTGGTCAAGTTTTGAGGGAGGAGGTTTTTTGTGAAGATGAGAGAGGAGGGTTTTGTGTGAAGATGTTTGAAGAAAGGAAGTTATAGCTTTTTTTTAAGCTAAAAAAAAACCATTTTCAGATCTGTTTAACCAAAAAAACAAACAGTCTTCAAGGGTAACGTCTGCGCGCCTGCAGACATCAGCTCCCTTGAAGATGTTTGAAGAAAAAACAAACACCCCCCTAGCCAACTAAAAACAATATGACCTGTTTTTATTGAAAAAAAAAAGTAAAGTACTTCAATTTTGACATGAAACCTCTACAAATGCTATAATATAGGCACTCTCATAAGATATCAAACACAATAAAAAGAAAAAAAAAGAGTATGTTCATATTTTTCAAATGTAATTCATAAAATACAGGTCTGACATAATTGCAGGTTGATTAGACTGACATATCCAGTTTCAATGATTCTTTAGCATAAACATTTTGACAGCATATGAACATTCACCCTAAAGTGAGATACAATCTCTTTCTTCAGGACTACAAGATCCAAGATGAATCTTTAAAAGATTTTGTTGTAAATGAGACACAATGGTTATTCATGAGGCCGGGTCCCACAACGAAAAAACCGACTTCTTATTTCCTCTTGCCTATAGTTAGCAGTTCAAAGCTTCTTAGGGCGTCATCCCGGCCACCTCTTGATGAGGGTACAGCCCGTGTGAAAGATGATGACTTGGACTCAAACCCAGGTTGAGAGTGGAGCCTTTGAGTGGTTGATATGCGACCGCTGCCTGAACCCAGCCGGTTTGACCGGTTCTCACTGGGCTCACCAGATGAGCTTGGTCTGCTGCTTGATACGACTGCTCTTTTTGAAGTACTACTGGTTCGTGTGATGCGAGTTCTATCTGAGTCACCTTGCTGTAAATAAATATAAAAAATGTAATTGTATGCATAAAAGATAAGACCAAAAAACCACCATCAAATGATAACTACACTATTTTCATCCAAAACTGATACAACTAAATCAGTCACAGTTTAGAAGATTAACAAACTTTTGGTTTTGTCCCTGTTCTCTTGTATGAAGTATACCATTTATGTAGGTAAATTTGATTAAACCGGTGGGTTACCACCCATGCTCTACAACGGGTTCGAAATGTAAATAAAAAAATAAGCAAATCACGAAATTTAAAGTTGTTTGATGTTTTAGTTAAGAGGCTAAACATGTTATTATTAAAGTTGAGAAGCAAAACATGTCATTATTAAAGTTGAGGGGCTAAAGTTGTTTACTATCAAAGTTGAGGGGCTAAAGTTGTTTACTATCAAAGTTGAAGGGCTAAAGTTGTTTACTATCAAAGTTGAGGGGCTAAAGTTGTTTAATATCAAAGTTGATGGGCTAAAGTTGTTTAATATCAATATTGAGGGGCTAAAGTTGTTTATTATTAAAGTTGAGGGACTAAAGTTGTTTTAGCTAAGGGGCTAAACATGGCATTACTAAAGTTGAGGGGCTAAAGTTGTTTATTATTAAAGTTGAGGGACTAAAGTTGTTTTAGTTAAGAGACTAAGCATGTCAGTACCAAAGTTGAGGGGCTAAACATGACATTATTAAAGTTGAGGGGCTAAAGTTGCTTGTTATAAAGTCGAGGGGCCAAAGTTGGTTGATCTGATAAAATAGCATATTTATAATACTATTTTTGTTAAATAAATATAATAAGCATAAAAAGAAAGGAGTTAAGTCAAGCAGGTCAAAAGTTACACATAGTCTATTTTTTAAAGCAAACCTGCCAAATTGTTTTATTCAATAATACTATTTTTTAACCATAACTAGCGCATAACATTTTTGTTAAAAATTTAAAATACAGTTGTGTGCGAGTCAAACCTACCCAACACGTTCCAACTCGTACTAAAATGACCCAATGTGAGCATTAGCATGTGGCTCACAAATTCTTTGTCTTATGTAACTACAATATTGTACAAAAGATACAAATGACCACTTATATGTATTTTACCAAAAGATCGATGACATGTCATCAGAGAAAGTTGTGAATTAGGACAACTAACCATTTCTTTAGATGGTGTTGCGTGTTCTGAAGATCGGTGTCTTGAGTATTCTCCATGCAAACCAGTACGCCTAGCAAATGACTCCACCGTGCCTGAGAATCTATCTCTAACCTCGGGTTTCACTAAAACATATAAATATATAAATTATCACCATAATTTCCAGCCTACTTTGTCAATATCTTATAAGAGTAAATTACAAAAATTGTCCTTTATGTATGCCATTTATTGCAAACTCTGTCCTTTTTCTTTAATAAGTACAAAAACCGTACTCGATGTTTGCAAACCCTTGCATATTATGTCCTTCAGCCCTAACCCAGTTAGTTTTTATAGTTAAATATTACCCAGTAGACCCCACATAAGGGTATTTTGGTCATTTACATATTCAATTATTATTTTTAAACAAATCCATTTAATCTAACCCAACCCTACATCAAACAAACACAGCCTCCCCTCTCCTCTAAACTCTCTAACTTCTGGCACCATCACCACCAGACCAGCACCACCTGCAACCACACCCCACCTGCAACCACCATTACCACCGCACCTCCACTATCACCACCGTCAACCACCGTACCTCCATTATCACCACCGAACCTCCACCACCGTCAACACCTTCACCACCGCACCTCCACTCCTGCTGCAAAACCTCCACCACTGTCAACACACCCACCAACAACGCCGCCAGTACCCCAACCCTAACCATCCCTGCTCTTCTGGATCTCCAACGACATCGATCAAGATCTCCGACGACGGTCTGGATCTCCGAGGACGAGGAAGGCCTGGATCTCCGAGGACGAGGACGGCCTGGATCTCACCGGCTTCACTCTCACCCCGGGTAAATACAGAACCCTCCGGGTACCCGTTTCTTGGTCGGGTCGGTTATGGGCCCACACCGATTGCACCACAGACTCCGTCGGCGACTCTACCACCATGGTTGTGTTTTTAAACAAACAAGATCAGGTTGATGATGAAGAGTTTTTAGAATTGGTTGAGTTAGAAGTAAGAGAATTGTTATCATCTTATGAGTTTCCAAGTGACGATATTCCGATTATTTCAGGTTCTGCTTTGTTAGCTTTGGAAGCTTTGATTGAGAATCCAAAGATTGCAAAGGAGGAGAACAAATGGGTGGATAAGATTTATGATTTAATGGCTGCTGTTGATGACTACATTCCAATTCCACATAATTGTTTTTATTTATTATTTTTAGTTAGATTATGATTATTTATTTTAGTATTTAGGGTAAAATGACAAAAATACCCTTATGTGGGGTCCATTTGGTCAGATTTAACAATGAAAACTGAGTTAGGGCTAAAGGACATAACATGCAAGGATTTGCAAACATCGAGTACGTTTCTTGTATATTTTAAAGACAAAGGACATAGTTTGCAATATGGTGTAAACATAAAGGACGATTTTTGTAATTTACTCATCTTATAATCATTATAAAAAACATACCATAAAGAATCTTGACATGGTATACATACTCCTACAGACAGTTACACATGCACGTAAAAAGTAGAGTAGAAAGTAAAAAGAAAAGCATACCTGGGGTTTTATCCACTCTTTCTGCTGAAGGCCCGGGATTCAGTGGTAACTTGCCAACCGTCTGATCTTGTAGTAAATGTTTACAATTAGAGGAAGCAAATCCTAAAAGAAAAAGAGAGTACGCAAGAGCGGAATAAATACTTACCCGCCCTCTAGAACTGGAACTGGAACCTGAACCAACTTGGGGATACTTCAAAACGGTCCAGTCAAACACATAGTCAAACTGATAACCTGAAACACAAACACAGCACATAAATCTATTTCAAAAGAATAAAAGATAATAACAATGGTAATGGTGGTGACATTACTGACATCCACTGTTGTTAGTAGTGAGCATAGCGTCTGCTATAGCGTTTAGCGTAGCAATGCGTCAATAGGCCGCAATCTGATTTTGGCGCATCCATAGCATAGTTATCGATAGCGAATAGCGACAGCGTACCTATATGCTACGTAGCGATAGCGATGAAATACCCGACCGCCCGCTATTTCGTTTTTAGCGATAAGATAGTTAAAAATTTAAGAAATAAAAAATAGCTATCTATATAATTTTTTTATATATATAATGTTACTTTTATACCTTTTTATGTATAAATTTAAAAGTTTAAGGACCAAATGTAAGCTAGTGAAAATTGGGGGGTTAAAATGTTAAAATACACAAACTAAATTTACACTTTTTTATGTATATTTTACAAGTTTTAGGGACTAAATGTAACTTAATAAAAGATTGAGGGGTTAAAAGTTAGAATCCATAAACTTATTTAACCCTAAAAAGGCTCAAACGCAACAAAAACGCAGCCGCTCTTCTTCTTCCTAGTTTCCAGCAAGTTCCCGGCAGAAATTGCAGGTTTCCGGCCGAAATTCGTCGTCGGAATCCGCTATAATCACGCAATGGAGTCGCTACTGAAGAGATTGCGAGACATGGGCGCTTAGCTACGAAGCGCGCGATAGCGAGCGCTATCTTCGCTATCAATAACTATGATCCATAGCGTGAAAATAGCAGGATTATAGGCTTTTTTTAATGCAAATAGCGATAAAATATACTTATAAAATAGCAGGATTTTAGTTTGTTATAAATATAGTAATATACTAATAATACAAAACAGCGTATTTTGATAAAAGACATAAAATATTTCTAAAATTTTCTTCTAGTGTATTGCTAAACATAAAATAGCGCCTGCTATTTCATTGCTAACGCTACGTAGCGTATCGATAGCGTGTAGCTATTGTTTGCTATTCGCTATTAACAACTATGGTGTCATCATATAAATGAGGAAGAAAAAAAACAAAACTATATAAAACATATTCAGGTTTTCACCTTCTCGAATGAAAAGGTCCCGGAAAAGCCTTTTCAGGTATGAATAATCTGGTTTGTCATCAAACCGCAATGATCGACAATAATGAAAATACGATGTGAATTCAGTTGGATAAGACTTGCAAAGCACCTGCAGATTTTGTTCATTTAAAAATCACTTTATTAAGAGGTTAACAATAAATTTATGTCATTTAATTATAACAACGAAGTGACGAACTACTTAATGTTGTTAGATCTTAAGAATACCTCTATAGGAGTAAGCATTTTCTTTTCACTAATTTTATCATATTTTTGCTTCTTAGTGCCCGCTTTCAGCCCCTGCCAAGGAAGGCTACAACCACATAAATACAAGAACAAAGTTAGTGAATAACTTTAAAAAGTTAACAAAAAACAAACAAACAAATAAATAAATAAAGTAGTGAAATATTCAACCTTCCTCTCAAGAAATACATGAGCACATAACCAAGAGACTCCAGATCATCCCTCCTACTTTGCTCTACAATTAATAATTAAAAAAAACCATGATTAACCAAATGAGATAAATGCCCGGATAGTCCCTGTGGTTTGGCCTTTTTTCACCTTTAGTCCCTAACTTTCTAAAATTAGCTTAATTTCACATAAGCCATTGCTACAACAACAACCGATTCTATTGTATTAGCAGCCTGGACGAACGTTTTCTTCTTCACATCCCTAAAACGTCATCTTCTCCAAGACCCAAACCAGAAACACCACGGTCCTCCTGCTCCAAATCGTCGGCGACCGACCTTAAATTCGCCGGAGACTGAACTTAAACCCGTTCACAATGATGGCATCTGTGATTTTGAGGAACACCACCGCATCTTCATCGCTAATCAGCGATCCCATTGCACCTTGTTCGAGGCCTCAACGAAAGCAGCGTCGCCGGATAACGCATAGGTGGCGACCTCCGTGGAGTATATAGGCAGCGGATGGTGGCGGATTAAGTGGTGGTTGATTGGCTGAAGAGACAATGATTGGAGGCAGTGGAAGGTGGAGGCGGTGGCTGAGGGGTGGAGGTGGTTTTGATTGTAGCAACCAAGGTGTCGGCCGGAATTTTTTGATTGCAGCAACCAGAATAGTGGACGTACGACGGAGGTGGTGGTTCTCCGGTGGAGGGTGGTGGTGGTTGCAGTTGATGTTGGTGGTTGCAGTTGATGTTGGTGGTACAGTAGTGAACGAGAGAGAGAAAGGAGATATAGATTTATAATAAACTATGTGGCCCCACTGAATTAATATATTAATTATTTTATTTTAATGACTTAATAGTTATTTTTATATTAAGGGCATTATAGTCATTTTACACCAACTTAACTGAGAAAACTAACCTCTATCCGTTTCAGGGACTATCCGGGAACGAAAATTGAAAAGTTGGGGACTATAGAGGTAATTTTAGAAAGGTAGGGACTAAAGGTGAAAAAAGACAAAACCACAGGGACTATCCAGGCATTTAACTCTAACCAAATTAATTACATATAACTTGAGCTAGTGGGAACTATTACAGAAAAAATTTCATCATGAAATATGCCCAACAGGCATAATTACTTACCAACACCAAGATGGGTATTAACACTAGCATAACGGGCAGTACCAGTGAGATTTTTGTTTTCCCTGAAACGAAAATTTGCAGGAACATATCAGTTGTGAAACCAAAACAGCAAGCAAGATAGCAAAAGGAGTAAAATGTCATTTTCGTCCTTGAGGTTTTGCCAGTTTTGTGACTTTCGCCCAAAGGTTTGTTTTTTGCATCTCGATCCAAAAAGTTTGAAGTTTTGCTATTTTAACTTCATCCATTTTTCTCCGTTAAGTCAGTGGTACTTTCGTATTTTTCTGTTATCTTAAAGGTAGAGTAAATTACGTTTTTGGCCCCTGTGGTTATATCACCTTTACTATATTAGCCCAAAATAAGAATTTTTAACATATCTGCCCCCATGGTCTCTATAACTAACCATTTTGGCCCCTAAGTCTAGAGATCATGGGGGCCAAAATGGTTAGTTATAGAGACCATGGAGGCTAAAATGGTTAGACTTAGGGGCCAAAATGGTTAGTTATAGAGACCATGGGAGCAGATATGTTAAAAATTCTTATTTTGGGCTAATATAGTAAAAGTGATATAACCACAGGGGCCAAAAACGTAATTTACTCTAAAGGGTAATTCAGTCTTTTGAAAACTCGTATATTACGCTAAATGCTTGTACATAAAATGAAAAAGACCGAATTTCCCTTTAAGTTAACAAAAAATACGTAAATACCCCTGAACTAACCGAAAAAAGGATGGAGTTAACGAGCCGGATGAAAATGGCAAGATTTCAAACCTTTTGGATCCAGATGCGAAAAAACAAACTTTTGGACGAAAGTCGCAAAACTGGCCAAACCTCAGGGACGAAAATGGCATTTTACTTTAGAAAAAAAAAATATTATCATTTTCACACGAGTTTTGGCATAATCAACTCCAATACCTGTATGGTATATGCTTGTGTGTCTGGGCATCCCTATACTTTTTTGCAAGGCCATAATCTATAATGTAAACCTGTTTCGAAATTAAAAAAAAAAAAGCAGGAATATGTCGAAAATCAGAATCTTTTAAGAAAAAAAAAGAAGGCAGATGAGCATAGCAGATTTGATTAAAGATGCAATTAAATTCATATACTGATACAAATCACATACTACCTTTTTAACAGAAAGATTAACTAAAAGAGTAAAGTTTAAGAATAGTCCCTATGGTTATTTTGGATTTGGTCCCTAGCTTTCCAAAAGTACACGAATGGATCCCGTGGTTTGCACTTTGTAACGCAATTAGTCCCCAACCAGCAAACTTAAAAGTTTTAGGAGGTCCAAGTTAGAGACTAAATGCGTTACAAAGTGCAAATCACAGGGACCATCCATGTACTTTTGGCAAACATTAGGGACTAAATGCGTCACAAAGTGCAAACCACAGGGACCATCCGTATACATTGGCGTAGCTTAGTGGGGGCGGGAGGGAGCGGCCGACCTCCCGAACTTTTCGCTCAGTAGGGTAGAGTATGTAGTTTTTGTATAGAAATTTTTGGGTATATACCACAGGGACTATCTGTGTACATTCCTCTAAACTAAATAAATACTCCAAATATTAAACTAATTAAGTTTAAAAACAAAAATATCCAAATTAAGCATCGCAATGAAGGCTACATTATAAAGGTCATAACTTGTAAAAGGTCATACCTGATTTGCCTTTCGTCCTAAACCCATCAAAAAGTTATCTGGTTTTATATCACGGTGAAGAAAACCTCTTGAATGCATATACTCAACTCTATTTATCTGCATAAAGCAATAAAAACGTGTAAATGACTAAACGTTGATACAACATGCTCAATTGGTCTCATTACACAGAGTGTGATACTTACCATTTGATCTGCAAGCATTAAAACCGTTTTCAAAGTGAACTTGCGGTTACAATAATTGAACAAATCTTCTAAACTTGGTCCAAGAAGATCGATAACCATAGCATTATATTCTCCTTCAACTCCGATCCATTTGAGGTGTGGAACACCAGCTGTGTTAATTTAAAAACAAAATGTATCGTAAGTTTTTTGCATAAAAGAAAAACAATATATACAAACATAAAAGACGAGAACGACAACAAAAAATGAAAAAAACATGAAACTCACTTCCTCCTTGAAGAAGCATGTATAATTTGGCCTCATAGTGAAGCTGCGGGTGCTTGGTCTTAACAGATTCCTGAGAACAAAAACAAATTTAGCTACATATAAAAAAGAGTACATTGCCATTTTAGTCCCTGTGGTTTGGGTCATTTTGCCAGTTTAGTCCAAAGATTTCATTTTTAACATCTGGATCCAAAAAGGTTTCATCATTGCCATTTTGATCCAACTGACTTAACTCCATCCATATCTGTTAAAGCTGCCAAGGGCATTTTTGGCAATTAAGAAAAAAAGGGTTAATAAAAAGAAAAATAAAATGACAAAAATGCCCTTGGCAGACTTAACAGATATGGATGGAGTTAAGTCAGTTGGACCAAAATGGCAACGATGAAACCTTTTTGGATCCAGATGTTAAAAATGAAACCTTTGGACTAAACTGGCAAATTGGCTCAAACCACAGGGACTAAAATGGCAAATTGGCAATTAACTCTATAAAAAAAGTAATGAAACATATTTTAGGTGAAGTTTAGCTAAAGAGTTAATTACATAGTTAGTCCCTGTGGTTTGCACAAAGTAACATACTTAGGTACTAATAGTTTAAAATCACATTCTAGGGTATTAACTTTTTATTTTGTAACGTTTGGAGGTATTAACGTTATTCGTAGGTTTAAAATCACATTCTATTAGTACCTAAGTATGTTATTTTGTGCAAACCACAGGGACTAATTATGTTAATACCCTAGAAGTTAATACCTCCAAATGTTACAAAATGAAAAGTTAATACCCTAGAAGGTGATTTTAAACTATTAATACCTAAGTATGTTATTTTGTGCAAACCACAGGGACTAACTATGTAATTAACTCTTAGCTAAATATACCCTACTGGTTTATTTCGCAAGATATTATTGTAGAATTAAAAATAATTTTGAACCTAGTGTGTGTGCTATCTTTTACTTTAGCTATCAAGCTTATTTATCTTTACTCTTCAATTCACAGTTAAATTTAAGTTAATTACTCTTATGTTTGGTTAGAACTTTAGCCACAAATTTTACTGCTACATGCTAACTCTTCGGTTATTTGGTGACTTATGATTTTAAAATGATTCTACTACTGATTTGTTGTCTGTATCTTATACTGTTAAGACACTAATTAATTGACTTTTAATATGATTAAATTTTTAAACTTTGCTCTCAACGTCTCTACGATTTGAAAAATGAGAAAATGCCACAGTGCAAACCGACACTAAAAACTTAAATAGTAATATGCAAAAGTGACTAGAGCAGGTAGGCCTGTAAACGAACCGAACGTTCATGAAGTGTTCATGAACTTGTTCGGCGAGAAGTTCGTTTATGTTCGTTTATTTAATAAACGAACGAACACGAACAAAAAAATTTGTTCGTTTAATTAAATGAACGAAATGAACACACCTTGTGTTCGTTCATTTATGTTCGTGAACATTCTTTTATGTTCGTTCATTTATGTTCGTGAACGTTCGTTTAAATTTTAATAAATACATAAATAGTTATATTTATATAAATATTTGGTTTTCTAACTACTTATATAAATATAACTAATAAGGGGACTAGGGGTGGAATCACTAGTGATAGAATTTATCACTCACAAGCACCAATCAAGTTTCGCCATGTCATTGACCATTTTTCCATCACTCACAAGCATTTTTAGTAGGGGTGGTCATCACTCACCACCACACCCAACAATTTCCCCCCAACCAACAAATACCCTCACAAACCAAAATGATAACGCGTGAAGGAAATAACGGAAAATGGTTTGCGTTAATGTATAACGCGTTATGTAAATGAGGCGGGGTGGAAAAACTGAACTTCCACGCGTTATAGAAATGCCCATCACGCGTTAAATATGACCGCCCCGGGTCCTCTAAGTATAGCTATGAACCCTTATTTAGATGTGTTTTCGGATGAAATGTAACATATTACACTTGTTTCTTCAATCATGTTAATTTATATTTATTCAAATATGTTCAGTTAATTTTTTTTATGTTCGTTAGTGTTCGTTTATGTTCATGAACAGTTCGTTTAGGCTTTAAACGAAAGAACATAAACGAACACGAACATGCCCGATTTCTTAATGAACGAACACGAACAAAAAAATGTGTTCGATTATATGTTCGTGTTCGTGTTCGGTTAAAGTTAATGAACGAACACGAACATGCCTATGTTCGTGTCCGTTCGGTTCGTTTACAGGCCTAAGAGCAGGCAAATGCAATTCTGACCCGCATGCATAAACATGGGACGTTTTGGGTCTTTTTAAAATCACCAAGGGTTGATTTGGGTTTCTTTTTAGTAATTAATGGGTCAATCTGGGTCATCCTAAATGACAGAATGACATTTACGGTCAAGTTGGGTTTGGAATTATAAATAAACGGGTGGAACGGGTTAATGGGTTCAGAAGAAAAAAGAAACGTGTGGAACTGGTTAGAAGAGTTCTAGGGTTTCTTCTCATAAGCTTTTCTCTTTCTTCTCTCTAAATCTGAGATCGTCACTGTCACAAAAAAAAAAAAAAAAAATTGGTTCTTAGAAAAATCTCACCGAACCACCATATCAGAAGCTTACAGATTCTCCTCTACTCTGTCTCCATGGCCCACTATCTCTGTGTTCCGGTAAACTAGCGACGCCGACCACCATAAAGTTGGTGACATATCAAACGGCGGTGTTTCGATGCTATGCGAAGTTGTAACGGATCGATGGTGTAACCGATGAGTGTGTAAATGATCACTCAATGGCCGACAGTTACGAACCCAAACGAGTCGACATATGCGAGCGATCGGGTGGAGCGATTACTGAATTGGAACCACATGAATTAAGAATTGTCACTGCCTCGCCGGAAGAAACAATCGTTGGTTGTTCTTTTCTCAATTAGCATGTTTGAATATTTGATTTGAGTTTATTTGCTTTTTATTTTTTTCTAAAATAAAACTGTTTTTTTTAGTTTAATTCAATTTTAGTTTTTCAATTAAAATGAATTTCTATTCAACATCTTTTACAATTTCAATTTTAGTTAAAAAAAACTAAGGTTTTACCATAGATATTCTAATACTGCAGGGTGCAGACATCAATTTGTAAATGACCCATTCTGACCCGAACCAAAATGACCCTTTCCTTAACATGACCCGTTCTGACCCGCACCCATTCTGACCCGAACCAGTTTTCACCCGTCACTACACCCGACCCGACCATTTTTCCCAGGCATATGCAAAACAGACACTAGGAACTTAAATAGCTAAATAAATTATCCACTAAAGTAAAGAAACACAGTGCAGTTCAAACGAAAGTAATATGCATCATAAGCTGACACTTGCATAAAAGTAAAAAAAACCCTAAATACATACCAATTTAACAGCAACCTCTTCTTTAGTCTGAAGATTCACACCTATAAACAACAATAACAAACCATATAACAACAACAACCACCATTAAATTAAATCACACTAACAAAAAAATATATAAAAAAAAATAAAAAAAAAATACCCAAATAAAGCTCTCCAAAAGATCCACTACCAATCTTCCTTCCAAGCTTAAACTTCCCACCAATCACATGATCCATAATGAAACCCAAATCAAACAAACCCTAATCCACTTATAATAAAATAATTTCAATTTCACCACATCAAAATCTAAGATCTCCAAAATGCACCCAGATCCATACCAACAATACTAAAGCAGAAAACTCTTTATTGATGGGTCAATTAAAACAATTAAAATAACCCTAGAAGCTACACCGTCTGTAAAACATTAAAGCAGGAAACTTTTGCCGAAAAGATTGAATCAAGATACTGTTTTTCTTGAAATAAGTGATCAAGAACACTTGTTAACGGTGATAATGTATTGAAGACTTGTACACAAGTGAAGATTTTTGGAGATTAGGTTGAGATGAAGGGATCTAAGAAGAGGGTGTTAAGTGGGAATTGAGTTTTGGGGGTTGAGATTGCATAGGATCTGCAGGATGAATGACAGAAGTGAAGGAGATGATGGGTTTTGAGGGGGAGTTGTTAAGGAGAAAGTAGGGATAAGAAGGGGTCGCAGACTCGCAGGGCGACTATTGACTTTTTTTTTTTTTTTTTTTTTTTGCCGAATTTTGGTTCTTGAAATTGTTAGTTTGTGTTGCTTGCTTGATTAAAATTTAGAAAAATGAGTAGGTTCAAGATTTGTTTATGTTTGTTGGTACAGTTGTTTATTTGTTTATTTATTGTTTTTTTTGTAAAGTTGGGTAAAGTTTTATGCATAAAAACTCTAAAAAATATTTTGTAAGAGTGATTAGGAGAGAAACAATTTTTTTAGAGGAAATAAATTTATGTAAGTGGGCATGAGTAGGGAACGAACCGTTCGTGAACCGTTCGGCGGGAAGTCCGTTTATGTTTGTTCGTTTAATAACCGAACGAACATGAACAAGAAATTTCGTTCGATTAGTTAAATGAACGAACATGAACAGAAGTCTCGTTCGTTCGATTGTGTTCGTGAACGTTCGGTAAGGTGTTCGTGAACATTCGTTGATTTGCGTTCGTTTATGTTGGTATGTTTGTGTTTTAATTAAAGATCTTTGTACTTTCTTATATTTTATTTGTACTTTTTATATTATTAAACTTTTATTTATTTTATTACCCTAACAATTAAACTAGGAAACCCACTTTCACCTTGTTTATGCATCATTTCCCTTTCATTTCTCATTATTTACATCGGCGAATACGATCGACCTCCGTTCCACAATAAGGGATTCAAGTTTGAGTGCTACTCTCTGGTCCATCTATTTTTATCCTTCGTCGCGTTCGCCAATATATTTGTGTTCGTTTGTGTTTGTGAACCGTTCGCGAACACGCTCATTTTCTTAATGAACGAACACGAACATAAAATCTTGTTCGGTAAGTGTTCATGAACCGTTCGTGAACACATTTATTTCCTTAACGAACGAAAACGAACAGGGCTTTGTTCGTGTTCGTTTGGTTCGTTTACAGCCCTAGTCATGAGATAGGTGTTTGGAGGAAATAAAGTTATGCAAGTGGGCATGAGATAGGTGAGTGTGACAGCTGACATCACCCGGTTTTTTAAAACCTCTAAAACTTTATTATAGGTGGTGCTCTAATGTTGTGTTTCCAAGTTTTATTAATGAAAGAAAAGAATAGAAAATGAATTAAGAAGAGAAAAGAAAGTGATTAGAAAGAATCGTGTTCCTGAGTTGAGTTCGAATGAAAAAGAAAAGTTAGGATTTTATGTGTTACAAGTCATTTCCTTCCAAATCTCTCCAATTTGGAAGGATTTAAAATAAATGAAAATAAAATAAGTTTTCATTCTATTTCCTTGTTTAAAAAAAAACTTTGGAACACAATTTTTTAACATCCTTCCAAATCCTTTATTGTCCTTCGTTTGGGGTTTGGGATCAGGAGTATCATAGCGATAAATTTGGCACTGAATGCCAAGTGGTTGTGGAGATACACGAACTTGAAAGCTTTATGGGTATGTCTTATAAACAGCATTCATAGTGGTAGGGGTATTAACGACACCTTTCCATCTAAGAAGTCGCTCTTGGGTGTTTGGAAGAACATTATTAAGGCAAGTGAAGGGCGGAAAATATATAGTGCCCTTAACCGGTATGTTCAAGTGTTAAGCTGTTAACGACGAATAATAAACATGTCGGGTGATAGATCAGGTGCATAACTCGTGGACAAGGGCGCCAAGTGGAGACCCAGAGTTGTTTACATTGTAGGCGGAGGTAAAGCGGTGCGTTTTAAATGGAGATTCCAATAGATGGAGTTGGGCAGGGGATTGATCAGGTCGTTTTAGGGTTCGATCCATAAAGTTTCTAAAGTGACGTTGGCGACAAGAAATGTGTACATTCCATCCACGATATGTGATGCTTGCGGGACAACATTGGAATATGCAAACCATATGCTTATTTTGTGTCGTGTCAGATGATTGAAGTGATTTAGCCGTCACGTTATAAAGTGTGTGTCACATTAGTGTCACGTAGTCATGAACTCTCACTCACTTTTTTCACCTTTAGTGTGCAATGTCTTCACAAGTAATAACTACCCAACACCCCCACTAAAATAATATTTAAAGAAAATAAATTGAAAAAACAAGAAATCCGATTGGTTGTCAATTAGCGGGGCCCAGTAAAAAAGTTTATGAGCAGTGAGCTGAGGGAATACATGATAATGGAGAAAAGAAAAAAAAAAGTAAGATTGTAGCAGTAAAAAGGTTTATGAGCTGAGGGAATACATGATTAAGGAATGCAAGATGATCCCAGTAAATGACAGTATTTGAATTTCTATCTAATACACTCTCTAAACTGTGAAATACTTTATGTTACCAGCTACTGTATAGAGAGAGGATTTGAAAAAAAAAAAAGCCGAGGCGAAGTTAAGATTACGGTTTTTTGGTACGGAAATCCCAGATCAACCCTTCGCGTCCAATTCGCTTGTCTGTTGGCTAAGAAAACTACAAAAAAAAATAGATTTAAATGTTGTAAGACAACAATTATGACATGTTTGTGCATGTATATATGTATGCAGTACGTATGTGTATGTATATATGTGTTGGTCTATATGTATATACACGTGTATGTAAGGGCAGGTCAAAATCGCTTAAAAATTTACCAACAATTTAACAATCACATGACAGCAATCCACAACCTAATCATTACTAGGACTATACACCACTGACCACCCTATGTAAAACTGCCATTTTTTTCCCTGAGGTTTGTCTAATTATCCTAGTCAAGGCCAAATTTCAAATTTGTACCATTTCCGTCCCTAACATTCTTGAAACATGTTAGTTCCGTCCAAGAAACTAACGTCTGCTAAAACCTGTTGGCATAATTGGACAAATCACAGGGACCAAACTGGCATAACAGACGTTAGTTTTTGGAGGGAACCGGCATGTTTCATGAATGTCAGGGACAGAAATGGTACAAATTTGAAATTTGGCCTGGACTGATATAATTGGACAAACCACGGGGATGGAAATGGCAGTTAACTCTTTTTTTAATTGTGTGCATTTAGACTTAATCATTGCTAAGACTATACACCACCCTAGCAAGGTGCTAGTGTGAAGGGCATGTCAAAATCACTTGAAAAAATTACCAACTAACAATTTAACAATCACATGACAGCAATCAACCACCAACATGAGCTATCTTCTCACACCATGTAACTTTGACACCTTAGCAGATCCTGTTTGATACTTAAGACACAAGGAACACCCGACCTCAAATACCCAACAACACGTCTTGGGCGTTAAGTTGTGAACGAAAAGATAACTACCGGTTAAGCATGCTAGGGTGCAGCAATTCAAAAAGGGGAGACCTCCTTGTAAGTTTTCACTTACGTAATCACACTGAAACCAAATTCATGAGCTACTTGGGAGCAAGGCGGACAATATTGGTCGGTATGAGGGCTGTGCATTACAGTTACACTAATTATGGTTATTATTCACATCATGCATGTGCAGTATATTATAAAACTATCACATTACCTATATATTACCTATATTACCTATATATTAAAAACATAAGGTAATGAACAGTAAGTAACAGCATATTATATATATTTTATATGCTAATAACAGAATATAATTTTGAGTTAATTGCCAAAATCGTCCCTGAGGTTTGGGTACGTTTGCCATTTTCGTCCAAAATGACACTTTCGTACCAAATTGCCCCCAACATTTGTAACTTTTTGCCATTTTCATCCAAACCACTAACTTAGTTTATTTTTCTGTTAAGTTGATGATATTTGGATGAAACTGGCAAATATAAAACCACATGGACGATTTTGACAACTTATTCAAACCCTTTTTAATTTCTTTTATTTAATTATTTTTGTTACATATATATAATAAAAAAAATATACACGGAGTTTTTAGGAAAAAAAAAATTAATAGTTGTCACATAATTTTTATAAATTTTCATCCAAATCACTAACTCAAATTATTTTTTCTGTTAAGGTGAAGGATGTTTTAAATTTTATAGATTAAGGCAAAGATTAATTTATAGCTTCTTTAATAAATCAGTTTTATAAAGAGAAAATGTCATTGGTGTGCAACACATAACAATCGATTACAACTTTTAGTATTGATCAGTTGTAGAGATAGAAAAAAATTGTAAAACGTTAACATATTTTTTAAATGTGTTGAGTACCTAGGAAATATGTTGGTAGAAATAAAAGAGTAGAAGATGAATTACAAACTTGGTACATATGATAAGATTTTTTTTTATTTGACCTTTTTCAATAAGGTCACCAACATTTTAGTTTTATAAAATTTAGAGGTTTAAGTAGATTTTATTTTTTTACAAAACTGATCTATATAAAAAATTAGAAATTAATTTATGTCTTAGTTTATAAACATCCTTCTTCTTAATAGAAAAATTAACTTAGTTAGTGGTTGGATGAAAATTTATAAAAATTATGTGACAAAGCTATTATTTTTTTCATATAAAAATTGCATGTATATTCTTTTTTATTATATATGTAACAAAATTAATTAAATAAAAGAAATTTAAAAGAGTTTGAGTAAATTGCCAAAATCATCCCTGTGGTTTTATATTTGTCAGTTTCATCCAAATATCCTCAACTTAACAGAAAAAATAAACTAAGTTAGTGGTTTGGATGAAAATGGCAAAAAGTTACAAATGTTGGGGGCAATTTGGTACAAAAGTGTCATTTTGGACGAAAATGACCTCAGGGACGATTTTGGCAATTAACTCTATAATTTTTAATATTATAGTAAATATATATAGTTTTTTAATACTTTTATTGTTTTATATTAAAATAATAATTATTTCTTTACTTTTTAAGATGGATAAGCTTTGTGTCAACCAGTACTTGTATCGAAAATACATGTACGGTCTGCTTCGTTACCGGTACATGAAGGTAGAAAACGGCACCATGGTACAATTATCGGTACATGAAGGTAAAAACCGGCACCAGCCTGGTACAGAAAACGCCAAAAGTTGGTACCGAAGTGATTTTGAAAATCTTTTGGTTCGGGAAATTCGGTACCTCTACCCGGTACCATTTGCTCATCTCTGATCATGGGTACCGTACGAACAACAACGGTATCGTGCAACTTTTTTTGTTTATTTTCTTCAACTTTTAATGATTTCTTTTTTTTTTCAGTTTCAGGGGTAGGGATGAGCTCGGTGCCAACCGATACCGAAACTACTGGTTACGGTACCGGTATATGAAGGTAAAAACCGGTAGGCGCCAAAAGTCGGTACCGAATTTGTACTTAAGATCTTTCGGTTCGGGAAATTCAGTAAACAACATCATTACCATAAAACTTTTTTGGTTGATCTTCTTTCGGTTATCTTTTAGTGTTTTTTCTATATTTTCTTTTTATTCTTGTCAGTGGTTTCGTGCGCAACGCCTTCGTAGTGATTTCAAAACACACGTAAACACATACTAAATAACAAAAGAAGTTCGCCGCAACGCGGCGATTAATGGGTGAAAAAATCAATTATTCTTTTTCTTCATCCTATCATAACTAAATATTTAAGAATATAAAACTTGCACAAAATTTATAAATGAGCAACATTTAAAATACATCATGACAAGATCTGATAATGCAATGTAAGGTTTTATCATTACAAATAAACAACTTAAAAAAAATCAAAACAAATGAAATCAAACAATTTGAGATTGAACACCCTTTATTAAATTTATTTCCAACGAAATTGATTTTGGCATCAATACAGTATCACATACTCGGACCATCACAGGAAAATGCAACATCAGACTTCACACATAGTTCAATAGAAGTGTGACTATGTGACCATTATTCAAAAATCTAAAATGCTTAACATGAACAAAATAACGATACTAACCTTCAGAGGGGTGGCCCCGGCCCGCTTAAGTCCCTCTAGCAGAGGTCCGAGGTTCGAATCCAGCTTCCACTGGTAAGGGCTAAAAAAGTCAACTATACTTACATGTAAAAGTCAACCATTATGCCTCATATAAATTCCCTCAACACTTCAAACTAACTTACAGTATATGCAAGCTGCTATTCGCACAATTCGAAAAGTCGATTGGTTTCATCAGATTCATATTCCGAAAACATACGACCCTCGTATTCCTCTTCAGATTCAATTCCATTTTCAAATAATTCAGACTTACATATCTGATGTAATTCGTCGTTTTCACCGAAATTTGCAGCAGGGTGTTTCTTATACAACCCACGGCTCCTACCCAAAAACCCTTCTTTCATCAAGCACGCAAACTTATTCCTGATTTCCGAAATCGGGTGTCTGTGAACAAGCCGATCACCATCGTAAGCTTCCCGAAGAACAACCGTTTGCGTGTCGTTCTTCTTGGAAATGTAGAAAATGCCCGGATGACGTTCGAAAACCTTAGTGAACTTCTGAGGAAGGTTTAGCGGCTTTCGAAGATTACTAACGTTTTGGCGTTCGGTTTTCTTTTCGACGGTAAGGTGCAAAAGCTCGTGAAACACACCCACGATTCTTTTTTCGGAAACATCCGTTCGTGAGTCCAAATGGCTTGAATCCGTGTATGGAGAAGTATACGGGAGCGTTTGCCATTCTTCTAACCACTCGATAGATTTCCGTTTTAACCCAAATCCTCTCGGAAAACCGACACGAAAACGTAACCTACCGGTCCGAACATCTTCTTCCGTTTGTTGTGATATTGCATCGGTTTCTAGTTGAGAAACCGCAAGCTCGTTCTGCCACGATAGAAGCTTTAAAGCAACGCGGTCGTCAGAAAGACGAGTTAACGAGAAAACGTCTTTGTAGTTCGGGATGAACGAGTCGACATAATCATACGGCAAACCCAAATCCCATTTTAACTGATCGATTGTCGCTATAGGAAGAATCATGTCTCTGGTGAGCATAAGAAGCTTACAAACCCTATCACGAAAATCTTTCTGGTTTTCTCGAAAAACCTGAACGGCTTCTTGATTTAGTGTTATAGCATCGGGGGTTAATCGAAACCACGGAACACGAGTTCCACCGCTATCGGGAACATGAAACTCATCGAAAATAGTCGGGTATTTTCTCATAAAGGTTGAAACTTTAACGTCGTGGGGAAGACCCAGTTGACCTCTCCGGCGGCCAGAAAGTCGGTAGATTGGTACACAACCGCCAGGGTCAGCCGCTATGATAGACATGATTACACAGGCGGCTTTGAGGTCTCGTTCACCTGTTACAGCAGTATCGAGTACTCTATCCTTTACCCATTTCAGTTTTACATTAACTAAACTGTATCTTTGGTTATGTCTAAACCCTGGTTCGTGATGGCGGTTGCTGGGAAACCGACAGTTCTTTCCGCAACCGAAAATCGAACGGAGCATATTCTTCAATCATTCAACTTAATATCGAAATTAGAGCGATATTTGTATCCTTTGCTTGTATTCATTCACTTGATTGAAGTGATCCCTTGAACATCAGTAAGCATGTCAAGATAGAGTTAACGGTGGTTTGCGATTTCCAAAATAAACGTAACAATTAAAAACATCGATTATCGACTCGTACTTTTCCAGGTTTCTTAAATGATCTGCAATATGCCAATATTAATGTAATTGTTGCCAGTCTTTTTACCACAAGTTTGTTGTAACAGTGAAGATCATAGTTGTCGATAGCGAATAGCGACAAGGCACCTATAGGCTACGTAGCGAATAGCGAGAAATAGCGACGGCTATTTTATAAATAGCGATTACACTAGAAAAAGAATTTTGAAAACTTTTATACGTACCCTTGTATATATGCTATTTTACATGTATATTTAACAAAATACTATAAATCCAGCTATTTTGTAGCTATATCTAATTGCTATTTACATATAAAAAAACACAATCGCTATTTGTCGCTATGACCCATATAGCGACACTATGTCGCATGGCCACATAGCCTATAGCGGTCGCTATAGCCGCTATTAACAACTATGGTGAAGATAAAACTTAGAAGGCAAATAGGGCAACAGATTGAGAATTATTAAACATAAACCCAAATTAACTTGCAAATTAAAGAAAACAAAGTTCAAGATTTCAAGAACACAATAAATAAACCATAAAGCAGAAAAAAAAATCCAATTGAGCTAAAATAGTAAAATCTATACTCACACTACAAGATTACAGTTAGCAAAAATCAAGAATTCAAGAAACCCACTAAGAAAACACAAAAGACAAAATACCCAATTGACTGCTTGATAAGATAATAGTATCTGATGATTAAAGATATGATTTTTATCCGGAAAATGACGTAAATGTAAGAAAAATAATGACTAATTGAGTAGAAAATATTAAAATACATGAAGATTTAACACAATACAGGTAGGGTATTGTTAAGATTGCCTTTGATTACTCGTTGAACCTAACAAATTATGAATTTGAGCAAAGAAAACAAGTGTAACATACCTTGTGAGAACAGAGAAGAACAGGAGAGAACTTGAAATTGAAATCAGAAGAACCGACGGTTGTAGTAGGTTTGAACCGGGGAGAATCGAAATAAAACCGACGGTTTATAGCAACCGGTGAGAAGTCGAAAACGGCGGTGAAGCTGCAATGAATTAGAAAGAGCAGCGGGCTGTAGAAGAAGAGAAGAGAATGCGATTGTAGTAATAAAAAAAAGAAAAGAAAAACCTGGTTAAAAAGGCTTTTTCGTAATCTTCTATGAATTCGGTTTAACTATTGCATTGAGATAGAAAGTAACTAGTGCTGATTGAGTTATTGAATTTTTTTAAAAGCTAATAAATTTTTTAACCGCTAACAAATCAATCTTGAGTATTCTTAGGGCACTTACTGAACAAACGGAGTACTCCGAGAGTAACCCGGGTCGTCCACCACCACTTCCGAGGAAAACCCGATAACCCACATGCATGCACGACGGTGAAATTACTGATAAAACTCGTTTGGCTCAAGGATCGAACCCAGGTTTCTCTGTGTCTCCTATCATTGCCCACCAGTGCATCATTTCTTTTTTACAGAAGAACTCAAATTCTCCTACCACTTGAGCTAGAGGTTATTGGCAAAAAAAAAAAAAAAAAGCTAATTAATTAAAAAAAATATATTTGGTATTGCTAAAAATGTTTTTTATGTTGACTTTTTGAAAAAGTGTAAAAAGATATTTTTCAAAACTATAAAAACATGGTTTTTTTAAAATGATTTTTGGTATTTTTAACATAAAATTACCAATCTATTCTCACCTAGTAATAAAACATGGAAACTTACCCATCATTTTTGATAATTTTACTTTTTCCACCACAAAGCTAATACAAACAATTTAAAAAAAAAATTTAAGTAATAAGTTAATAAGCACTTTTGACAAAAAGTACACTTTTGAAGTTAAATAAGGATGTAAGGAGTGGTTAAACACTTTGGAGTGGCAAATAAAAACCGACCAATCAGAGCGCGCCATGTCAATCAGTCAAAAGTGTTTAAACTTTGGTGAAAAGTGTTGGCAATGGTTTAGACACTTGGTGAAGTAGTAAACTATTTAAAAAAAGGAAAAAGTTGTGATTGGTTGAGATAGGAATGGACCCTACCCACAATACCCCCTCTCTCTCTCCTTCCTCCCTTCCCCAAATCGGCCAACACTCACCGAATTGGTGAAGGTTTGATCAGTAAACTTCTTTGGCATTGGTTTGCCACTACTCACCTAATTGGTAAAGTGAGTTTGCCGCCCCCCACTCCCTAGTCCCTACACCCTAAGCAATTTCAAACACCCTCAAGTAAATTGCAATCGTTTGCTTCAAAATGTTAGACCATTAGTTATATGCCCAAACACATCCGCATGGATTGCATGAAACATGTTCCTTCTTAAATTGACCCAATAAAATAAAGGGTAAATTACAATTTTCATCCTTTATGTTTGTATCAGATTGCAATAGATAGCCTTTAACTTCAATAATTACAGTCATGGTCCTTTATTTGAAAAACTCACTACACCTTACGTCCTTTAGCACTAACCACGTTAAAATTTTAAGTTAAGTTTAGTCATGTGACTTACATATGAGGACAGATAGGTAATTTTACTCATTTATTTAAAAAAATATATATGTATGCCCATAAATCCAGTCAATTCTGGTCACCTTCTTCCTCTCTTCAACCCCCCTCTCTCTTTATCTTCAACCAACCTCCACCACCACCGCATCCCAGCCACCACCAGAACCACCGAATCAATCACCACTGACATATACCATGTCTCTCTCTCCCTTCATCTTCACCACAATCCCCACTAACCTAATCCAAAACCCCTCAAATCCCCAAACCAAACCCTAAATCAAAACAGGTTGCATCATCTCTGCTATTAAAGATTCAAACTTTACAATAAATTCACGCGTATAAACCCAATAATCCATTTGGGTCACCATAGTTTCGCTTCAAAAATAGCTTCTACCGGCGTCTTCTACCAGCGTCTTCTACGACGTGGAAACGACGTCGTTTGCGTATGTTTTCCTCTTACCGGAACCCTAGGTTGAAAACTATCAGTCTGATTATTATTAACAGGCTGCTGGTTGACCAGACTCGGTGGATCTGTTAATGAACGAAGTCTGTATTCCAGAAGAGTGGCCAAATTAGGGTTACAGGGGTGAATGATTTCTCTAACGTTGTGAATGAGATGAGGTATGGACACGTCACTTGAACTATTAATCAAGTCTTATATGATGTTATCTACCCACACTGTCACCGTCATGGAGTCATCATTCGGCATGACGATGCCGTTACCGTTACCACCGCCGGTTAAGAAGCTCACACCGGCGTTATAGTTGACGGTATTTCTGTTGTTGCTGTTATAACTCTTGTCAGGTAGAAACATGGGGAGGCCGGAAAAGACACATAATTTCTTGAAATCTTGGCAACAAATTCGATGGATTACTCTGAGAAACTGATCGAACAAAGGGCTTTTGATTCATTGGGATTAGGGTTTGATTTTGCTAGTGATTTTAGATTAAAGTTTGCAAACTCTTGCCCAGGTGGTTGGATTCTTTCTGGAGTTTCTGTTGATATTCATTGTGATAAGGGGAACATGTTAGACAAAAGATCTTGGAGTTTCTGGATGTGGTGTGACTGTTGATATTCATTGCAATGAATAAATATGTTTTAAATAAAAAGGGCCAAATGACTAATCTACCCTCATATGTAAAATGTAAAGCACATGTGATACTTAACTAAAAATTTTAACATAGTTAATGTTAAAGGACGAAAGGTGTAATGAGTTTCTAAATAAAGGATTGTGACTGTAATTATTAAAGTTAAAGGCTATCCATTGCAATCAGATACAAACATAAAGGACGAAAAGTGTAATTTATCCTAAAATAAATCTACCTCACCTAACCACACTAACAATTTTTTTAACCTTTATTTATTATATAATTTAAATATTATTTTAACACGTAGTGCGTAGTGAAACCTTGTGAGACGACAATACACAAATGTGAAAATAAGTGAGTGATAGCCCATGTCTACATAGCAGTGACGTGAAGTGAAAAAAATGTGACCCATAACACATAGCCTTATACTTTATAGATTTAAAATGAAATAAGCTTATGCCTTAAGAATTTTTCCCAAACAATCATCGACAATAACCAAAAGCAATAAATCTCACTTCTAGCAAAATTATTGGTGGGGCGTGAGGAAGGTGGATTGTTGACAAACATTTCCCCTATCAATTGTTTCAGAGAGGCCCCGACTCCAAAAACGAAACAAAGAGCATTAAAAAAATTACCATACTGCATATCACTTCATAGACTAGTATTAAAACAAATTCACATGTCATTTTGTTGGGCGAGATTAATTTTGATAATTTTAAATTAAAATGTTTTTCCACCAGTAGAAAAAGTATATCCATGTAACTCCTTTCCAAGCTCCAAGTGATGGAAATTATACAAATAGCTGTACATTCTACATTTGTCAAGAGTACTTTGAAAACTAAATTGAACTATAAAACAAATAAAAAAAAATACTAATTACTGAATTAGAAAGACATGTTATAAACCTGTATCACAATCTAATCAAATTTAAATATAAACACTAGTTCATTGACTTCAAAAGTCAACAGTCTGCCTTCTTTTTCCAACATGTCACCTTTTGAGACCAACAATCTCCCCTATGAGTACTATATGTTCTTGAGATGATCAAACCTGCTGCTATCTCTTATATCTCTCTTAGAACGATTTTGAAACCGACAATCTTCTAAACAAAATCGGCTTCTGTCTGTGTGGCAATCCGCATATACCTAAGACGTTGTTTACGCCTTAGGGATGCTTATTAAAACTGCCTATCGTCTTTTGAAATAAACAGTTTTGAAAAAAGCAACTTTAAGCGGCATAACTTACTCATAAACGATCGTAACTTATATCCAATACATTATTTCACTCACAAGTGATCAAATACTCTTTTTCGATATGTCCAAAAAGAATATCCAACGCGTTAATTATACAGTCATAATTCGGGTGAGATTCGTCTCCAGCGATAAAAGCATGAACCTTTTCGCCAATTCGGATCCAACTACAAGCAGGTTCCTTTTTATTCATATTCTTACTCAACATACGCCTCACATTTGCTGCATCTTTATATCTTCCAACCGAAAAATATATATTCGATAACAAAACATATGCACCAACATTATCACTATCAAATTCATTTATCTGCTCGACAACCTTTTCCGCCAATTCAACATTCTTGTGGACCCTACAAGCAGCTAGCAACGGTAACCAAACGCTACCCGTTTTATTTTCGGGCATGCTGCATATAAGCCCGAAAGCGTCGTCTAATTTCCCAGCTCGGCCCAAAAGATCCGCCATACAAGCGTAGTGTTCAAATTCAGGAGTTATTTTATAATGTTTGACCATCTGGTTAAAAAAAGTCAACCCATCGTTGACCATTCCAGCATGACTACAAGCAGTCAAAACCGCCACGAAAGCGACAGAATTCGGTCGCAAATCTTCCATTTCCATTTGCTTGAATAATACGATGGCATCATGCGCATAACCGTGTGAAGCACATCCCATTATCATGGCGGTCCATGACACCAAATCACGTTGCTTCATACGATTGAAAACGCATTTTGCGAGTTTGATGTTGCCGCATTTAGCATACATGTTAACAAGTGAGCTAGATATGAACACGTTATCATCGAAACGATGCCTGATTATGTACCCATGAAGTTGTTGTCCTAACGGTAAAGTGGTTAAGTGCGCACAAGCGGGAATAACGGAGGAAAATGAGATCGGGACGGGTTTAATATTAGCACGTAACATTTGCCGAAACAATCTTAAACCCTCATCAAACAAACCATTTTGTACACATGCTGCAATCATAGAGCACCATGAAACGCAATCTTTCTCAGGTAATGAACAAAACAACCGATACGAATCTTCAACCATTTTACAATTTGCGTATACATCAATCAATCCGCTTGCAATGAATCCGTTTCGTTCAAACCCGTGTCTAATTCCATACCCGTGAATCTCCTTCCCCTTCCAAACATCCATATATTCCGCAACAATGGGAAGAACGTTTGATAAAGTGAACGCGTCAGGCTTTAATTTCGCATCACCCATCTCTCTAATCGTCATCATCGCTTCATCGTACATGCTGTTTTGCGCGTATCCCAAAATAAGTGTGTTATACGAAACAACGTCTCGCTCTGGCATTGTTTCAAAAACTTTTCTCACATTTTGCATCTGTACATTTCCTTGATCTTGATTACTCATTTGATTCAAAGTACTCGGATTTCGACAGTTGTAACTAACTTCATTGTACGATTTAAAGTTATTATTAGTATTGTTATCATGTTTTAATACACGCTCGTTTTGACCGTTTTGAACAACGGTTTTTCTCTCAGGACTTTCATCGAACACCTGGTGTGCACTAAACCTCAGCGACTTCGAATACATACTCAACAACGCATTTCCAGTAAAAACATCGAATTCCAACCCGACCCGAATAACAGAACCATGAACAGACTCCCCAAACTTGAAAAACATCAACTGGGTACAAGATTTCAACACTGAAGGGAACACATTGTGATCTGGGTATATCCCCATTGCACGCATTTTAACAAAACAGTTCAAAGATTCCAAGAAATACGCATTGGATGTGTAGCATTTGATGATGGATTTCCAATTGTGAATGGATGGAGAATGGAGTGTGTTGAAGAGGGTTATGGATTCTTGTAAAAGGTTGAGTTTTGAGTAGATTGAGAGGAGATTGGAGGTGAATGTTGGGAGAGTTTTGATGATTTGAGCATGGATTTGTTTGGCTTGTGATTTGGATTTGATTTGAATTGGGGTGTTTATAAGGGTTTTGATTGTTGTTTGGAGTGGTTCCATTTGGTGATTTGTGTTGTGATTGGTTTTGAAGCGGTTTGTGATCTTCAAGAGTTCAAGAAGTTAACATTTTTGTTTTAAATTTTGTTCTTATATTATATTAATTCAAAATTATTAAATTATTAAAAACTAAAGGAATTATGTATTTTAAATAAATAAATCATGTATTATTTTATATTTTAATTATTAGATTATTAAAAGTGACATAATTAAGGACATATCCAATGAAAATGAACTATAAAACTTGTGTAGATGGAAATTATATTTTAAGGCTATAAAAAATATAAGATGAAATTATAAATTTAGTTATTTTTTAAGGATATTATGTTTCTCTAGTTATTTTATCTACAACAAGACCATCTTCAATGGGGTCCGTTGACCCCACATAATGTGGAGATAAGCATACTGAGATAAAACAGAGATAAGACTGATGTGAAAGAGAGAGGGTGCTCAGGAAAGAATCGCTCGTCCATGTGTATGAATGGTCGATGGGGGAGAAGATTGTGTGTTTGTGAGAGGGTGATGAAAGAGTTCTTGAGAAGGAGAAAAAAAGTGGTGGTGTATGAGGGCGACAGCCAAGCAACACCGGGGGGGAAAGATGAGGGAGGAGAGGTTTGGGGGTCTGTGAGCTCCGTTGAAGATGATCATATGGCAATCTGGTCGGGTTTTTTTTACCCTCCTCATGATTTAATTATGATTCGATCCTAGAATTTCATGATCTGATAAACTTTCAGTGATCTCAATCATGATCTTGAGATTTTACTATTTCAGAGTTTAAATCCATTTATCTATTGATGACATTCTTACAATTGAAAAAAAAGGTAATTCATGGAAGTTTTCATAGATAATGTATAATTGTGTTCATAATGAGAACTCTATATCGCGGAAATGGTTCTGGAAGCGATCTCTACAACATGAGCAGGAGTAATGGGAATTGAACCAACGCGTAGATGTTCTCAACCATGTGACTATCTTAGAAAATAAAGATAAATGGGTCTGGAATGGAACTTCCTCAAATGGAACTTCGATTCATTTGCTTGGGAAGGAACTCGAATGACATCAAGATGACCAACAGTTATGTTCTCATGATTCGGTAAACTTGATTCAATTTTAGAGTAATTACTTTGTAATGTAGGGCTGCGAAAAACAGGATCGATGGAGGCCCTCTCTAAGACAGGTGTTGACATTATTTCCAATTTGTGTGTTACTCGTGGGGAATTGCTGAATTAGCAAACCATCTACTTGCCTCATGTGACTTAGCGAAATCTTATGGCTTCAAGTTTGCGCCTGATGCAAGCTGCCCCACCCCTCTCTGTAGCTCGGCTGTTGAAATATACGAAATCCCCATACAAATGCAGTTCCCCAAGGGGCACAAGAAGGTGTTACAGATAATCCTTTTGTCATATATGGCACGCTCGGAATGACAAAGTATTCAATAGCAAAGCATCATCTATCCATAAGATACTTGAGGAAACAAAAGCAAACTCGTTATATAGGTAAAAAGTAGGGCAAAATTTACATCCGTAGATTGGGTTGTATAGTGTAACATGATATGGTTTGTGCCATCGGCTTCTAGTTTCTTGTTGGAAGACTAGCCCGTTTTAAGTTACCCTCCGCCGTTAATGAAAAGGAACTGTGTTCAGAATGAACAAACATGTACAACAGATTAAAAAAATGACTTGTGCCTAAACAGATAATTCCGTCATTGCAATGTTAACGAGTGATTGGCATTTTAACAACAAAAAATACACTGAAAAAAACATGTTTTCAACTAAAACATTAGTGCATAGTGAAACAGTACATAAGACATCAATATCAG
This sequence comes from Helianthus annuus, assembly GCF_002127325.2. Taxonomy (NCBI): domain Eukaryota; kingdom Viridiplantae; phylum Streptophyta; class Magnoliopsida; order Asterales; family Asteraceae; genus Helianthus; species Helianthus annuus. The sequence goes on from NC_035445.2 coordinate 157,386,556, forward strand.
TATACCATAAAGATACTAATTATCCTGTCACATTTAGTCAATAATGCACTCATAAACACAGCCTAAACCTCCACATATGTAGAATAAACCGCCCTTTAATCCTCTTCTCTTTCTGGTGGAAGTCCACACGGCAACAGCATTTTCTGCAAAACGAAAAAAGTAAAACAAAATTAAACCACCTGCAAATAATCACAAGAAATTGAAACATACATTATTTTAAAAATCGAACAAAACAAATATAAAAATCATATGTGTTTTTGCAGAATCAAAAGAACTGAATGATCCTGTTTTGAAAGATAATCCTACCTAGCATGTAGAATTTTCAAAAAAGAAAGCAAGGAAATATAAAAAAAGAGTTAATTACACAAATAGTCCCTGTGGTTTAGCGCGAATCAAAGGTTTGGGTATCTACTTTTTTCAGTAACAACTTTAGGGCTTGTGAGTTCAGTTTGTAACGTGTTTGGGTATTAACACTAACTTTTGTTAAATTTTTTGTTAAATTAAGAGGAAATGACCAAAACACCCTTTTAGTCATTCTACACAAATTTAACAGAAAAACTAACGGAAGTTAGTGTTAATACCCAAACTGGTTACAAACTAAAATCACAAGCCCCAAAGTTGTTACTAAAAAAAGTTGATACCCAAACCTGTGATTCGCGCTAAACCACAAGGACTATTTGTGTAATTAACTCTATAAAAGAATTATAAAAAGTTGATGATGAAGTTCACCTGCATGAAATTGTAGCGCTCTCTCCCGATAGACTCGTTTTCCGCTATCGCAAAATAAGCGAGCATGGGATAATGGCCAACGTATGACGCATAGCTGTCTCTCTGAATATTAACCGCCCACTCACTTAAAGAAAATAAAACCAAAAAAACATGTTTAGGTTAAAGAAGAAGTAAAAATTACATATCTGATAATTATTTATAAAAAATATATGAAAAAAAGGAAGAAAAAAAACTTACAATCTGCTCATGTCTGCATGCCCTGTTCCTACATACTTAGCTTGCAGGTGCTCAAGTTGGGAGTTGATATTAAACCTGTCACTAGCCTGCCAATACACCATTATTCAGAAATTTCTTTATTAAAACTATCAAAATAAATGGAAAGACAGATAAATATTACATTGTTTGGAGAGTGAGTTTAAGCCGTTAAGTTAAACTTAAACATAATAATAAAGAAACCAATAAAAGAAAATTGACCCACAGAATCAATAAATCAACAATACCTATTAAAACTTTAGCTATGAACTAGTCAGATAAACAGGCAACCCCAAACAAAGAGATCAATGGCAATAATATGTTTGTTGTTGGTAAGAAGATGATAAGCTGAAAACAAGTATTAATATAAACCATACTTACCTGCATATTATCGCAGTTGATATAAGATCAGATTGCCAGACTATTATATCCTCCAGAACCTGCAATGGCATTTGTAACAAAACTTTAGTACTAATACCAAGTTCAACATATAACCTACAAAGATACGAACATATATAGCTTCAGCAGATCAACCGTCATTCTTAAGAACGCTCTAATCATGTGAAAAGTCCTATGATTACCAGCTAACCTACTATTCTTCTAGTCGAAGTCGGAGAACAAATAACAAGCTAATAACCGATGTCTAGGGTTTTTTTTACAGTAAATCAATAATTCACAAATCAGGGTTTAACAACACAATATCTAAAAAACCTAAACATAAAAACATGAGATTCAGTATGTTATATGCTTCTACCTGTGTTTAAAAAAGCGCGCTTGAAGCGATGAAGCGCTGGAAAAAACGCTTTTTTGGCTCTGAAGCGTTACATTACGTGAAGCGAAGTGAAGCGAGCTTTAAGCGGCGAAGCGATGAAGTTGTGAAGCGACGCTCCAGCCAATCAGATCACCATTTGGGCCATTTTTAAGCCCAACAGTCTTTACAAGGTACATATCGACCTTATATCGACGATATAGCGACTTCCTATGTGAAATCCGGCGACAAATTCCGGCGACAGAGTTGCTTTCAGCCGGAAACAAGGAAGAAGAAGAGAGATGCGGCTGCGTATCTTTTTAGGCTTTTAGGGTTTTTATAAGTTAAGGTTTTTAAACATTCAACCCCTCTATCTTTCATTAGTTTACATTCAGTCCCTGAAACTTCAAACTTTTTACTTAAAAAGTGTAAAGATAGTTTGTCTATTTAAACATTTAACCCCCTCTATCTTCAGTAGTTTACATTTGGTCCTTAAACTTTTTAATTTATGCATAGAAGTACAAAATTAACATTATAAAATACATATATTTAATATGGATAGCTATCTTTTATACATATATATAAAATTAACATTATATATAATATGGAGCGCTTCGTATACGTGAAGCTCTCGCTTCGCGCTTGAAGCTTCGCTTAAAGCTTTTGGAACCAAAACGCTTCGGAGCGCTTCGCGCTTTTTTAAACCAAGGCTTCTACTACTTCATGTTTCAAGTTTTTAGAAGTTAAATCTCAAAACTAACAAAGATATATTGAAAAATTGCAAAAGCAATAGAGACATGTAGCTAGAGATTTAGATAAACCTGCAACACGTATCACATCGTCGCTTCTAACATGTAAAAAGGCAACCGATTTTCAGCTAATCTACTTCTAGTCGATATTGGAGAACATATAGCAAGCTGATGTTCAACATCTAGGGTTTTTTAACAGTATTTCACACATTAGGGTTTAACAACACAATTTTTAGGGTTTCAGCAATCAACTATCGAACAAACCTAAACATAAAACAAAAAAACATGAAATTAAATATGTTATATGCTTCTACTACTTCATATTCCAACTTTATAGAAGTTAAAACTCAAAAATAACCAAGATATACTGAAAATTTGCAAAAACAATAGAGATTTGTAGCTAGGAAATTACATAAAGCTGAAACACATATAAGATTATCGCCACAATCAGGTAAAAACTCAATCGATTACTAGCGAATCTACTGTTCTTCTAGTCAATATCGATTTCTAGGGTTTTTAACTGTTTTGGTACAGTGATTTACAAATTAGGGTTTAACTACACGATATTTAGGGTTCCGGTAATCAACTGTCGAGAAAACGTATTCATAAAACGCAAACATGAAATTGAATATGTTATATGCTTCTACTACTAGTGTCTACTTCATGTTCAAGGTATTTAGAAGTTAAAACTCAAAATGAAGGGGGATATTGAGAAATTGGGGAAGAAATGGAGAGTTATAGATAGAGATTTACAAATACCTACAAGACGTAAAAGACCGTCGGAGAAGAATGAAGCAACAGATCGATGGCAGTCGCCGGTGAGAAGGCTTCTGTTGAGTACTTTTTTGGTTTATTCTCCCCTTGACATACAATCGGTAGAGTCTAGGGGTAGGGGGTGAGTAACTTTAGGTCCAGACCGAAAATAATCGAGAACTGAACCGAAAATATACCTAACCTGACTCGAACTCAAGTATCTAGGTATTTAGATCGGTTTCAATTTTTCATATAAAATCGGGTCGTGTCGGGTCGGTTCTCGGTTCTTTTTATGGTGAAACCCTACTTGGACCTATGGACCGAAAGCGACCCTATATTTGGGTAGTAAATCGGTTCTGTATTTTATGTTTGATCGGTTCTCGGGTCAGGTCGGGTAGGGTCGGGTTTTTCCTTTTCCTCACCCCTAGTAGAGTTCACACATATGTAACTGAAATTTTTTCGGATTATTAGATTTTATCAATATTGGCCCTCGACACCCCCAATTATCACTTTGACGTATGTCACCCCCAAGTTAACACTTAGCGTGTTCTGTCACCAAATCGTTAACTGGTCACTAACTTTTGATCATGTTACTGTACTTTTGGGGGTGTCATAGGGATCTTAAAAAGGCTTTAGGGATCTTAAGATACCCCAAAAGTATAGTAACATGATCAAAAGTTAGTGATTAGTTAACAACTTGGTGACAGAACACACTAAGTGTTAACTTGAAAGCATGGTTGCAAAAGTCGCTAGGCGCTCCCTAGTCGGTCAACCGGGGAGTTGAGAGTACTCGGCCTAGGCGGAGAGTACTCGGGGAGTACTCGGACATGTTAAATTATAAAGAAATTAGTTTTTGGAAATTAAATATATGTCAAATAACATAAATTTACTAATATCTATAACAAAATACGTGAAAATGCTATTCATTCTTTAATACGATAAGTATAGAAATTATGTTTTATTATTTTTAAGTCAAACTCGGCCCGAGTTGACCTACTAGATACGATTTTGGTGGATGTTGACCGAGTTTGACCGATTCCGAGTAATTAGGCGGAGTCAAAGAAAGTCGCCTCGGCAGCCTACCTTGTAGCGACTACTCGGGGAGTACTCGGCCTTGGAAACCTTGTTTTACAACCATGCTTGAAAGTGGCGGATGTCAAAGTGATAGTTGGAGGTGGCAGCGGCCAATAGCCAATAGTTAAGGGTGATAAAATCCAGTAACCCATTTTTTTACCATAAATGATGCAGTAATTGGTAATGTGTAAAAACCGATTCCTTTAAAAACAAACCAACGTTACATAGAAATTGTCCTCCTTTTATTTATCGTTATGGCAAAACATAGGGAGAGAGGAAACTGTCTTCTTTTCGATTTAAACGGAATCATTCTATTTGCGGTGTTAAATGAAATCTAGGGATAAACATTCGAGTGCCATATTACTTCCGGATAATATGAGTGCCTCAATAACCTGATCACCTTGTGATAGGACCTGTAATCGAGTTCCATTACATAAACCATTCTTTCGATCAATATTTCTTGATAACGTCACTAGAACACTAACACTGATCTTTGGTAATTATCAATGGTTTTACAAGCCTAAAACTGTGTTTATGAGTGCATTATTGATTAAATGTGACAGGATAATTAGTATCTTTATGGTATACTGATATTGATGTCTTATGTGTTGGAAAAATAGGTGAAAATAGCATTTTTCACAAATATAGGAAAATGATTTTTTCCTATTTTGGACTAGAAATAAATATAATAAAATGAGCGGGTTTTATATATTTATTTGTGGGTTTGTGTTCTATGTTGGAATAGCTTCGCAACGAACTAAACCACGTCCAAAATGGAGCTAAGATGAATGAGATATCGATGCTCAAAGTTGGGTGTTTGGAACATTCAATGCTGAAACTAAAGGGAAAGTAGCAACTTGTCCCACATCGTAGGAGAGATGGAACTTAAATGGGTATTTAAGGTGGAACTCTCCATCCTTATTGTTTCATGGAAGCACACACTAGTGTCCTCGCGAATGGTGCGGAGCACCCTAACTCGCACACGCTCGCGCGCGCGCGCGCACGGCATGGGCGATGAGGCGCAATGTGGCGCTTTGATGGCGCACTTTGCACGCTCGCATCGCCGCGAGACGCTTGAGAGCCGCCTTTGTATTTTTGACCGCGTGCGCGTGGTGGAGCACAAGGGTTGCAAGGACCAAGTGGTAGGTGATGCGACGCATGACGTGGCAGTCATGCGCATGCGCGCGCGAGTACACATGGCACGGAGGCGCGCGGTTTCGCATGGTGCTTAGGTCCTGCTGTGTCGTGCGCAGCGCACCAGAGTGAGCCAATACGGCGCGACTGTGTGGAGCGCTCGTATGGGTTCACAGGTGACGTGGCGCACGCGCGCATGGACTTGAGCCGGTGTGGCGCATGTGCGCATTGCAGTGAGCCAAGAGGACGCACCGCGCATGGGCGTGTAGACCTGGGCGCGCGCGCACCAGGGTGACTTGCGCGCGCAGAAGCTTCCAGCATTGAATGACAGTGCAGTTTCAGTCCAGCTTCGTAACTGACGAGTTAATAGGCTTTGACTGAGAATTAAATGACGTATTAAATTGCATTGAAGACGTTTAATGCAATTTAAACCTCTCATTTAATTCGTTTTTTGCTGTTTCAAACCAGGAGCTGTATAAATACAGCTCCGTACCTTGCTGTAGAGGACACCAAGAAAACCCAACAATACAACAACACTTGTAATTCTCTCCACACATCCTTTTAATCTTCTTCTTACATTCATCAAGGTAACCTTCAGGTTGTAGGCGAACTCCGGCAGTACTACTGCTCCGGCTGTTGTACCCTGGGAAACAAAACGAGTACTCTTGGGAGACTCGGAATTTGTTTTAAGGGAAGCGTGTGTACACGTGACTCAGGCCTTCTGTTTCTACCCCCTTCCTGTATTGTCTTTTATTTCAGTTGTAATTGTAATAGTTGTTAGCTTTCTAATTTCTGTATTGTAATTAGTTAATAAAATTTGTTTATTTTATTTTATTACGCGAACGGTTCCTACAATCTTAAAACAAATTTTTAAAACCGTTCGTGTAATCAAAACCATTCTGTTTGTGATTCAAACCAGTTTTGATTTCACTCAGTTTGTGTTTTAAAAACAGATTTGTTTTTGTTTTCATCTTCAAAGGAGCGACTTTGGTTGAAAACCATTTTGGTTAAATTCAGACTTGTCATAAAAATTGCTAAAACTTTCTGATTTGGTCTTCAAAGTTGGACTTAGAAGCCAATCAGTAAGTTCTAAAAATTATAAAATTTCTGTTTTTGGTCTTCAAAGTTGGACTTAGAAGCCAAAACAGTAATTTTGTGGTAAAATTAAAATTTAATAGTTTACTTCTGATTTTTGCGTAAATCATAATTTTTTGACTAAACTTTAAAATTTTAATTTTCAGCATGTCGAACGAAAACGTCAACGTTAACAACACGAATGTTGTGATGGGAACCCCCCTCAACGCCACCACTGTGGGAGCGTCCACAGTGGCCAATCACGCTGAACGACCCGGGAAGTTCTCGGGTCTACACTTTAAGAGGTGGCAGCAGAAGATGTTCTTCTATCTGACCACCATGAACCTTGCGAGGTTCTTAATGGAAATCGCTCCCCAACCTGTGGAAGGGGAGACCGACGCACAAAGACAGTGCGCGGTAGATGCGTGGAAGCATTCGGATATCATATGTCGCGGCTATGTGTTAAACGGCCTATCAGATGCATTGTATAATGTGTACTACAACGTCAAGACTTCCAAAGACCTTTGGGATGCCTTGGACAAGAAGTACAAAACGGAGGATGCTGGCACAAAGAAATTTGTGGTAGCCCATTTCTTGGATTTCAAAATGGTTGATTCTAAAACAGTTATGAATCAAGTCCAAGAATTCCGAATTATACTACATGACATCTCTGCGGAAGGCATGACACTTAGCGAGACATTCCAAGTGGCAGCGATGATTGAAAAGTTACCTCTTAGTTGGGTTGATTTTAAGAATTATCTTAAACACAAACGAAAGGAGATGACTATAGAGGACCTTATTGTTCGTCTTCGGATTGAAGAGGACAATAGAATTGCCCTAAAACGCAGCCTTGCACAGACTAGTGCTAGCGCAAATTTGGTTGAGCATGGGAAATCCTCTAAGGGCGCGAAGGGCAAGGGGAAAAAGGACAAAGGGAAAGCAAAGGCTAGCAACCTTGGACCAAAGAAAGGGGTTGTGAAAAAGAAAGCTCAGACGTTCCAAAGGACTTGTTACAACTGTGACGAGCTGGGGCATCGGGCTAACCAATGCAAGAAACCAAAGCGTGAGCGTGCGCACATGGTGGATGAAGACGGAATGCCTTTGGTGGCAATGATTTCCGACAAAAGCGCAATGATGGATGAGGTCAATACTGTGACCAACACTCCAAAAGGATGGTGGGTTGATACGGGCGCGACCCGTCATGTTTGTGCAGACAAAAGCCTCTTTACCACCTTCAAGGCGCTTTCTGGAGAAGAGAAGCTGTATATGGGAAATGCAGCCACCGCTGACATCATGGGTGAAGGAACGGTGATCTTGAAGTGGACTTCGGGGAAGGAGCTCACTCTAAGCAACGTGTTGTATGTCCCAGACGTGTGCAAGAATCTAGTCTCGGGATGGTTGCTTAATAAGTTTGGATTTCGTTTAGTTTTTGAGAGCGATCAATTTGTACTAACTAAACGAGGAATGTATGTAGGCAAGGGCTATGCCCAAAATGGTATGTTCAAATTGAATGTAATGGTTGTCAAGAGCATGAATAAAATTGCTACTATTTCTACTTATATGCTTGAGTTTTCTGATTCGAATAAATGGCATGGTAGATTAGGTCACGTCAATTTTATTTCAATACACCGTTTAATCAATTTAAATTGTATACCAACATTCCATATTGATTCACACTATAAATGTGAAACTTGCGTAGAATCCAAACCTACAAGATCATCATCGAAATCGGTTGAACGAATAACCGAACCCCTTGATTTAATTCACACCGATATTTGTGATTTAAAAGCGGTACCCACAAGAGGTGGAAATAAGTACTTCATCACGTTTATTGACGATAGTACTAAATATCGCAATGTATATTTACTAAAAAGTAAAGATGAAGCAATAAGTAAATTTATCTTGTATAAAAATAAAGTTGAGAATCAACTTCAAAAGAAGATAAAAGCTTTGCGAAGCGACCGAGGAGGCGAATATGTTGCACCTTTTGCCGATTTATGCGCAAAAAGTGGCATTGTACATGAGTGTACACCTCCTTATTCTCCACAATCAAATGGCGTGGCGGAACGAAAGAACCGCATATTGAAAGAAATGATGAACGCCATGTTGATAAGTTCTGGGGTGAGCCAGGAAATGTGGGGGAAGCCATTCTCTCGGCTAATTATCTTTTGAATAAGATATCACTAAAAAAGAGAGACGAAACTCCATATGAGTTATGGAAAAGGAAGAAGCCTTCATACAAATACTTGAAAGTGTGGGGGTGCCTAGCAAAGGTGATTGTACCACCTCCTAAGGCTCTTAGGATAGGACCCAAAACTGTTGATTGCATATTTATTGGGTATGCACATCAAAGTAGTGCACATCGCTTTCTTGTACATGAGTCCAAGAATCCTGATGTACACGTAAACACTATCATGGAGGTGAATCCTAACATTGTGTCTTACTTCGAAAATGTGTTTCCTTTAAGAAGACAAACACATGCAACGTTATCAACACCTAATTTGAAGTAGGTGAAAGCTCATCTACACCAGTTAATGAGGTCGTTCATGATAAGACACATGAACGACCTGAGGTTGAAGAAAGTGATCGTAGGCGAAGTAAAAGGCCAAGGGTTGAAAAATCCTTCGGTCCAGACTTCATTAGGTATATGGTTGAGGGTGAGCCCAATACATATCACGAAGCGGTTTCCTCTTCAGAAGGACCTCAATGGAAAGAAGCAATAAGGAATGAAATTGATTCTATATTGCAAAATCATACTTGGGAGTTAGTAGATCTTCCACCTGGTTGCAAACCACTTGGATATCGTTGGATATTCAAAAGGAAGATGAAAACTGATGGAAGTATTGATAAGTACAAGGCTAAGTTGGTGATGAAAGGATTTAGACAAAAGGAAGGTCTAGATTACTTTTACTTACTCGCCTGTGACGCACATAACCTCGATTAGATTGGTTCTTGCTATAGCGGCTTTAAGAAATTTGGAAGTTCACCAAATGGACGTTAAAACCGCATTTCTAAATGGCGATTTAGAAGAAGAGATTTACATGGAGCAACCTGAAGGTTTCTCCGCCTCAGGTCAAGAGGGTAAAGTATGTAAACTCGTCAAGTCTTTGTATGGCTTGAAGCGAGCACCAAAAAAATGGCACCAAAAGTTTGATCATGTCATGATTGACAATGGTTTCAAAATAAATGAGTGCGACAAATGTGTATATTTCAAAGACACAAATGAAGGTTATGGATCTTATGCCTTTATGTAGACGATATGCTTATCATTGGGAGTAATGATAAAATTATCAAAGCTACTAAAAGCATGTTGATAGCGAGATTTGACATGAAAGACATGGGTTTAGCGGATGTGATTCTTGGAGTAAAGATCATAAGAACCCAAGATGGTCTTGTGTTAAGTCAATCTCACTATGTGGATAAAATTCTTGAAAAATTCAACTCGGGAGATACGAGTGTAGCTCGAACTCTAGTTGATACCTCCCAACATCTCAAGAAAAATAAAGGTGATGGAGTTGCTCAGTTAGAGTATTCAAGAATTATTGGCAGTCTAATGTATATAATGACATGTACTAGACCCGACTTGGCTTACGCGGTGAGTAGGCTAAGTAGATACACCAGCAATCCGTGCGCGGATCATCGGAAGTCTATCACGAGGGTGCTTAGATACATAAGATACACAAGAGATTATGGACTGCATTATACCCGACAACCAGCAGTGATCGAAGGATACACTGATGCAAACTGGATATCGGATAATAAAGATTCCAAATCAACAAGTGGTTACGTGTTTACACTTGGAGGAGCTGCTATTGCTTGGAAGTCTTCTAAGCAAACGGTCATAGCAAGGTCCACAACGTAATCTGAATTTATCGCCTTGGATAAGTCAGGCGAGGAGGCGGAATGGCTACGTCAATTCGTGGAATATATTCTAAGATGGCCAAAGCCTTTGCCAGCCATATGTGTACATTGTGATAGCCAATCAGCGATTGGTAGAGCTCAAAGCTTGATGTACAATGGCAGATCAAGGCATATGCGACGTAGACATAACACGGCACGACAACTACTCTCAACGGGTGTTATCACAATTGATTATGTGAGATCAAAGGATAATATTGCAGACCCGTTTACAAAAGGCTTAAGCAGAGAGTTAGTAGAAACGTCGTCAAGAGGAATGGGACTAAAGCCCCTGGTAAATGGGAATTTGAGGGAAACCTAACTTAGTTGACTGGAGATCCCAAGATCTAAGTTCAATAGGACAACTTAATCATATTACCAAAACGAAGTCACTTTGGGGGAGTACCCCAAACAAAACTAAAAAAGAGTTAAATATACTTCCTAGTCCATTCCAATCAGTGACATTGAAGTGAGGCTAAGCGTATTAAGGTTAACGGTTTCAGGAAATCAAATAACCATGATGCTTTTAATGATTCAGCGGATCACCTATGTTAGAGAGAAGTGGGGTCGCTTCAAATGGATTTGTGGGGTGCCAAATCCTAGAGCTCTCGCAGAACCAGGCTAGTGTTCCAGGACCATAATAGGACACGACAATGAGGAGTTGGCCAAACCAGGGAGAGTATTGTGTGAAGTGTATTTTCGTTTACACAAATGGGGGTATGTTCAAGGACATCGCGTCTACACACCGCTAGTAAGCTAAGTGCGCTTCACAAAAGAAGGTTCAAAGGTGACAACCTACCTATCTTGCAATACTCAACTGTCGAAGTTTATCATTGAAAAGTGTAAGGAAAAAATCCATTTCCATACATGTGGCGGATTGTTGGAAATTTGATGAAAATAGCATTTTTCATGTGGGGGATTGTTGGAAAAATAGGTGAAAATAGCATTTTTCACAAATATAGGAAAATGAATTTTTCCTATTTTGGACTAGAAATAAATATAATAAATTGAGCGGGTTTTATATATTTATTTGTGGGTTTGTGTTCTATGTTAGAATAGCTTCGCAACGAACTAAACTACATCCAAAACGGAGCTAAGATGAATGAGATATCGATGCTCAAAGTTGGGTGTTTGGAACATTCAATGCTGAAACTAAAGGGAAAGTAGCACCTTGTCCCACATCGGAGGAGAGATGGAACTTAAATGGGTATTTAAGGTGGAACTCTCCATCCTTATTGTTTCATGGAAGCACACACTAGTGTCCTCGCGAAGGGTGCGGAGCACCCTAACTCGCACTCGCACACGCTCGCGCGCGCGGCGTGGGCGATGAGGCGCTTTGATGGCGCACTTCGCACGCTCGCATTGCCACGAGCCGCTTGAGAGCCGCCTTTGTATTTTTGACCGCGTGCGCGTGGTGGAGCATAAGGGTTGCAAGGACCAAGTGGTAGGTGATGCGGCGCATGACATGGCAGTCATGCGCATGCGCGCACGAGTACACATGGCACAGTGGCGCGCGGTTGCGCAGAGTGAGCCAATACGGCGCGACTGTGTGGCGCGCTCGTATGGGTTTACAGGTGACGTGGCACACGCGCGCATGGACTTGAGCCGGTGTGGCGCATGCGCGCATTGCAGTGAGCCAAGAGGACGCACCGCGCATGGGCGTGCAGACCTGGGCGCGCGCGCACCAGGGTGACTTGCGCGCGCAGAAGCTTCCAGCATTGAATGACAGTGCAGTTTCAGTCCAGCTTCGTAACTGACGAGTTAATAGGCTTTGACTGAGAATTAAATGACGTATTAAATTGCATTGAAGACGTTTAATGCAATTTAAACCTCTCATTTAATTCGTTTTTTGCTGTTTCAAACCAGGAGCTGTATAAATACAACTCCATACCTTGTTGTAGAGGACACCAAGAAAACCCAGCAATATAACAGCACTTGCAATTCTCTCCACACATCCTTTTAATCTTCTTCTTACATTCATCAAGGTTACCTTTAGGTTGTAGGCGAACTCCGGCAGTACTACTGCTCCGGCTGTTGTACCCTGGGAAACAAAACGAGTACTCTTGGGAGACTTGGAATTTGTTTTAAGGGAAGCGTGTGTACACGTGACTCAGCCCTTCTGTTTCTACCCCCTTCTTGTATTGTCTTTTATTTCAGTTGTAATTGTAATAGTTGTTAGCTTTCTAATTTCTGTATTGTAATTAGTTAATAAAATTTGTTTATTTTATTTTATTACGCGAACGATTCCTACATTATGTACTGTTTCACTATGCACTAATGTTTTAGTTCAAAACATGTCTTATTTTTTCAGTATATTTTTTATTGTTAAAATGCCTATCACTCGTTAAAATTGCAACGACAGAATTATCTGTTAAGGCACAAGTCATTTTCTTAATCTGTTGTACAGGTTTGTTCATTCGGAACACAGTTCCTTTTCATTAACGGCGGAGGGTAACTTTGTTAAAACTGGCTAGTCTTTCAACAAGAAACTAGAAGCCGATGGCACAAACCATATCATGTTACACCATACAACCCAATCTACAGATGGAAGTTTCGCCCTACTTTTTACCTATATAACGAGTTTGCTTTTGTTTCCTTAAGTATCTTATGGATAGATGATGTTTTGCTATTGAATACTTTGTCATTCCGAGCTGCCATATATGACAAAAGGATTATGTGTAACACCTTCTTGTGCCCCTTGGGGAACTGCATTTTATTATGTTCTTGGACTTAGGGTATAAACTTAACGAGTCAAATATGGTTGATGATTCGATAAAATACTTGTACAAAATATCATATTGGATGTGCACGTGTCAGCAATGCAGAATAACAACTCATTCATCATCTCTATTGACCTTAAAAATATCAATTTATATAGTATTAAATTATCAATTTGCAACTTGAATGTGTACAATCACAAAAACTTAGGCTAAGATAAAACAGAGCATCCTCAGTTGCCACAACAATTATATGACATCACCATCGCCAATACACACAATATATTTTTTGATTTCAACACTATGTACATAAAAAGATTCATAGCAACATGCATGTATGCATGTTTTACATAGCTCGACATAGGTGGTTTGATTGATCAAACAAACGTACAATACCATAAAGCAAGGCACAACAACAATATTCACAAAAAGAACTCAAGCATAAAGTACAACACCAACATGCATAACCAAGTTACAAATTAATACTATATATAAATCAGAAGTTGCAAAACCAACTGCAACACAGCCTGCTATGATTCACATAAGTGAATCCTCGGCTCATAATAACCATTTTAATACAACCACCAAACGTTTTCCAAGCAATCAATGTATGTCTTCACAACATTCAACAACCAAAAGACTGCTCATATCTCCATTATAGCTGCACTATGTGTTACCATGCCCAACAACGAAACAACATCATAGAAGACACAAACATTCGTTGCCAAATCTATCGGATAATATTACAGTCACCTTCATCAATCATGCATATCTCTCGGACAACCCATATTAATCTTCATCGAGAAAGCAAACTGTAAAAAACAGGTAATATACAAAGTTTCAAACACTAAAAACAACAATATAAATCTAAGTGCATACATCCAGATTACCTATCTCAGATGAAAAACATTCATCTTCATCGAGAAACACCAAAGTTCTGTGGATCTAGGAATACAAAGCCCCAGACTTTCAACAACCACCATCAGCCAAAACCCCAAAAGTTTCAAATACCAGAACCAATAGCATTAAGGTAAATGCTTACAGGCAGATTACCTCTCTCTAACAACACAATTATCTTCATCGAGTAACAGTGTAAACAAAGACCCAAACTTCCAAACACCATCATCGTCGAACAACCAAACCATCTTTAAAAAGCCAAAAATATTCTTACCAAAGTAAAACATCACATGCTTATTACCTCTGATGAGATCTCATCATCACTGAATCCAAAATGTTGTAAACGCTGACAATCCCCCCCCCCCAAAAAAAAACATTCTATATTGGTGTAGAACGAAGGGTGTTAATATTTACATACCTTTCCCCTCTGTCAAATTCGATAAGAAACATCATCGGCCAGTCAGCCTAGCCATAACAACAACAATAAACAAAACTGTTGTCAAAACATTTAAGATTAATCGGCGTTTCCTTAGAAATTCAACAACAAAGGCTAACACATACCTTAAAACCCTAAGGGGAGGAGGGGTGGTCATTAGTGATAGAATTCTATCACTCCTAATATCCAATTAACTCATGCAATGTCATCACCCAATATTCTATCACTAGTGATAGAATTGTAGTGGGGGTGGTCACTAGTGATAGAATTCCATCACTCACAAATTTTTTTAATTTTTTATTTTAAATTAACAATAAAACACTAAAATTATAAATTAATAATAAAACACTAAAATTATAAATTTCAATTTAAATTAAAACATGCTACTACAATTTAACATACTAGAAATATTTTAGGCTACAATTTAAAAAAAATAAACCTACTCCTCGTCCGACCCATGAAACTCCAAACCTAGAGAACCTACTAGTTCGATTAAATCGTATCTCAACCGAAAGTGAGTTTCTTCATTCCGCAATTCTTGTTGGATATTTTGTGGAACTTGAACTTGTGTAGGAGGATCCGGCACCCAATCCGAGGATATTGCACGTCCGTCTTCTTTGATCATCATATTGTGCAATATGATACATGCATACACTATGCTATGTATTGTTTTCTTGTTCATCGCACGAACCGGTCGGTGTAGTATACCCCATCTACCCTTTAAAACACCAAATGCCCTCTCAACATCTTTTCTTGCCGATTCTTGCAACTTTTTGAACACGATTTATTTAGGCTCGACAGGAAATGTGGAAGCTTTCACAAAAACAGACCATGACGGGTAGATACCATCCACAAGAAAAAAGCCTCATTTGTAATGTCGACCGTTAACATAGAAAGGAGTGGAAGGTGCGATACCATCCGTTACGGTTTGAAACAACGTCGACGTGTGCAACATATTGATGTCGTTGTTTGAACCTGGAACACCGAAATACGAATGCCAAATCCATAAATCATTCGTCGACACCGCTTCTAGTATGATGGTTGGTCTTTTGATGTCTCCCCTAACATACGCCCCTCGCAACTCTCTTTGTAATATTCAGAAATTTTGTAACAATAATTAGTTAAACCGCGAAGTTAGTATATTTATGGTAAACTAATTAGAATTTTGATGTTATATTTTTTTTTTCTAAGTAACAGAAATATAGACACAAAGTTAATGAGGTTATATAAGTTAGTTAATATATTAATCTATTTATTATTATGTATAACTATTTTCTTAAATTAAAGGAGTATGTATTAAAGTCTTGTGATTATCAAAGATATTTGATTTTCAACTTGAATTGCTTGCTCCACATTTTTCGTTCAACCCTTTTGACCACTGATTAAGTTCTAGATTTTATTTAGAGTTAATTGCCAAAATCACCCCTGAGGTTTGGGCACATTTGCCATTTTCGTCCAAAATGACACTTTTGTACCATTTTGCCCCCCACGTTTGTAACTTTTTGCCATTTTCATCCAAACCACTAACTTAGTTTATTTTTTCTGTTAAGTAAAAAGATATTTGGATGAAAATGACAAATATAAACCACAGGGACGGAAATGGCAAATATGCTCAAACTCTTTTTACTTTCTTTTATTTAGTTAATTTTGTCACATATATAATAAAAAAGAATATACATGCAATTTTTATACGAACAAAAATAATAGTTTTGTCACATATTTTTTTTTTATAAATTTTCATCCATCCACTAAGTTAATTTTTTTCTATTAAGACGAAAGATGTTTTAAATTTTATAAATTAATTTTTTGTATCAAGGTTATTATATGTTGTCTTTTGTTCAATAGAACTTTGTTTTCTTTCTCTAAGTAACATGAATATTTCGATTCTGTTTTTGAGAGTTTAACAAGAAAATAGCTCGTCGTGAAAAGTGTTTATCACAAAATATTAGATGGCATTATACTTACTATTTGGTGGGTAATTTTAAGATTTGGCAACGGTACGTTGTTTGATGGGGGCACTCGCTTTTGTTTTTCGTTAGGAGCGAATTTAAAAGAGTAGAAGATGAATTAAAAACTTGATACATATGATAATATTTGTTTATTTGACATTTTTCTATAAGGTCACAAGCATTTTAGTTTTATAAAAATTAGAGGTTTAAGTAGATTTAATTTTATAAATTGATCTATATAAACAATTGGAAATTAATTTCTGTATTAATTTATAAAATTTAAAACATCCTTCGCCTTAATAGAAAAAAAATTAACTTAGTTAGTGGTTGGATGAAAATTTATAAAAAAAATATGTGAGAAAACTATTATTTTTTTTTCATATAAAAATTGCATGTATATTTTTTTTTACTATATATGTGACAAAATTAACTAAATAAAAGAAATTAAAAAGAGTTTGAGCACATTTGCCATCACTAGTACAAATTATGATTTTTCTGAACTCACAAAATATTAATTTAACCGGTTAGAGAGATAAACTGCCCAAAAATCATCAGAATAAACTTACACTCATCAGAATAAACTTACACGCAGTTTTTTTGAGCTATATAGCAAAAAAAAAATGATTTTTTGAGCTGGTTTAAACTATAGCTCAAAAAAATATGTTTTTTTTTTGTGCTAGCATAACAACCTAGCTGAAATAAAAAATGATTTTTTTTAGTTCGGCTAAATGATAGCTCAAAAAAATATGTTTTTTTTGTGCGAGCATAACTACCTGGCTCAAATAAAGGGTTTTATCATATTTCATAATAAAAAAACTCTACGATTACTATTAATAATTATTAGATTTTCTTCCCATCTCTTTAATTATTTTTTTCTCCCTGCAAACCCTAGCCTAGCCCCTGTTTCTTCAATTCAAGTCATTCTTCATTCTATTCAAAGATTACTTTAGTAACAGGTATATATCATATGTATTTTTCTATATACATATATTAATTGTTTGATCAATATGTATTAATTAATTATTTGTTGTTATTTGATTGTAGATAATTGAATTATTCTAGCTTTTATTCTTCATTATATCAAATCAAGAGGTTAAAGGTATGAACTTTTGTTTCTTATTATCTTTGTTATTGATGTATTTTATTTTTTTATGCATAATAATATGTATGTATACATGTATATATGATATTTATACATATGCCGTCGATGTAGATGTATATAATATGCATGCGCTTGTGTGTCACACACACACACACACATATATATATATATATATAAATGAATATACATGCATTGATAATAACCTTTTAGAGCTTACCCGTCTAAAATTTATCTAATAGAGATAAATTTTAGATTGTCCCCGTTTGGGACTGCTTTTTTAAATATTCTATCTCACTAGGATGTGTATATATTTTAGCGTGTTAACTATTAAGAAAAATTCGGCAGCGTTTTCCCCACTCCTTCGGGTTTGTGGTTCATCCACATACTTGGGGAGTTAAGGGGAAATGCTGTCGTTTTTTTTCTTAAATAGTTAACACGTTAAAATATATACATTTGAGATAGAATATTTAAAAAGTGGGTTAGGATCCACCACCCTAGAGTACTATATTAACAACATGTACATGTTTAATCGCATATTACTTATTAGATTATTTTAATTTTCAGATGGAAGACAGAGAATATTGGATGTACCATAGTCTGCCTACTTCTGAAATATATTTTATATTAATTTTATTTTATATTGCAACAATTGCGTTTGTTGTAGTTTGAGCAACCTGATGAACTAAATCAAACTTAACATTATCATATTGATCCGACTACTATAAAAAATTTTGATGACGAGGTAATCAACAACTCAAATTCTCATTATATATATATATATATATATATATATATATATATAAACAATGCACAAATAATTAGTTTTTCAATTAATGTAGTTTGTTTCTGGCGCATTTTTTCCCGATCAACATGATGTACACATGTCCGAACGACTCGATGCGATGGTAATCAACAACTCGAACATGTTATATTTGTGTGTGTATGTGTGTATATATACTCTTAAAAGTGTTTGTTTAATTATGTAGTTTGATGAAGAAGAGGCCTCTCCAAAGTTGTCAAAGGCTGAACAAAAAATACACAATGCTTTGTTGAAGAGCGGCCTGGAAATATTAAGTTATGAGTTGCACGATTAAAGGATCTCTTTAATGGAAAGATGAGCATTGAGATTAATGTGCTTAAGGAGATGTACCCCAAGACTTTGTTTGATATCGAAGTTGAATCCAACGAATATGAGGGGATGTTACAGTTTTTGGCGAATGGGTTGCTTGAGGCTAGCTTTTTTACATTGGTGTCAAATGTAAGTTTTTTCTTATTATTTTTATTTCGTACAATAAATTTATTTTTTAACACAGCTGAATTTTTAACCTTGTAATTTTTTTCTTGTTTGATATCAGATATTTGCATAACGCGGTATTTTATAAAATAGCTCCAGAAGACCCTAAAGTTGCCTACTTCAATATCCACAAAATAATTGGAAAAGAGTGTGAGGAAAATTTTGCAAGTGTAAAAGAACACTTGTTAAGTGTCTACAAACTTAAAAAGGGCACAAAATATTTTCTTGCACCCTTTTTTTATAGGTAATATATATGTTATTGTTTTTTAGTGTATTCAAGTTAATTTTCTTTGTTTTATTACACTACTTTATACCTTTCTTTTTTCTAGCGCCCATTGGGTTTTGTTTATCGTTTCTCCCAAGGAACGAAGTGTTTGGATTTTGGATACGATTTCGGTTAAGGCCAACAAGGATAAAGATGATTATCCTCTTTCGAGAGCAATAGAATCTTCTTTTGGAAGTGGACTTACATGGACCATGGTTCAAGTATGTTATCAGTATTATTAACTCTTATGTTATACAATTATGTGATTATTTTAGTAATTGATTTTTTCTTCTAAATTTAATGCAGTGTAAGCAACAAGACGGGTCTTGGGAGTGTGGGTTCATGGTGATTTGGTTTATGGTCCAGTTTGTTTTAAAGAAGCGATTTCGTTTTCCAAACAATGTAAGTATTACTTTTAGAATTTACCTATCTTGACTTTAGTATGTTGGGGTTATCGATCCGAGTTTAAGGTTGTATAATACTTATTTTGAAAAATGATAAAGGACCTTTTTTGGTGTTTCGAGTTAACTAATATATGATATTTGATTCTTTTTAGATTTGGACCGAGACAACAAGCGTAACACAAGAGGAAATCGACATGTTGGTTGAAAACATCATGACGCGGTTTTTTAAGAGTACGAGTGTAGGTTGGTTGAATACACCATGATGGGTTAGGTTAGTATAGTTATTTGAACTACATTGGAAGATGGGTTAGGTTATTGTAGTTATTTGAACAACTTTGGAAGTTATTATGTTTAGAACAACTTTTGTAAACTTTGGAAGTCATTATGTAATCAAGAGGTTCTATGATGTTTGATGAGTTTTGATTGTTTTAGTTCTGGGTGTGTATCCATTATCTACTATTTTGAGCCAAGCAGCCATTATTTTGAGCTCTCCTTACCCATTATTTTGAGCTAACATACCATTATTTTGAGCTAACATATTGCATTATTTTGAGCTCTCCTATTATTTTAATTATTTTAATTGATAACATAATTATTTTTTCTAGGCGGTTAAACCACCGCTCAAAAACACAAAATCACAAATTATTGGCTTGTTTTTTGGCGGAATTTGTATTATTTTGACCGGGTTTTTAACCGCTGAAATTAATTAAACATTTTTTCCTGCGACATTTGTTTAGGCGGTCAAAAAACCCCTTATAATCTTCATTTTCACCGCCTAAACAAATCATTTTTATAGTAGTGCATTTTCATCCATGTGGTTTATAGTTGCTATTTTCATCCAAATATCATTCAACTTAACATAAAAAATAAACTAAGTTAGTTGTAACAGAAAAAATAAACTAAGTTAGTTGTTTGGATGAAAATGGCAAAAAGTTACAAACGTGGGGGGCAAAATGCTGGTAAGATCTGACCCTCTTGATTGTCATTCGATATACGTTTTGGACGGATTTGTTCCCGGAGACTAATTATCATTTTAGCAAAATTGTTTTGGAAACTTTGCATTACATGGGTGGTTTTAGTTCTGTTCACTCCTTGTTCGGCTGAAACCACACATATTAGTTCTAGGAATTGAATAAGCATATATCACACTTACATGAGTATATGGTTGGTTGTAATTAATTCAATAAAAATAAAGACATCATGGAGCTAAAAGTTGTTTACTGTAATTTACATATGTAAATATATTTGCATATATTAGATGGGTGGTTTAGGTTGTAGTAGAAAAAGGAGTTTATAAATTAACCTCATAATATCTTTTACTTGTTATATAATAATATATATGTGACTAGAAGTAAGTTATAGAAAAGTTGATTTATGAATGGGTGTTGGTCTTTAATGGCACATGTTTTTATGGGGTTATAAGCTTAACTTTACGCAGTTAACTACTACAAGTTTAGTAGATTATATAAATGATTGTATGAGTCTTTTGGTTTCCAAATTATTTTAAAAATAGTTTATCAAGTTTGAAACATGTGTAAGTCGAATACTAATAAAAAAAATAAGTTATCTTTTCCTTAATGATACTAACAAGCAATATGATACGTTAAAGAAAATCTTAGTCGTGGGAATTATTAATCCGTCAAGGGACATGGTAATACGAGCTGGGTGAATTAATTTAAAATGATTAAATGTAGGTTCTCTCATACGTTAAAGACTACTTGATTTATTCTTTTGCTTGGCTAATATAAGGTACGAATTCTGTTTTCTTTTCATCGTAGTATACTTTTATTTTTCGTTACTCGTTGATAAGGATTCCTGTCCTTATCAGCATAATATTTTATTTATATTCGTTACTTTGTAGTACGGGTGTTTTCGTTAGATGGTTCGGTTCGTATTGTTATATGATTGGTATTTGTTGTAGCATGCAATAGACCTTAGATTTTGTGCTCATTATTGCATGTTCCCTTTAGACTTATGGCAAGATACTTTTATTTCTGATACGCTTTGTACTCTGTCACCCGAGCAATTATAAGTTACGTGTCATTGGGGCGTCAACGACATGGCACTCATCGTGACGGTGCGTAACTAAAGTTCACGGCTTCTTTAGTTTGTGCTTGTGTAGCACTGGCCCCTAGAGGCGAATAGATCGATCTTAGCTCTGCCTCCTGACTCCTGACTCCTGTTGAGATGGAATAATGTTTGTACGCCTACACGCACCATCTCGGAGCATGGACTATAGCCACGCATGCCTCTGTTTAGGCTCGTGGGTGCTTCTATATTACGTGACTGGTTTTACTGCTATATGTTATCACGTATGTCTTCTCTCTGTTATGATATGATTATATGCATCTGATTATGTTCACTATCTGTTACCTGTTCAGTATAAGTTTTGGGATTCAAGTTATAAAAGTATTTGTTAGAGTGCCATCTTTTTGGGATTTGTTAGTGTCGGTAGTAATCCGTTTTGCTTCCGTATGCGTGCCTTACTATTACTGTTGATTTCTCCGTTACTGAGCAACTTTTTGGCTCAGCCGTAGTTTCTTTCTTGTGTTTGTCTTATTTGTTTGACAGGTAATTTGGGAAACGCGGGGAATAAGTGAAGAGTGTCGTGAAGATAAAGATTTATTTTTATTTCTGTAATGTAATGAATGTAATTAGGATCTTTTGTTTTCAACGTTATGGATTGGTTTTAGCTTTGATATCTGTATGAGTGACACGTCAGCCTGTTCAGGTTGGGGTGTTACACTCTTGGACAATTTTTTTCACTCGATATGTGTACAATCGATGCTACCGAGCATCCCGGGAAAATGCCATCTAGCCTCATGTGCGGCGTAAATACGTGAGATGTCGTGGCTCGTCGGTTTGCGTAAAAACTCTTTACCATACAACTTAATGACCGCGTTGCAAAAAAATTGCAAACATTTACGTGAAGTTCTGGCCGACATAGCTAGGTATTCATCATATTGATCGGGAGGGTTACCTGTCGCTAGTTGGCGAATGGCGGACGTGCATTTTTGTATCAGCGTGAAACTTGGTTTGCCCCTCGCATCGTAACGTTCTTGAAACCATTCCTCGCTTGCTTCGATGTCTCCAACAATCTTTAAAAATAATTCTTTTGGTAAACGAAACCGATCTCTAAACGTTTCGGCATTGTAGAGCGGATTTTCCACAAAATAATCGTTCATTAACACTTCGCTGGCACGTATACGATCACGGTCTACCATCTTCTTCTTTGGGCGGGACAACTCGGCATCAAGTTCGTTATACACCGACACAAAATATTTTAGCGTCTCATTGTCGGAAGACGACTCGGTATCGCTATCGCTAGACATCGGAAACGTCAAATCCGTAGGGAACTCCATTTGAGAAAGATGTTGATTGTGTGAAATGAGTTTAAAATGGTTTAAAGATGTAGATTGGTGTGTGTAAAATGGTTTAAAATGGAGATATAAATAGATAAAGGGTTTACAGTTTTTTTTTTTTTTTTTTTTTTTTTTTTTTTTTTGAAATTTACCGTTATAAAACGGTCATAAACCAAGCCAACGGTCGAATTTTTCAAACTTTCAACGCATGATATAATCCACTCGTTGAAAACTTCACGAGTGATAAAACAAGTGGCGGCGGTGTGCGTGGTAAAATAACGCGTGACGGGGGATCCATCACGGACCACCCCGCATGCCCTAATGGATTAACAATAGTGTTTATCAAACATAAAGAGAAACAAGAAAACACAGCTCAACGTAACAATGGTTGGCTGGAGAAGAGGTCCGTCGGGAATCGAGGATTGACAGGTGGAGGGGCAGGCGATGAAAGGACCAAATAACGGTGGTGGCTTTTATAGGAGAAACAAACGTACAACACCATAAAGCAAGACACAACACTAATAAACACAAAAAAGAAATGAAGCATAAAGTACAACACAACCATATTGCAAATTAATACTACATATATATATATATATATATATATAGGGGAGGGTTATCTTGAGAACGCTAAATATTGCGAGAACCGTGAGAACGAATGAAAAAAGCAATCAAAACCAATTTTTTTAATACAAACCTCATTGTAATTAAGATACATCATCAAAACAAGAATTTGTAACATCAAACAATTCATTTCTCCTTTCAAAATCACTCTTTTTAGATTTTTTACACATGTGTAAATATAACAGATTTACACGTGTAAATGGCAAACTTACACATGTGTAAATTTTCTTTATTTACGAATTCACGTAAATTTAAACGTGTAAATTGAATTTCTAACATTGTATTCGAATAATAATGATAAGTGTAGAAAAAAAATTTGAATTTGAATTGTTTTTGACCAAGTTTTCATGGTTTTTTTATTTATTATTTATTCTCACGGTTCTCACAATATTTAGCGTTCTCATTTAAACCCTCCCATATATATATATATATATATATATATATATAGTGTGGGGTTCATTGGGGAACACCAAAAAAGTGGGGAACAGGGGAACACCCTTGGATTAACTTAATCAAGGGCTGAGATTAAGTTAATTAAACAAAGGCTACTTTTACACGGAGGGGTAACTTAGGTATTTAAAAAAAAGATGATTAGAAAAGAACAGGGGAACATCCAATCCAAATGTCTCCCACAGTCACCACTGCCACCAGCGAAACCCTAGCGGAGGTCTTCCGCAAATCTGGTCGCCGGAGACAGCGGGGAAGCCTTATCCATGTTCGATTTTATCTCAATCGGATAGTTATTTATCAGAGATTGATACGATAGTTTCAGTTTTCAAATAGATGTATGTATTCCTCAATCTTATGCACAACTGATTCATTAATCAATCATGTAATTTGCTTTTTTATTCTAAAACCTATATTACGCATGATTGGTTATAGCAGAATGTTGCTGAAACATTTCGACTGATTCATACATACATATTGAAAAATTTTTGTTTGATTTGAAGTTTCGATGTAGATTTTAGCATCAAAAGAACGCAAACGGATCAAATTATTGATATTTTTACATGTAAAACCGACCAGGTAAATGTTTCGCATAATTATGCATGTTAAATGCTTGTCTGAAAATCATGTTGTTGTAAGCATCAATTTTTTTTAAATTGTAATTATTTGTTACTGGTAGATTCGTCAAAAGTATTAATATGATTTCGGGATAAAGAAGAATTTAGGGCTCGTTGTTCGTTTCCCCCAATTGGATCACAACCACACTGGTTGTCTGATTTATTAGATCTTGTTCTGTTAATTTAGCATCTTGTGGCTCTCATTCGAATGCTGATGTTGATGATCGGAAACCTAAATCTGGATCTGGTGTTGTTGCAAATCAGCAAGTGAAAATTTTCATTGATGTTTCATAAATTAGGATCATAATTCATCAATGTTTCAAAAGTACGATTATCAAACACCTAAATTCGGTTAATTCGGACTCAACGCCGATGACCACAGTCCACAGACAGTAGTAAATGGAGAAAAGTATGCTCGGAGAGTTAAGGACTCCTCCACCAGAAGATTAATCTCGTGATGATGATCGACCAACTCCAAATTCAAAATAGGTTAGTTTCTCACTCTTTTTTTTTGTAGATTTCTTCATGCTAAATATCTGGTGCAGTTTATACAATTTGATTTTTACACCAAATAATTGGCCTTCAACTCTGTAAATATCTGTCAAATAAGTATTGTTTTTGTCAGAATCGTGGCAATGAAATAGTGAATGAATTGTATTTGTGTGCTTACTATGCTTCTCATCTTTGCAAAGTAGTACCAAATTCGTTTCAAATATCAATGATATTGCATTCCTTTTACCTCTTTTTTTATGACAATTTAGATGTGGATGAATGATATGAGTATTACCTATATTGATTTTGAATATGCTATTACATTTTCTAATAACTTTGATATGTTGATTCTCTTTTCATCCTTGTAATTTAGTACTAAATTAATTAAAATAATGTTGTAATTTTTCTACCTTTTGATTTAGATGTGGTTCCACATGAATTTTAAATGTTATAAAACTCACTAAAAAAAACTTAACATGTAAAACTAATAAGTTTAACATGTAAAGTTATGTTACAGTGATTAGAGTGATGTCAAATGATAAATGATAATAAGTTTAACATGTAAAACTAATAAGTTTAACATGTTAAAGTTTATTGTACAAAACTTATTTTAATATATTTGGTCAAATAAAGTTAAATCAAGTTTAGTTGACCAATTCAAATATTTTTTTAACATGTTAAATTAATTTATTTTAGTATTTTGAGCCCGCATAGATTACACACAAAACTTTATTTAAGTATTTTAAACTCTAAGCTGAAATTCAATATATAATTTGGTTAAATAAAGTTGAATCGCACCTAGTTGATCAACGCAAACTCTCATTTAACATGTTAAAGTTTATCGTACAAAAATTATTTTAACATGTTTGGTCAAATAAATTCCAATCGAGTTTAGTTGATCAATGTAAACGCCCATTTAACATGTTAAATTTATTTATTTTAATATTTTAAGCCCGCATAAACTCCACACAAAACTTTATTTTAGTATTTTGTACTCGAATCCAAAATTTAATATATAATTTGGTCAAATAAAGTTAAATCGAACCTAGTAGATCAAGGCAAACTCTCATTTAACATTTAACATGATAAAGTTTATTATACAAAACTTATTTTAACATGCTTGATCAAATAAAGTCGAATCAAGTTTAGTTGATAAATGCAAACTTTCCTTAACGTGTTAAATTAATTTATTTTAATATTTTGAGCCCGCATAAACTACACACAAAACTTTATTTTAATATTTTGGACTCTACGCCGAAATTCAATATATAGTTTGGTTATAAAGTTGAATCACACCTAGTTGATCAATTTAAACTCTCATTTAACATGTTAAGGTTTATCGTACAAAACTTATCTTAAAATGTTTGGTCAAATAAATTCGAATCGACTTTAGTTGATCAATGTAACCGCTCATTTAACATGTTAGATTTTTTTATTTTAATGTTTTTAACCAGCATAAACTGTACACAAAACTTTATTTTAGTATTTTAAACTCTAATCCAAATTTTTATTTATAATTTGGTTAGATAAAGTTAAATTGAACCTTGCAGATCAAGGTAAACTCTCATTTAACGTGTTAAAGTTTATTGTATAAAACTTATTTTAACATGTTTGGTCAAATAAAGTCGAATCAAGTTTAGCTGATAAATGCAAACTTTTCTTTAACATGTTAAATTAATTTATTTTAATATTTTGTGCCCGCATAAACTCCATACAAAACTTTATTTTAGTATTTTAAACTCTTATCCAGAATTTAATATATAATTTGATCAAATAAATTTAAATCGAATCTAGTAGAACAAGTCAACCTTTCATCATGTTAAAATTTATTGTACAAAACTTATCTTAATATGTTTGTTCAAATAAATTCAAATGAAGTTTAGCTGATCAATGCAAACGTTTTTTTAACATGTTAAATTAATTTATTTTATTATTTGAGCCCGCATAAATTACACACAAAACTTCATTTAAGTATTTTGAATTCTAGGCCGAAACTCAATATATAATTTAGTTAAATTAAGTTGAATCGCACCTAGTTGATCAACATAAACTCTCATTTAACATTTAAAGTTTATCGAACAAAACTTATCTTAACATGTTTGGTCAAATAAATTCGAGTCGAGTTTAGTTGATGAATGTAAACGCTCATTTAACATGTTAGATTTATTTATTTTAATATTTTAGCCAACATAAACTCTACACAAAACTTTATTTTAGTATTTTAAACTCTAATCCAAAATTTAATTTAAAATTTGGTCAAATAAAGTTAAATTGAACCTTTTAACGAAAACTCTCATTTAACGTGTTAAAGTTTATTGTACAAAACTTATTTTAACATATTTGGTTAAATAAAGTTGAATCAAGTTTAGTTAATTAAAGCAAACTTTTCTTTAACATGCTAAATTAATTTATTTTAGTATTTGAGCCCGCATAAACTATACACAAAACTTTATTTTAATATTTTGGACTCTACGCCGAAATTCAATATATAATTTGGTTAAATAAAGTTGAATCGCACCTAATTGATCAATGCAAACTCTTATTTAACATTTTAAAGTTTATCGTACAAAACTTATCTTAACATGTTTGGTAAAATAAATTCGAATCGAGTTTAGTCGATCAATGTAAACGCTCATTTAACATGTTAAATTTATTTATTTTAATATTTTTAGCCAGCATAAACTCTACACAAAACTTTATTATAGTATTTTAAACTCTAATAAAAAATTTAATTTAAAATTTGGTCAAATAAAGTAAAATCGAACCTTGTATATCAAGGAAAACTCTCATTTATCGTGTTAAAGTTTATTGTACAATTTATTTTAACATGTTTGGTCAAATAAAGTCGAATCAAGTTTAGTTGATCAATGCAAACTTTTCTTTAACAAGTTAAATTAATTTATTTTAATATTTTGAGCCCGTATAAACTCAATACAAAACTTTATATTAGTATTTTAAATTCTTATCCGGAATTTAATATACAATCTGGTCAAATAAATTTAAATCGAACCTGGTAGAACAAGTTAACCTTTCATCATGTTAAAGTTTATTGTACAAAACCTTTCATCATGTTAAAGTTTATTGTACAAAACTTATTTTAATATATTTGGTCAAATAAAGTTTAGTTGATCAATGCAAACGTTTTTTAACATGTTAAATTAATTTATTTTAGTATTTTGAGCCCGCATAGACTACACATAAAACTTTATTTAAGTATTTTGAACTCTAGGCTGAAATTCAATATAAAATTTGGTTAAATAAAGTTGAATCCCACCTAGTTGGTCAACACAAACTCTCATTTAACATGTTAAAGTTCATCGTACAAAAATTATTTTAACATGTTTGGGCAAATAAATTCCAATCAAGTTTAGTTGATCAATGTAAACGTTCATTTAACAATGTAAACGTTCATTTAACAATGTAAACGTTCATTTAACAATGTAAACGTTCATTTAACATGTTAAATTTATTTATTTTAATATTTTAAGCCCGCATAAACTCCACACAAAACTTTATTTTAGTATTTTGTAGTCTAATCCAAAATTTAATATATAATTTGGTCAAATAAAGTTAAATCGAACCTAGTAGATCAAGGCAAACTCTCATTTAACATGATAAAGTTTATTATACAAAACTTATTTTAACATGTTTGATCAAATAAAGTCGAATCAAGTTTAGTTGATAAATGCAAACTTTTCTTTAACGTGTTAAATTAATTTATTTTAATATTTTGAGCCCGCATAAACTACACACAAAACTTTATTTTAATATTTTGGGCTCTACGCCGAAATTCAATATATAGTTTGGTTAAATAAAGTTGAATCACACCTAGTTGATCAATTTAAACTCTCATTTAACATGTTAAAGTTTATCGTACAAAACTTATCTTAAAATGTTTGGTCAAATAAATTCGAATCGAGTTTAGTTGATCAATGTAACCGCTCATTTAACATGTTAGATTTTTTTTATTTTAATATTTTTAGCCACCATAAACTCTACACAAAACTTTATTTTAGTATTTTAAACTCTAATCTAATTTTAATTTATAATTTGGTTAAATAAAGTTAAATTGAACCTTGTAGATCAAGGTAAACTCTCATTTAACGTGTTAAAGTTTATTGTATAAACTTATTTTAACATGTTTGGTCAAATAAAGTCGAATCAAGTTTAGTTGATAAATGCAAACTTTTCTTTAACATGTTAAATTAATTTAAATTAATATTTTGAGCCCGCATAAACTCTATACAAAACTTTATTTTAGTATTTTAAACTCTTATCCAGAATTTCATATATAATTTGGTCAAATAATTTTAAATAGAACCTAGTAGAACAAGTCAACCTTTCATCATGTTAATGTTTATTGTACAAAACTTATTTTAATATGTTTGTTCAAATAAAGTCAAATCAAGTTTAGTTGATCAATGCAAACATTTTTTTAACATGTTAAATTAATTTATTTTATTATTTTGGGCCCGCATAGACTACACACAAGACTTTATTTAAGTATTTTGAACTCTAGGCCGAAATTCAATATATAATTTAGTTAAATAAAGTTGAATCGCAACTAGTTGATCAATGCAAACTCTCATTTAACATGTTAAAGTTTATCGTACAAAAATTATTTTAACATGTTTGATCAAATAATTTTCAATCGAGTTTAGTTGATCAAGGAAAACGCTCATTTAACATGTATCTTTTAGCCTGCTGCTGAAAATTCAACATGTATTCCACGTATCAAAAGTACACTCGCCATACCAGCATTATCCAGTCCAGGATTTGACCCATTTAGCTATGAACAAAACCCAAAAACATCTTAATCGCATCAGTTAGAAGCTGCCCTAAATTAAAAAAAATGAACACAAAGAGGAGGGCACTGCATATACCATATAATTAAATAGGAACTACAATTATCACTCACTACACTCGGCCTTATAAGATTACGGACGCGGTTTGGTAAATATTGGGTTGTCACATGCTAGAGACCTAATAAGCAGTGTCATTAGCCCACTAATACGAGATCTACTGACTTGTTTATGAAAATTGGCTACGAACAGAAATGTTAGTTAAAATTGTAAGTATGTGTAGTTATTTAGTATGGATTACTTTTTCTTCATCTTTTTTTTAGACATGTACAGTCGATGCACAAAATTTGTTTGGCCTAACCAAAGGGCTTGCATCAGAAAACTATTTGGATGATTGCTAACCAAAGTCTATGCAGTGGCTACTCGTAGTTTACAATCTCCTTCTTTTGGCATTTTTAATCTACCATTAGACGTCACTTTTCATTAAAAACTAACTATCTTTATTGTAAAAATGATAAAACCATATTAAGTTTATGTATTACAGGTGACCAGATCTAGGATGGATGAGGAAATTATAACAAATACTAGGTAGGAAAAGCCAGTATAATCTTCATGTAAGTGATTTTAATAATCATATTTTTCTTTATCAGTTGTGTGTATGGTTTTCCCTAACTTTGTGATTTTTAAGGAAACTAAGGGGCTGTTTGGCTAAGCTTATTGATATGACTTATTTGCTTATTTGAAAAGCAAATAAATCATAATGGAATGACTTATTTACTTATTCCTCTCACATAATAAGCTAACCCAAACACCTTTTAACTTTTCAAAAAGTAAATAAGTAAATAAGTCACTAAAATAAGCTTAGCCAAACAGCCCCTAAAGTCATGTTTTGAATATTATATATGCATGCTATCTATGTCCTGCACCCAACGTTTGGACTAAAAGTTGCAGTATTTACAATGCAACTTTTAGTAGATGGAATGGTATTCACATATATTCTTCACCTTAACCATCGCTTCAATTATTTTAAAATAATTCACTATATGAAATTAATATCCGCTTGCTTACAGGTGTGGAAGAAGGTTATATGTGTTGATCGAAACCAAATAGTTCCTCTCATTCACACACTAATAAATGTAAAATCTTTGTTCCTACATACAGCCCATTTTAATGTAATAATTTTCATCAAATCATATTTATTAAGCTATCAAGTTGAATACATGTAAGATATTATCTTACATTACAACTATACTAGTATGAATAAACAAATACAATCTTCATCATACCTTGTGTTTTCTCGTAAACTCCTAATACAGTGGGCCATTAGCCATGTTAAATGCCCTAGTACAACAAAGTAGATGAGCCACCTAGTAAAAAATTGATAATTAATGAAGATTAAGTAAAATCATTTTCAATATTTCAAACTATTTTTTTTCATTTACGCATTACATCGAACACCTAATCTTCATGAAAGATACCTTCAATGCTTCATCTTAAGTATGAAATGTTTAAACATCCAAACTATAAAGGTCATCAAAAACAAAATCAAAAAATCAATCCGATTGTAATCGTATAAAACTGAAAAAACAAAGAACAGAACAAGAACAATTACAAAAGCTGATGAATGAACTCACCTCAAGTCGTTACACTGCAATTGTACAAGAGCACATGAATTCATTCGATTAGATGAAGTTTATTCAAATTTTAAATGTAAAACTGTACCGTCAAACTGAAATCCATATACAAATCTTGATAATCATATTGCTCAAATTTCACATTCAGATCTGAGAGGAAGAGGAAAAAGAGGAAATCGAATAGTGAGGTTGAATTTAAGTGTTTGAATCTGAATTAAACATGATGACAGAAGGGATGGTGAGAGATGATGAATTTCTAGGGTTTTTGAACGGTTGGAGGTTTGGAGCCACCGTGTTTGTGAAAGTGTTTCTGGTTAGCCGGGGAGGCAATCTTTTTTATTTTTTTTGGACGAAATTACCCATGTTCCCCTGTTCCCCAGTTTTTTGGTGTTCCCCAATGAACTCTTCCCTATATATATATATATATATATATATATATATATGATGTATCCATATAAATATGTTAGCAATTAACTAAGCATATAGTCAGACATTACATGACAAAATGGTCATGTAACCCCTCTTTTAGCCGAAAAAAAGTTAAGAGAGTTGTTATGTGAAACCACACTTGTGAATCAACTTTGGTTCTGGTAAATATTTTCTTTTTGTTAACAATACAAAGAAAACTATTCTACCTATGAAAAAAATTATACGTCATTTATGTTAGGAAACTAAATAATATCATAATACTGTGTAATAAATCTTTATTCAAAAGAATAGTTGAACATATGGAGTTGTTTGAGAATAACATAATAACGAAGGACTAGTAAAATAATGTTGAATTTGTATATCATTTTACGTGATATATCCTTTATGGACGAACATTACCACGTTAGGTTAATCGCTCCATCACTTTAGGTTAGGTTTATTGTGTCTATAACATCACTTTCTTTTTTTATCCTAATAACTACCAATTAGGCTGGGTGGTGTCGGACAAAGTCCTTCACGCCACATCAGCATCACGAAGCGTCAAATAAGCGAGAGACCCTATCATTAACTTATACGATGTGGGATAGCACCCTCATTAAGGCCCCTCTAACTATATAAAAAATAGAAAAAAACATAAAAACTAAAGATCTGATTGGATATGCATGGCCCCCACCAAATCTCCCTCGATAGCCCTCGTGATTTGTCTTACAAGCCCTTCCATTATGCCCAAGAGTGGTGTTGGGCGCCATAAGAGTGATGTGGCATATGGCGCTAGCCCACACCGGGTAGCGTTAAAGGAAAAACATCCTGACATTAACGATCATTAAATAATTTAGCGGCCAATGATATCTAGATCAAGTGGTGGAAGGCTTGCATTTCTCTTGGGAGATGCAATTTCAACTCTCATTTAGTGCAGAGTGAGCCATTGGTGGGCAATGATAGGAGACATAGGGAAATTTGTGTTCGATCCTTGAGCCAAACGGTTTTTACCGGTAATTTCGCTGTTGCACCTATGGGCGAGTGGGTTACCAGGTTTTCGCTGGAATTGATGGTGGACTCGGGTTACTATCGGAGTACTCCGTTTGGTCTAGTGGGTACCCGAGGATGCTCGAGATTAATTCGGTTCGCCGTTCAAAAAAATAACTAATTTAGCGACCAATTATATCACTCCCTGGTCCCTACATCAAAAAGGAGATCACGTTATAGGAAAAAACAAAATCACATGTCGTATGGCTAAGTTAGGCACCATAGTATTTAATGCAACTATTGTCTAAACCATACACCACAAGCCTCATCCTTCCAAAACACATGGCTCCTCTCCGGTACTATACCGATATCCTCCTCCCTTTCATCCTCCTGTTGATTTCCGGCGTCGTATTTCTTCGCCGGAGAAACGGCCTGCCTATTAACTGGCCGTTTCTCGGCATGACGCCGGAGATCCTCCTTAACATCCACCATATCCATAACTTCGCTACCGATTTCCTCAAACTTAGTAACGGTACATTCTTGCTCAAAGGTCCTAAGTTTGCCAATATAGACATGTTATTCACCTCCGACCCTGCGAACATCCACTACATATTGAGTAAAAACTTCCAGAATTATCCTAAAGGTCCCGATTTTCGTAGAATATTCGATATCCTAGGAAATGGAATATTTAACTCTGATCATGAGTTATGGGAACTCCACAGGAAAACAACAACAATGTCTTTATTCAAACACCCGAATTTTCACACGATTCTGGAAACGACAATCAAGAACAAGATAAACAAAGGGCTTCTACCGGTTCTTGACCATTATCATGTGACTGATTTACAGGAAATATTTCAGAGGTTTACTTTCGATGCTATTTGTGTGTTGCTTTTGGATTATGATCCTGAAAGTTTGTCGGTTGATTTACCGTTTGTTCCGTGTGAGAAGGCGTTTACGGATGCAGAAGAAGCTCTTCTGTTGAGACATTTTTTGCCGGAGAAAGTTTGGAAGTTGCAGAAGAGATTTGGGTTTGGGAAGGAGAAGAAGCTAAGTGAAGCTTGGAAAGCTTTTGATGAATTTATATACATGTGTTTGTCACAAAAAGAGGTAAAATGCTATAACAAATTATATACAAGTCAATACAACATATTATTTTATTGCTTTTGTTAAACTTTTGGGTGCAGTTATTTTTGAGGTAGAGTATAGAACTATAGATATTTTAAAAGGGGTTTGTGTTAACTTGTACTAGTATAGTTTGTTCTTGTGTGATGTTGTTTTAGCTTTTACTACTATAGTTTTTCAGTTTATGTTATAGGTAGTTTACTACTTTATTTAGTACTTTTTTGTTTCTTGTTATTTTAATGCCATGAGCCACAATCTATGCTATGTGAATATTATAGTTTACATGTCTAGAAAAGGTTTTGTAGTGAGGGTCGTAAGCAGGCTCTCTATCTTCTGGGATAGAAGAAATGTTTGTCACAATTCCATCCTTCATAGACACTATCAAACACATCATTATTAATGAAATTCTAAAGGGTACGTTTGTTTCTTTGTATAAATGTAGAAGGAAGACGAGGAGTCGGCGGGGTTGTTAACGTCCTTGAAGAGTGGGTTTAGCGGACAGATTGGGACATCATGCGACTCAAAACAATTCCTAAGAGACGTCATACTAAACCTGATGCTAGCCGGGAGAGACACCACAAGCACAACCCTTTCTTGGTTCTTCTATCTCCTTGCTCAAAACCCGAGTGTCGAGAACAAGATCCGGAAAGAGATCCAAAACAAAACAGGTGGCCGGAATTGGAAAACTCTAACTATAAAAGACTTTGAGGGACTCATTTATCTTCATGGAGGGTTATGTGAAGCCTTAAGACTCTATCCACCGGTTGCCTTGGAGCACAAAGCTCCAACGAAGGCAGATGTCCTCCCAACCGGTCATGTTGTTGATAAAGAGACGAGGATAATTCTATCATTTTACTCGATGGGACGAATGGAAGGTTTATGGGGGGATGATTGCATGGAGTTTAAGCCGGAAAGATGGTTTTCAAAAGGCGTGAATGGGATTGGGATTAAGCATGAACCGTCGTACAAGTTCCCTGCGTTTCATGCTGGCCCGCGGACGTGTTTGGGTAAAGAAATGGGGATGGTTCAGATGAAAATGGTGGCGGCTGCAATCGTTTGTAATTATCGTGTGGAGTTGGTGGAGGGTCATATGGTTTGTCCAAGTGATTCCATTATACTCCAAATGAAATATGGCTTGAAAGTTAGGGTGGTCCCGATCACAACCATCAACCAAGGTGGTTGATGGTTTCACATGTTGAATTTATTTTTATTAAAAGGAATTTGGCATGAATGGATGCAATATCGTTTCTAGTTTGATGACCATGACCTTAACGAATGATGTAGGTGAGATATATTATGGTGTATTTTTAATGAATAATTAAAGGTCTCAACGAGGTTAATAGTGACATTTTCAGTTTCAATATAAATGAATGGCTAGAAAAGACTTGAGGAAGAACATAACTATCTAAATATCTAAATGATAACCTTACACTTGTAAGGATTTACATAATACTAGTGGGAAACCCGCGCGTTGCCGCAGGGTCGACAATTTACACCATTGTTCACATTTTTTGTTGTTTTATCAGTCTTTATGAATGACTTGAAAGAATTAGTAATAGCATGAGTATTAATCTCGTAGAAATCAAATCATAGATAAGTTGCATGTTTTCACCTAATACACTGTTTATTTAGTAATAAAAACAACAAATTTATTTACGAAAATATGTAAGAAGTTATCACAAATAACAAAATGAGCATTGACAGTTTACTTATGAGAAATACATAAAGCTAAAAGATGTATTTGGGTTGATGGTCTTGTTTAGACCGGCAAACAGGTTGATTCGGGTCGGGTTGGGTCGGGTCGGGTCATGGGTCAAAACGAGTTCGGGTCAAAACGGGTCAATTACAAAAAAAGATTGTTTTGGTTCGGTTCAGGTCGGAACGGGTTCGGGTTGAAACGGGTCCAGGTCAGAATGGGTTTCGGGTCGGGTCGGGTTGGGTTGGTTAACTTCATTATCCAAAACTATCCAAACACGCGCGACAAGAATTCGGGCTTAAAGTCCTCCAACACTCCGCCAACACGTAAACCGACTCATTCCCATTAGCTACCAACATCTGCACCCTATCAAAATACTCACTACTTCTCGACGCATCCGTTACAGCATCCAACACCGCCTCCTTTACCATATCTTGAAACGATACACCCTTCCTTGTATTACCGCAGACATAACTATCATCAGGCCCGGTATACTCATGGTAAAAACTGTAGTTTTGCACTCGCATAGAATTTAATTCAAGAACGAGTATATCTTTTGAATGATAGAAGTTTTTTCTTCTCTTAAGATTATATTTATCAGTAACATTAATCCCCTCAAAAAGTGAGGTGTGATAGAATAATCCTGAGTACACCAAGAATGGTAATCCCTTCTGGATGACAACACTTTATTCATCAGGAGGACATGTCCAACACCATTACTCACCTGTTGGAAGTACCAATAATTGACCCATGGTTCTTAAATACCATCTTTAAGTTTGCAGGACCTACTAAACTTGTTCTTGGGCGGATCCCATCATCAATAGAAGTTGTAAGAACTTTTTTCGTCTTAGCTTTATTCATCATATTGCAACTTGCTCAAAACCCGAGTGCGGAGAACAAGATCCGAAAAGAGATCCAAAACAAAAGAGGTGGCCGGAATTGGAAAACTCTAACTATTAAAGACTTTGAGGGACTCATTTATCTTCATGGAG
Organism: Helianthus annuus; assembly: GCF_002127325.2. Taxonomy (NCBI): domain Eukaryota; kingdom Viridiplantae; phylum Streptophyta; class Magnoliopsida; order Asterales; family Asteraceae; genus Helianthus; species Helianthus annuus. The sequence continues at coordinate 157,423,216 of NC_035445.2, forward strand.
GTTTATGTGAAGCATTAAGACTCTATCCACCGGTTTCCTTGGAGCACAAAGCTCCAACGAAGGCAGACGTCCTCCCAACCGGTCATTGATACGTGGTCGAAAACCGGTGATCGTTTGTGCCTAAGTTGATGTTTTTACGTAGCTTTTAATCTTGAATAGCCTACTTTTAATGGGATTTGTGTTTTACAGGTCTAAAAGAGTTTAAAGAGCTAATCGGGAGCTAAACGGAGCACCGGGACGCGAATCGGGTCAACCGGGATCAAGAAATGAAAAACTAAAAAAACAAGTTGGTGTTAACCATGAAGATTGGATGTGTTGTAGGGAATGTTAATGAATTTAAAATGAATATATTATAAGATGGCATGATAGAGGGCTGAATTACGAGTACGTGGGCGAAAACAGTGAGTAAAACGGAGTTATAACGAAGAAGTTATGAAGAAAACAGTTTCAGACGAAACTGGCAAAACTAGGCAGCGTCGGAGACGCCCAAAAGGACCATCGGCGATGGTCTCTGGTTTGTTCCGTCGGCCAGAAACCTCCGTAAACAGCTAATTAAGCCGTCGGGCAAAACTGATACTTCCAGGGGCCATCGGGGACGCCCTAAATGGCCGTCGGCGACGCCACCTGCATTCTCACTTCGCGAAAAACTTGATTTTTGAGTTGGGGACGAGTTATAACATCAATTTTGACCAAGAAACGGGAGTTACACATTCTTAAAGTTTGAAAACATCGTCTTGGAGCCATTACCTAGCATCTATCACCTACCATTCCACCAACCATCCTTACTATCATCCCGAATCAAGAACAAATCACCATTATCAACTGAATCCAAACCCTAGCTTCAAGAATTCACCAATCCATCAATCCACTCATCCATTCACCATCATCACCAATCAAAACTCTAACTTTCATCCATCCATCCATCCATCTTCAAGCTTCACGATGATCCAATTGACGCTCCCAACATCCGGTGATCAAGTTTCTTCGATCATGCTCGGCTAATTTCTTGGAGGTTTCACCCCGGTGTAGACTTTTGTAAGGTTTAGGGTTTATTATGTTTTGTGACAACTTGAATTGCATTTGAATCTTAGACAATTGTCCTACGTTGGTATTGAATTTGCAAACTGTCGAGTGAATGATTAAATTTGACTTTGTGAAATGAATACACGTATTTATGCCTTGTCTTTTGGTAGGATTTGCTAGTCCAATGTAACGAAGTGTATCATGGTCCGTTGGTTACGACGTTGATAGCGATTGACACCTAAGCTTTGTGATTGCGACCCGTTAATATGAACTATTTCAAGTAAAGCTAATTAAAATACATAGTAACCCTAAGTCTTGCATTAGTTGAAACTGGGTGTGAATCTTGTTTTCTTATTATTGTTCAATCAATCATTTTCAATTCTTGCAATTAGTTAATCGCTAGTAGTTAATCCATTAAATCATTCTAGTAATTCTAATTCACATCTTCCAATTAAACAAAAATACAAAAATATATCTTAGCAAGCTTCATAATAGTGACAACCTTCATTATTCAATCAAATCCATACACAAACCACATACTCTTCGTGGTTCGACCCCTCACTACCACTAGCTATTTGTTAAGGGTAATTTGGGTATATAAATATTATCTTTGACCGGAGCGCGACACTCCGATCAAATTTTGGCGCCGTTGCCGGGGAGTGTGTGCGCTTTGTGTTTGGATATTGTTTGAATTTGTGTGATTATCTATTTAAATTGCATAATTTCTTTTCTTGTACTTGTCTTTTTCCTAGTTACGCGGGGTGTGTTACTTGTGAAGGTTACAGGTAGTGCATGCATACGCGGAACTCCGGGAGGACTTCACCTTTAGTCTACGAACCAGAAATTGAAAGAGTTGCAAGGTGAAATTTAGCAAGTCGGTTAGAGGCAACACTTGCATCTAATCAAACCACCACAACATCACCACTCACACCGACCATTGAAACCGATTCGATGGCAAACCAAAACTCAAACCAAAACCTTAACTCGAACCAATTTCAGTACCGAAGCAACTTTAAACTAGCCCAGAACGTTCAACCTATACCTCAAGAGCGACCGGGTGGTAACAATAACAATGGACCACCCACACCACTTTTTCAAAGCCAAAATCCCAATAACACCCAAAGAACACCCCAACACCAAAACCTTCATCGACAACAATCCTTACCCCTAAACCTTGATGACTGGAATGTCAATTCCGACCGTCGAGGCAACCGAGATCATGGCAATCCCGCGAACGAAGACCCATTCTTCAACATAGACGATTTGAGAAACGCCACCCCCGATGACGAACCATATAGTGTTCCCGGTTATCAATCGCCGGAGCGTGTAAGTGTTCATACGGAAAATTCGGACGATGGAGGATATTATGACGATCGGGCGAATGATGACGAAGATTGGGGGTATATGAATCAGGGTAATGGCCACAATGCAAGAGGGTATGAAGATGAGGAATTTGGCTACCATAACGCCAACTATGTTGGGGATGATGATTACGAGTATGGGAATGGGAATGGAAGAAATAATGGGTACGAGAACAATCGTCAGCCACGAAACAATTATCAATGGAATCGGAATGATGGGTTTTACAACAATAACAACAATGCTAACCATAACCGGATTCCTCGTTTTGTGGGAGGTGGCAATCAAAGAGGTAATCAAGGTAGAAATCAAGGTGGGGATAGAAGGGGTGATCGAAGGGACAACCGAAGACCGGTTGATCAAGAAGTTAACGGTCCGCATCGTCGTCAACAACCTCCACAGGGAGTGAATGACCGTTTTAGGCCGGTGGTCACCGAGAATGATTCACCAATTGTTTGTGAGAGGAGGATGTTTGATTGTAAACCCCATTACATCAACATAATTCCTCATTTCAATGGAAGGTCTAACGACGAACCGTACACGCATTTAGCGGAATTCTCCTCTATATGTAACACAATCGGAGGGCACAATTTTGCATTGGAGGAAGTCAAGCTTCGACTATTTCAATTTTTATTAAAGGACAAAGCGAAGCAATGGTTCCTTACACTTCCGGCAAATAGCATTCGAACATGGGGAGAAATGCAACAAGCTTTTCTGGATGAGTACTATTCGATGGCAAAGACCGATGGTGCTCGTGATGAAATTAGGTCTTTTCGCCAACTATCGGGTGAACCGTTGCATGAAGCATTCACAAGATTTAAGGAGTTGATGCGAAAGTGCCCACATCATCAAATAGAGAAGTGGGAGTTAGTCAAGTGTTTTGTACGGGGTCTAGACGACAACACATGGAACCGCCTTGAATCAACGAGCAACGGGACTCTCTTGAGCAATCATGAAGATGATGATTGGGAGTTTTTGGAGCGGATGAGCAAACGGTCAAAAGAGAAGGAATCAGCCGATAGAGCTAAGAAACATCCCATTTCCCGGTCACTTCCCGATCTTGATTCTAAAGATTGAATTTCTACCTTAGAGCGGGAAATGGCTCATATGAAGAAAAAGGAGGTGAACGCGGTACAATTTGCGGTGTGTGAGGAGTGTGGAGACATTGGCCATAGAACCGAGCAATGTCCAACGGGGACGAGTGATTACACCGAGGAGGTAAACGAAGTGTATGGGGATCGAAAGCAATATGACATGAACTCCAACACTTACCATCCGGGTCTGAGAAATCACCCTAATTTCCGGTATGGTAATTCTTCGAATCAAATGAATCCGAATTTCCAATCGGGTAATCAAGGTGGTCAAGGTGGGTCATCGTATAACAATCGTCAAGGTGGTAACCAAGGGGGTTACCAAAGGAATTACAATCAAGGGGGTAACCAAGGATATCATAATCGTGAAGGTAATTATCAACGTGGTTACAACCAAAGTGGAAATGGGGGTGGTACATCAAACTCTCAAGGTGACGACTCATTCAATTCTAAAATGGACGCTCTCATGAATGCTACGACTACCCTTACAACCGAAGTAAGGAAAGAAATTGAAGTGAGGGATAAATCTCATAAAGCGTTGGAGAAGCAAATGGGCCAACTCGCGGAGGAAATAGCTCAAATGAAGGGAATCATGGGAAAGCTTCCAAGTGACACTATAGTGAACCCGAAGCATCAAGGTTCTAGCACAAGCAACGTGAGGAATGCACGCATTAGCGCGGTAAGTATTCTTTCAAATGATGAGGTTTGTAGTAGTGTTGAAAGCATTCCACCACCACAGTGCGTTGATGGTGTAGTGGAAGATATAAGTGATGAGCCGGAAAGTGAAAATGAACAAGAAATGACTTCACAAAGTAAAATTGAAAATATAACTAAAAATGCTTTTTGTGAAAATTGTTTAAATCAACATAACCCAATTAATGCATTAAAAGTTGAGAAACAATACCCACCGAAGGACGAGAGGTGGGAAAATTTAAACAAGCAAAAATTAATTTACCGTTACTCGATGACATTAAAAAGGTTTCGGCTCATGTGGAATGCTTAAAGGAGTTAAGCATCGAAAAATGGCACAACAAATTACCCAAACCGGTTGATTTGATATCTCATGTGAGTGCCGTTTTATCGAGTGCCCTTCCTCAAAAAGCTCAAGATCCAGGAGATCCTCTCATTCCGATTCAAACTGGAACATTTAAAATCGAGAGGGCTCTCCTCGATCTTAGAGCTTGTGTGAGCATTTTACCCGAGAGTTTGTATGACCAATATGATTTTGGTCCATTGAAAAAATTTGATACTCCCGTGGTATTGGCCGATCAGACTTCCACGCATCCACAGGGGATGGTGGAGGATGTGATTGTTAAGGTAGATGATTGCTACTACCCAGTTGACTTTTTGGTAGTAGACTATGTTGGGTGTGTTGAGGACACCCAACCGGTAGTTATCTTGGGTAGACCGTTCTTGGCAACTGCTAATGCCATAATAAATTGTGCAACGGGAACAGTAAGCGTGAAGTTTGGGGACCGGGAATTAAATTTAAATATTTTTCCAAATTTTACTAACCCACTCGGTAAGGATAAGTGTCCTAAAAAGGACATGAATCCAAACAAAAAGATATGTGCTATGGTTGGCAGGGTTGGAGAAACAAAGAAGAAGACGGTCAAGAAAAAGAAGGCGAAGAAGTCACCTCTAGAAAAGAAGAAGGAAGAGGAGGTGAGGAAGTTTGGACCGTTTGGCAACAAATGGTATGAATCACCGGTGGGTGATTTCGAGGAGTTAGTAGGTGGCAAGCACGCCATCTGGCCACCATGAGGTGGTAAGTCAATTGTTGTTGTATATTTTGTTTTACGATTCGTTTTAATTTTTCTCCGTAGTTTAGTTGTTGTTATTGTTATATAATTTTGTTATTTCGTTTTAGTAGTTAAATGAATGATGTGCACAAAATGCAACATATAAATTACATCAATTGTGGCTTAAAACTAACCCCTTTTTAGTACTAATGTTGGAAAAAGTATGCTTTTGTCTTCCTTTTGTATTTTCAGGATTAAATGAGCTCAAGATAACAAAAGAAGCAAAAAGACAGCAAAATCTAACATAAATACAAGAAAAGGAACAAAAGTGATATGCCCGACCCCCCGACAACATCTCCCCAAGCAAAACAAAGAAGCCAGAAGACTGAACACGCCCCGTGCTTAGCGAGCACGGGGCCTTGCCCAAGAAGCAGCAGAAAAGACAAACCTATTGTTTTGGTCAAAAATCACACAAGGATAATGTAACCAAACTTTATGTAAACGGGGTATGATGCTTGGTTAATTATGAAAGTAAAGGATCACTTCTGTGATAAAGATGCAAAGACACAATGATTTATACGAGGAAAAAGCCCTTGATCAATGTATGATCTCCGGCATAAAAAACCTCGGGTGATGGCAACTACCGATCACCAACTTCAATATAAGAAAAATATAGTTACAACTTTGGATGATAATGAGCTGAGTACAAGGATCACTATTGTTTCGAGTGTCTAAGTGTGTGAGAGTTGCGTTGTATGTCGTGTCCCCTCTTCCAAATGATGGAGAGTGGTATTTATACAAGTGTAGGTGACCTATTTTAGGTAAAAGGACTAATTATCAGCTCATTACCCCTTTAGAAATAAAAGACAATCTAGCCTAAATTGCTGCCCATGAATCAAGCCATGTTTCCATATCCTGTGCAACGTCTATCTCTGATTAAGCTCTTGCCATAATTGTGAAGACGCGTCCCTTGATCATGTTGCTTAGAGCGTATCCTGCTAGATATTCCTGCAAAAATAACATTGCATTAAGCGAAGATGATCATTAGTATGAGGATCCTATAATGTCCCATGATCCTGATCCTGAAGTCCTGCTGAGGATCACTGTCTGCCAAAGAAACAAGGATCACTGGTTAGGATCACGTGTTAGGATCACCTATAATAAAAATCCAGCCTTAACAATTGCCCCCAAAATATAAGGAGTTTATTGTAAATTGACGAGTTGTATTTTGTTTTGATCTTATCTCCAACGGACAACTCCGAATAACTAGCCGTTAATATTGAACTAGCCGTTGCGATCATTACGTCATGGATGTGACAATCCCTGCAAATCATGATTATAAATAGGAGATAGGGTTAGGATCACTTTGCATTTAAATTCGAGATATCTTCCCTTTATAATCGCTATCGAAGACTGATCAGGTATCCTCTTCTTCTCTCTTTCCTTTCTTCCTTCTCTTTGCTCTGTTTTTTCTGCTTTTATTCTGTTTCTGTTCCGTCACAAGCATGTTGCTCCGGAATTCTCCACACAAGGATTCCAAGAAGAGTAGTCCCCTAAAAAGCCAAGGGATCATCAAGGATTCTCCTACGGAGAGGTGTTGCTTTACTGACGCTCACGTAGACAGAATTCGTCATTGCTTTCCGGCGAACGCAGTTTTCAAATCCTTCACACCTACCGCTTTGAGCGACTTGTTTCAGACGTCTGGGTGGCTTTCCTGCTACTCCGTTTACCATAGGGTACTCGTATCCTTTTCCATCCTTCACCCAATCTTTCTTTTCCTTAACCGGCATCTCCTATATCCAAGCCATGCCGATGATCTGGAGAGTCTTGTATACCTTCGAGAGGATCATCGAGCAGAAAGGAATTGATTTGGGGATGGCAGAGTTGGCTGCACTTTATGATCTTACCACGTTTGGTTCTTGCCGATATCTGCTAAAACGGAAAGCTGGGGAGGATCACCCTGTCTTCAAGGTTACTAAGAATGACACAAACTGGAAGCGTCGCTTTTTCTTTGTTAGAAGGGATTCCATCCCAGATGGGAAGGATCTGCCCAAGGAATGGGCCACTCATGGTAGGGTAGAGGATCCTGGAAGGATCACTATCAGACTTGTCTCATACGATGAGGATCACTAACGTCTTTTTTATTTTTTGTGCAGCTATATCCATTGCTTATCTTAAGTTAACCCCTGCTGCAAGAGAAAGAGTCTTAGCTTTTAAAAAGCTCAATCCTGAGGTCAGAAGTTTCCAAGTCACCGTCCAAGATTCACAGGAAGTATCCTCCATATCTGCCACTATGTCAAGTAAGTATCCTTGTTAAAAAGTAAGTTATATGCTAGATTGTTTAATTAGTAAGGGAACTTATCTTGTTTTGATTGTGTAGGTGTTGGGAAGTCTGCCAAATCTGCCAAGTCTGCCTCCAAGTTTGGGATAGATGATCTCACCAACGTCAAGTCTCCGAGGAGAAAGACTTCTGCTGCCAGTCCCTCCGCTTCAGCCCCTAAAGCATCCATTAGGGGTAAGGGAAAGAAGAGGAAGACTTCCGAGGATCTCCAAGGATTTCCCCTGATCCGCCAACAGTTCCTTGACTTTGTCAATGAGGTAGGGATCATTGCCCCTGTGGGTTATCCTTCTCTAATATCCTGCCTTTTTGAGGATCACCTGATCCTTACCTTTTTTCTCTTTTGCAGAAACTTGCTGAGATTGAGACTTACCTTGGCCACGTCGAGGATCAGGAGAGCCAAATCGCCGACCTTCAAGAAATGGGCGTGTTAAAGGATCTCAAGATAGCCGATCTTGAGAAGGAGCTCCGGGCTGCCAAGGATGAGGCTGCTCAAAGGCTACTTGACATGGATGGCGAGAAGCAGGAGATCATCCAGGATGCCAAGGTCTCTGCCGCGACTGCTATGTACAAGATACAACTACAAATGGCTGCGGAGGCTCAGGATCCTGCCTTTGACAAGAGCTCATGGGATGTGGAAGGTTGGAAGGCAAGATTGGCGGAGCTGGAGGATGAGGATGAGGAGATCCCTATGCTGGAAGGTGGTGATGCTGAGAAGGATCAGGGTGGAGAAGCTGGTGGTGATGGAGCAGCAAAGGTGTGAGCTGCTGGATTGGGCGATGATGGATATTTCGAGACTAGGCCGGAGCCCAATTTTTTAGGATCGGTAGTGGTTTTTTTGTGGTTGTTGATGGTTTGTGAACAATTGGTCTGTAATCTTTGGACAATAGTTTTTAGGGTAAAGGATCTTGGATCCTTCGAACAATAGGTAGGATTACAAAAGGTGGAGGGATCCTCTGTTTGGGGGATGAAGCCTTTGTGATCCTGCTGCTTTTACTTTCCTGCACCTGCTAAGACCGCATAGACAATGGACACCCTTTGCCAACCCATGTGGACGGGCCACGTTTTGCTGGTAGAAACGTGGGTTGGCAATTTTGACAACTTTTTGCAAGGGTTAAAGATCATTTTGTTAATAATATAACCTTAATCTTTCTGGCTTATCCTGTGTTGTTATCCTTTATTTATCTTTTTAGTTTCCAATTGTTTTTGTAGTATATTTGTTTAAAGTGGCAAGAGTTGAAAATATGTTATCCAGATTTAGGATATGATCCCAGATCAAATATCCTGATGTTGAAAATTTTCAAAGTACTTTAGTTCAAGGATCATAGGTTTGGTTGTCAAAGTATAAGGGTCGGTTAGGATAATGAGTATAATCAAAATAGTCAAGGATCATACCTGAGGATCCAAGTTAGGATCCTAACCTTCAATCGAGACAATCGTAGATAAGATTTTGATGGATAATAAGGATTAAGGATCCTTATGTGTTTTACCTTTGACAATCCTGAAAAACGAAGCACAACTTGGGACTAAGCCAATGTAAGAAATAAATTGGTAACTGGGGACATGCCCAAAGGATAACTGAGAATGATCCCGGAGGATCACTGGGGACAAGCCCAAAGGATAACTGGGGACAAGCCCAAAGGATCGTATGTAAACTGGAGTATGGCCCTTACTGGCGACTATCCAAACTTAGTGACATGAAAATGTCAAAACCTTAGCTAACGTGAAAACGTTAGAAACCTTAGGAACGGATGTATGGTACGTCTACCATTATACGGAGGATCCTAAATATAGCCAGTACGATGAGGTTGTCAGCCCCGGAAGTGGGTACTGGTCCCAAAGACGTGAACTATATCAGGATCATCGTGCGCTGCTGGCGGAAACTGGGGATAATCCCAAGGATAACTGGGGTTGGACCCAAGGATCTGCGGTGCTTTTGAAGATCTTTGACGATATGCTGAAGATACCTGAACTATCATAACTCAAATGTTTCGTGAGAAGAGGATGAAGGATACAGGATCCTTATCCTTTGGTAAAAAGTAAGGAAATGTAAATGTTTTAAGATAAGGACATTACCAGAGTAAGGATCACTGACATCATCGGGATCCTTCGAGGATACTTCAGTGTGAGGATCACATGCTTGTAGGATCATGTTCACATAAAGTATCTCTTTAAGTGAACAGCATTCCAGGCTCTTGGTAACAAGTTTCCTTCCATAGTTAGCAATCTGTATGCCCCCTTTCCTGCTCTAGCTTCAATTAAGTAAGGGCCTTCCCATTTTGGTGCTAACTTCCCGTCAGTAGGATTAATAGTGTTTTGGAATGTTTTTCTCAACACCATATCTCCGACTTGGAACTTCCTTATCCTAACATTTTTGTTGTAGGCACCAGCCATTCTTTGTTGGTAGCTAGCCATCCTTACCCTAGCCAGATCCCTGATTTCCTCAATAGTGTCCAAATCCTGAGCCAGGATTGCAGCATTTTCTTCAGGATCACGAGCACTTGTTCTAGCAGTTGGGATCACCATCTCTGTTGGGATCACTGCTTCTGCCCCAAATACTAAAGAAAAAGGTGTTTGACCAGTGGCATTCTTGGGAGTTGTTCTATCAGCCCATAGCACATAAGGTAACTCCTCTGCCCATTTCCCCTTCTTGGATCCTAGCTTCTTCTTCAGATTGTTGATGGTGATCTTGTTGGATGATTCTGCTTGACCATTGGCTTGTGGATGAACTGGTGTTGATGTTATCATCTTGATTCCCCAACTGTCACAAAAGTTAGTGGTTCTGCTTCCAATGAATTGGGAGCCATTATCACATACAATTTCAGAGGGAATGCCAAATCTAGTTATAATATTTCTTTTGATGAAGGATATGACTTCCTTTTCTCTGACTTGGGCGAAGGCTTCAGCTTCTATCCACTTAGAAAAATAATCAGTCATGGCAAGCATAAATACTTTTCCACCAGGTGCTTTAGGGAGCTTGCCAACTATATCCATTCCCCATCTCATGAATGGCCAAGAGGATGGTATGGGGTGTAGTAATTCAGCTGGTTGATGAAGGATATTGCTGTGTCTTTGACAAGGATCACATTTCCTAGCATATTCTACAGCATCCCTTTTCATGGTTGGCCAGTAGTATCCTGTTCTAAGGATCCTTGAGAATAATGCCCTGCCCCCAGTGTGGTTTCCACAATCTCCTTCATGGAAGTCTCTCAACACTTCTTCAATTTCAGGATCCTCAATACATCTTAAATATGGTCCTGCAAGGGATCATTTATATAGCACATTATTTAAGATCGTAAATTGAGATACCTTGATCCTGAAAGCTCTAGGATTTTCTCCCATTGGAATCTCTCCGTCTTGCAAGTATTTCATGATTGGTGAGACCCATGATCCTGCATAAGATTGAGCTTCTTCACTAGGGATTACTGCAGTATCCTCTTCTATTTCCATGGCCACTTGACTTTCAATAGCAGGAGCCAGGATGTGGATGATAGGGATACTTATGTCTTCTGGAATTTTTAAGGATGATCCTAAGTTGGCCAATGCATCAGCTTCCGTGTTATCCTCCCTTGGTACCTGTGTTAAGCTGAAAGCAACAAAAGAGAGTGCCAATTCTTTGACTATCTCTAAATATTTGGTTAGTTTTTCACCTTTAACAGCATAGGATCCATTAAAGTGATTGGTGATCAATAATGAGTCTACATATACTTTAAGATATTTTACCCCCATATCCTTAGCAATTTGTAAGCCAACAATTAAGGCTTCATATTCAGCCTCATTGTTAATTGCTTGGAACTCACAGGCTATGGAGTGGGGTATTATGTCCCCCTGTGGCGATTTTAGTAGTATCCCGAGCCCTGTGCCCTTAACATTTGAGGATCCATCAGTGTGTAGTATCCAAGGATCCTTGGTCTCATCCAGCTGTTGGACCTCCAATTCTGCTTCTCTTTGTAGATCACTACTGAAATCAGCCACAAAGTCGGCTAAGGCTTGTGATTTAATGGCTGTTCTTGGTTCATATCTTATATCATGGGCACTAAGCTTCACTGCCCACTTAGCCATTCTCCCTGACATCTCCGGTTTCCTGAGGACATCCTTAATTGGAAAATTAGTTTTAACAACAATAGTATGGGTTTCAAAATAATGCCTTAACTTAGTTGATGCCATGATTAATGCAAGAATAAGTTTTTCGAGGTGTGAGTACCTGGATTCGGCATCAAGTAAACTTTTACTTACATAGTAGATAGGATATTGTGTACCTTCATGATCCTTGACAAGGACAGCACTTACAGCGGTTGGGGATACCGCCAGGTATAAGGATAACACATCTCCTTTTTCCGGTTTTGTTAATGCTGGTGCTGAGGACATATATTCTTTAAGAGCTTGTAAAGCGTTCTCATGCTTCTCAGTCCATTCAAACTTCTTATTCTTCCTTAGGATATCGTAGAATTCTTTGCATTTTTCTGAGGATTTCGATATGAACCTGTTCAAAGCTGCTCGAAGTAGTCTCTCTACTTCTTCTTGGATAATGGCATTCCTTTCTGGTGCAAACTTCCTCCTTTTTTGATGGATTGGTTTGATAGACCTGTCAATGCCAAGTTTGTGAGTAATAATATCCTTAGATATACCTTTCATATCTTCATGTTTCCAAGCAAAGGTAGATTTTCTTCTTTTGAGGAAGGATATCATGTCTTCTTTCATCTTGCCAAGGATCCCTGATCCGATATAGATTTTTGATTCAGGATCACTAGGATCCAAGAGGATTTCATCCACATCTTGTTCCCTTGCCTCCAAGACATTCCTCGGAGGATACTGTAATTGCTATTGCTCCCTTGGCTTCGAGGTTGGCTTCATAGATGAGGTATAACAATCCTTAGCCTCCTGCTGATCACTGTCGATCTTGATTATCCCCCATGGGCTAGGGAGCTTCACACATTGATGGTAGGTGGATGGGACTGCTTTCATATCATGTATCCAAGGCCTGCCAAGGATAACGTTGCAACAAGATAAACAGTCAATAACACAAAATTTCTGATAATTATGTAACCCTTCCACGTAGATTGGGAGTTTGATGTCCCCCAGAGTTTTCTTCGTTTCTCCACTGAATCCTACAAGCACGGAGGATCTCGGTGTGATGTCTGATTCTGGGATACCCATTTTCTTCAGAACATCAAGCTGGATAATGTTCACTGAGCTCCCTCCATCAATAAGGATCCTGCGGACAAAATGGTTAGAGATAAAGAGAGTGATAACTAAACTATCATGGTGAGGATCCTGAATGTTAATGCGATCATCCTCATCAAATGTTATCATCTTCCCTTCTGAGACACTTGATGTTCTAATAGGCCTTTCACCATTATCCATTTTTGATTCTTTTGCATGTCTTTTGGCCGCCGAGAAGGATGTACCACAGATGTCTGATCCTCCGGATATAAAGTTGATCACTTGTGCATTTGCCGGAGGTGCTGGAGCTTTTTCGGGGATCCTTTCAGGATCCTGAGTCCTTTGCTTTTTTCTTCCCAATAATTCTTTTAGATGCCCCTTGCTTAGCAGGTATCCAATTTCTTTTCTTAAGGCTATGCAATCTTCAGTTAGATGCCCGAAATCCTCATGGTATGCACACCATTTTGACTTGTCTTTAGTCCCGGATGGTTTATCATTCTTCCTGGGCCACCTAGCTTTTTCACCTAGATTCTGCATTGCAAGGATTAGTTCATGATTATCAACGGAAAAACAATATTCTGAGATTGGAGGATATTCTTCATCATCCTCTTCTTGGTCAACAGCATGCACATTCTTGTTCTCATTTCTATGGTAGGATTTGAATTTGTTGTTCTTGAAGGAGGATCCTTGCTTCTCCTGTTTTGAGGATCCTACTTGTCTCTCCTGGATCCTCTTGTCATCCTCTAGCCGGATGAACCTGAGTGCTCGAGTTCTTACTTCATCTAGATTCCTGCATGGTGTCATAACAAGATCATCATAGAATAATGAATCCTTAAGCAGTCCCATCTTGAAGGCTTCAACAGCCGTAGCCATATCCAAGTTGGGAATGTCCAAGGATTCTTTACTAAATTTAGTTATATAATCCCTTAATGATTCATTATGATTTTGGGTTATCCTGTACAAATCACTAGTTAATTTTTCAAATTTTCTGCTACAAGAGAATTGGTTATTGAATAAATTAACCAAATTAGCAAATGAAGTAATAGAGTAGGGGGGAAGACTTAGCAGCCACTTAAGAGCTGATCCAGTAAGAGTAGATCCAAATCCTTTACATATGCTTCCTTCAACTTTTCTGGGATAGGATTGATCTCCATCCTCTCCCTGTATTGTGCTATATGCTCCTCTGGATCCGTTGTGCCATCATACAGCTTCATGGTAGGGATATGGAACCTTTTGGGTACCTCTGCATCACAAATTGGTGGTGCAAAGCGAGATACTTTGTGGCTCCCATCTGCAATCTCTGGGATAGGCTTGACTACCCCTGGGACACTTGAGATCATCTCTTTTAGCTTCTGCAACTCCCTGGCCATAGCATGATTGGTACCTGTATCCTGCATGAATCCATGGTTAGTGGTAGGATAATTATTTAAAGTGTTACCTCCCATTGGGTTCAAGTTAGGGAACCCATATTGCTGGGATTCTGGAACAACGGAGGGACCAGTGGAAGCAATGGTCTGCATTGGAATGAAGTCCCCTTGATGGACATCTAGACTTCCTGTTTGCAAACGTTTTAGGGATCCTGGTATCTGGAAGGATCCTGGTGTCTGGGATGATCCTGGAATGAAGGAGGATCCTTGAACCTGGGATGATCCTGGAACAAAGGAGGATCCTTGGCCCTGGAATGATCCTGGAACAAGGTAGGATCCTTGAAACTGCTGTGCCCCCGGATAGGCTCCTGAATTCATGAAGGATCCCATGTACTGAGGATAGGATCCCACTGGCTGAAAATGTGAGCCTGATGTCTGAGTCATTGCTGCCGACTTGAGATGTGATCCTCTTGACTCCCCTATGATTTGCACGTCCGGGATCCCTGATGGCTGGGAAGTGATCATTGGAGTATCGAAGCTCAAGGATTTGGGCATCAGTGGGGAATGATCCTCTGCCGCTTTCTTTTGTCTTTTGAGGTCTCCAATTTCCCTGAGGATCCTGTCATTAGTCTCATCCTGCCGCTGCATACGATCCTTCATCTGCAAAATTAAAGCAAATACATCACTAGTACTGGGAATAGAAGAATTCATAGCAGAAGAAGATAGAGGTTTAGAGAAAGTGGGAGTTGATCTCTTCTCAGTATTTTTCTGAGATCCTGCCGGTGGAGGAGGCAAAGTGGTCTGTGATGAGGTGTCTGCAGACATCGCCGTGGACGTGTTCTTCAATGATGAAGCCATGTAACTCTTTGAAATGATTTCGAACAAAAGATTTTCTTGTGAATGAAGCACCAATTGCCCCACGGTGGGCGCCAAACTGTTTTGGTCAAAAATCACACAAGGATAATGTAACCAAACTTTATGTAAACGGGGTATGATGCTTGGTTAATTATGAAAGTAAAGGATCACTTCTGTGATAAAGATGCAAAGACACAATGATTTATACGAGGAAAAAGCCCTTGATCAATGTATGATCTCCGGCATAAAAAACCTCGGGTGATGGCAAATACCGATCACCAACTTCAATATAAGAAAAATATAGTTACAACTTTGGATGATAATGAGCTGAGTACAAGGATCACTATTGTTTCGAGTGTCTAAGTGTGTGAGAGTTGCGTTGTATGTCGTGTCCCCTCTTCCAAATGATGGAGAGTGGTGTTTTGGTCAAAAATCACACAAGGATAATGTAACCAAACTTTATGAAAACGGGGTATGATGCTTGGTTAATTATGAAAGTAAAGGATCACTTCTGTGATGAAGATGCAAAGACACAATGATTTATACGAGGAAAAAGCCCTTGATCAATGAATGATCTCCGGCATAAAAAACCTCGGGTGATGGCAACTACCGATCACCAACTTCAATATAACAAAAATATGATTACAACTTTGGATGATAATGAGCTGAGTACAAGGATCACTATTGCTTTTGGTGTCTAAGTGTGTGAGAGTTGCCTTGTATGTTCGTGTGTCCCCTTCCGAATGAAGAAGAGTGGTACTTATATATGTGTAGGTGACCTATTTTAGGTAAAATGACTAAATATCAGCTCATTACCCCTTTAGAAATAAAGATAATCTAGCCTAAATTGCTGCCCATAAATCAAGCCTAGTTTCCATATCCTGTGCAACGTCTTTCTTCGATTTAGCTCTTGCCATATTTGTGAAGACGCGTCCTTGGATCATGGTCTTTAGAGCATATCCTGCTAGATGTTCCTGCAAAACAATATTATAGTAAGCGAAGGTGACCGTTAGTATAAGGATCACCGTAATGTCCCGTGATCCTGATCCTGAAGTTCCGCTGAGGATCACTGTCTGCCAAAGAAACAAGGATCACTGGTTAGGATCATATGTAAGGATCACCTATGATAAAAATCTAGCCCTAACAATTGCCCCCAAAATATAAGGAGTTAATTGTAAATAGACGAGTTATATTTTGCTTCGATCTTATCTCTAACGGGCGATTCCGATTAACTAGCCGTTACACATGAACTAGCCGTTGTGATCATTACGTCACAGATGTGACAATCCTGCAGATCATGATTATAAATAGGAGATAGGGTGAGGATCAGTTTGTATTTAAATTCGAGATACACTCCCTTTATATTCTGCACCGAAGGTTGTTCAGGTATCTTCTTCCTCTCTCTTTCCCTTCTTCCTTTCTTTTACTCTGTTTTTTCTACTCCGTCTCTGTTTCTATTCCGTCACAAAACATGTTGCTCCGGAATTCTCCATACAAGGATTCCAAGAAGGATAGTCCCTTAAAAAGCCAGGGGATTATCAAGGACTCTCCTACGGAGAGGTGCTGCTTTACTGATGTCCATATAGACATGATTCGCCATTGCTTTCCGGCGAATGTTGTTTTTAAATCCTTTGATCCTACTGCTTTGAGCGATTTTGTCTCAGATGTCTGGGTGGCTTTTCCTGCTACTCCGTTTACTATAGGTTACTCATATCCTTTTCCAGACTTTACCCAGTCTTTCTTTTCCTTAACCGGCATCTCTTACATCCAAGCTATGCCGATGATCTGGAGGGTTCTTTATACCTTCGAGAGGATCATCGAGCAAGAAGGGATTGATCTGGGGATGGCGGAGTTAGCTGAGTTTTACGATCTCACCACCTTCGGTTCTCACCGATATTTGTTGAAACGGAAAGCTGGGGAGGATCACCCAATCTTCAAAGTTACTAAGAATGATACCAACTGGAAACGTCGGTTTTTCTTTGTTAAGAGGGATTCCATCCCGGATGGGAAGGATCTGCCCAAGGAATGGGCCACTCATGGTAGGGTAGAGGATCCTCGAAGGATCACTATCAGTCCTGTCTCATATGATGAGGATCACTGATGTCTTTTTTCCTTTGTCTTATATGCAGCTATTTCCATTGCTCGTCTGAAATTAACCCCTGCTGCAAAAGAGAGAGTGTTAGCTTTCAAAAAGCTTGATCCTGAAGTTAGAAGCTTCCAAATCACTATCCAAGATTCTCAAGAAATATCCTCTGCATCTGCCACAATGTCAAGTAAGTATCTTTATAGAAAATAAGTTTTATGTAAAAGTATTTAATTTAACAAGGAGACTTATCTTGTTTTTGAATTGTGTAGGTGCTGGAAAATCTGCCAGGTCTGTTAAATCCGCTTCCAAGTTTGGGATAAGTGATCTTGCTAATGTCACGTCTTCAAAGAAGAAGAAGGCTCCTGCTGCCAGTCCTTCAGCATCAGCTCCTAAAGCATCTATCCGGGGCAAGGGAAAAAAGAGGAAAACCTCTGAAGATCTCCAAGGATTTCCCCTCCTCCGTCAGCAATTCCTCGACTACGTGAATGAGGTAAGGATCACTGCCCCTGTTGGTTATCCGTCTATCATATCCTGTCTGCGTATCCTGCTTTTCTGGAGGATCATCTGATCCTATGCTTATCTTTTTCTTCTCCTGTTGCAGAAACTTGCTGAGATTGAAACTTATCTTGGCAATGTTGAGGACCAGGAGAGCCAGATTGCCGATCTTCAGCAAATGGGTGTGTTAAAGGATCTCAAGATAGCGGATCTTGAGAAGGAACTCCAGGCCACCAAGGATGAAGCTGCTCAGAGGCTGACTGATATGGATAACGAGAAGCAGGAGATCACCCAAGATGCTAAGGTCTCCGCGGCAATTGCTATGTATAAGATACAACTTCAGATGGCCGAGGAGGCTCAGGATCCTACCTTTGACAAAAGCTCATGGGATGTTGAAGGTTGGAAGGCAAGGCTGGCGGACTTGGATGATGAGGAGGATGCTGAGGATATCCCAAGGCTGGAGGGAGGTGATGCTGATAAGGATCAGGATGGAGAAGCCGGTGGAGATGGAGCAGCGAAGGAGTAGGCTGCATGATTGGGCGATGATGGATATTGTTGACTAGGCCGGAGCCCAATTTTTTTAGGTTTGTTTGTGGTTGTGGTATTTGGAACAATTTATGGTCTGTAACTTAAACAATAGTTTCTTAGGGTTAAGGATCCTGGATCCTTTTAGACAATAGGTAGGATTACGAAAGGTGGAGGGATCCTCTGTTTGGGGGATGAAGCCTTTGTGATCCTGCCGCTTTTACTTTCCTGCAAAAATGCTAAGACCGCATAGACAATGGACACCCTTTGCCAACCCATGTGGACGGGCCACGTTTTGCTGGTAGAAATGTGGGTTGGCAATTTTGACAACTTTTTGAAAGGGTTAATGATCCTTTTGTTTAATAATATAACTTAACTTTTCTGGCTTATCTTGTGTTGTTATCCTCTTATTTCTCAATTGCTATATTTGTTAAAATGACAAGAGTTGACAAAGTGTTAAATAATCTTAGGATATGATCCTGGATCAAATATCCTCATATTGAAAATTCTTAAAGCGTTTCAGTTCAAGGATCATAGGTTCGGTTGTCAAAGTATAAGGGTTGGTTAGGATAAAGAGTATAATCAAAAATAGTCAAGGATCATACCTGAGGATCCACGTTAGGATCCTAACCTTCAATCAAGACAACATAGTATAAGACTTTGATAATTAATAAGGATTAAGGATCCTTATATGTTTAGACTTCCAAAACCTGAAAAGTGAGATATAACTTGGGACTAAGCCAATGTAAAAGATAAATTAGTAACTGGGGACATGCCCAAAGTATAACTGAGGATGATCCCAGAGGATCACTGGGGACAAGCCCAAAAAGATAACTGGGGACAAGCCCAAAGGATAACTGGGGACAAGCCCAAAGGATCGTATGTAAACTGGAGTATGGCCCTTTCTGGCAACTATCCAAACTTAGTGACATGAAAATGTCAAAACCTTAGCTAACGTGAAAACGTTAGAAACCTTAGGAACGGATGTATGGTGCGTCCACCATTATACGTAGGATCCCAAATATAGCCAGTACGATGAGGTTGTCAGCCCCGAAAGTGGGTACTGGTCCCAAAGACGTGAACTATACCAGGATCATCGTGCGCTGCTGGCGGAAACTGGGGATAATCCCAAGGATAACTGGGGTTGGACCCAAGGATCTGTGGTGTTCTTGGAGATCTTTGACGATTTGCTGAAGATACCTGAACTATCATAACTCAAATGGTTTGTGAGTAGAGGATGAAGGATACATGATCCTTATCCTTAGGCAAAAAGTAAGAAAATGCAATAGTTTTAGGATAAGCATATTACCAGAGTAAGGATCACCGATATCTCCAGGATCCTTCAAGGATACTTCAATGTAAGGATCACATGCAGGAAGGATCATGTTCACATAAAATATTTCTTTAAGTGAACAGCATTCCAGGCTCTTGGTAACAAGTTTCCTTCCATGGTTAGCAACCGGTATGCCCCCTTTCCTGCTTCAGCTTCAATCAAGTAGGGACCTTCCCATTTTGGTGCTAGCTTCCCGTCAGCAGGATTGATAGTATTTTGAAATGCTTTTCTCAACACCATATCTCCGACTTGGAACTTCCTTATCCTGACATTCTTGTTGTAGGCACCAGCCATCCTTTGTTGGTAGCTTGCCATCCTTATCCTAGCTAGATCCCTGTTTTCCCCAATAGTATCCAAATCCTGAACTAGGATTGTAGCATTTTCTTCAGGATCACGAGCACTTGTTCTAGCAGTTGGGATCACCATCTCTGTTGGGATCACTGCTTCTGCCCCAAATACTAAAGAAAAAGGTGTTTGACCAGTGGCATTCTTGGGAGTTGTTCTATCAGCCCATAGCACATAAGGTAACTCCTCTGCCCATTTCCCCTTCTTGGATCCTAGCTTCTTCTTCAGATTGTTGATGGTGATCTTGTTGGATGATTCTGCTTGACCATTGGCTTGTGGATGAACTGGTGTTGATGTTATCATCTTGATTCCCCAACTGTCACAAAAGTTAGTGGTTCTGCTTCCAATGAATTGGGAGCCATTATCACATACAATTTCAGAGGGAATGCCAAATCTAGTTATAATATTTCTTTTGATGAAGGATATGACTTCCTTTTCTCTGACTTGGGCGAAGGCTTCAGCTTCTATCCACTTAGAAAAATAATCAGTCATGGCAAGCATAAATACTTTTCCACCAGGTGCTTTAGGGAGCTTGCCAACTATATCCATTCCCCATCTCATGAATGACCAAGAGGATGGTATGGGGTGTAGTAATTCAGCTGGTTGATGAAGGATATTGCTGTGTCTTTGACAAGGATCACATTTCCTAGCATATTCTACAGCATCCCTTTTCATGGTTGGCCAGTAGTATCCTGTTCTAAGGATCCTTGAGAATAATGCCCTGCCCCCAGTGTGGTTTCCACAATCTCCTTCATGGAAGTCTCTCAACACTTCTTCAATTTCAGGATCCTCAATACATCTTAAATATGGTCCTGCAAGGGATCATTTATATAGCACATTATTTAAGATCGTAAATTGAGATACCTTGATCCTGAAAGCTCTAGGATTTTCTCCCATTGGAATCTCTCCGTCTTGCAAGTATTTCATGATTGGTGAGATCCATGATCCTGAATAAGATTGGGCTTCTTCACTAGGGATCATTGCAGTATCCTCTTCTATTTCCATGGCTACTTGATTTTCAATAGCAGGAGCCAGGATATGGATGATAGGGATACTTATATCTTCTGGAATTTTTAAGGATGATCCTAGGTTGGCCAATGCATCAGCTTCCGTGTTATCCTCCCTTGGTACCTGTGTTAAGCTAAAAGAAACAAAAGAGAGTGCCAATTCTTTGACTATCTCTAGATATTTGGTTAGTTTTTCACCTTTAACAGCATAGGATCCATTAAAGTGATTGGTGATCAATAATGAATCTACATATACTTCGAGATATCTTACCCCCATATCCTTAGCAATCTGTAAGCCAGCGATTAAGGCTTCATATTCAGCCTCATTGTTAGTTGCTTGGAACTCACAGGCTATGGAGTGGGGTATTATGTCCCCCTGTGGCGATTTTAGTAGGATCCCTAGCCCTGTGCCTTTGATATTTGAGGATCCGTCGGTGTGTAGTATCCAAGGATCCTTGGTCTCATCCAGCTGCTGGACCTCCAATTCTGCTTCCTTTTGTAGATCACTACTGAAATCAGCCACAAAGTCAGCTAGTGCTTGAGATTTAATGGCTGTTCTTGGTTCGTATCTTATATCGTGGGCACTAAGCTTCACTGCCCACTTAGCCATTCTCCCTGACATATCCGGTTTCCTGAGGACATTCTTAATTGGAAAATTAGTTTTAACAACAATAGTATGGGTTTCAAAATAATGCCTTAACTTAGTGGATGCTATGATTAATGCAAGGATAAGTTTTTCGAGGTGTGAGTACCTGGATTCGGCATCAAGTAGACTTTTACTTACATAGTAGATAGGATATTGTGTACCTTCGTGATCCTTAACAAGGACAGCACTTACCGCGGTTGAGGATACCGCCAGATATAAGGATAACACATCTCCTTTTTCCGGTTTTGCTAATGCTGGTGCTGAGGACATATACTCTTTTAGGGCTTGTAAAGCATTCTCATGTTTCTCAGTCCATTCAAACTTCTTGTTCTTCCTTAGGATATCGTAGAATTCTTTGCATTTTTCTGAGGATTTCGATATGAACCTGTTCAAAGCTGCTATCCTGCCTGTCAGTCTTTGGACATCCTTGGCATTGGCAGGAGATTTGATATTTATCAATGCTTTGATTTGTTCCGGGCTTGCTTCAATGCCCCTCTGGGTTACCATGTATCCTAAGAACTTTCCTGCCTTAACACCAAAATGGCATTTTGAAGGATTAAGTTTCATGTTATAATTATCAAGGATATCGAATGCTTCTTCCAAGTCCCTTAGGTGATCCTCAGCTTTCTTTGACTTGACCACCATATCATCTATGTACACCTCCATAGTTCTTCCAATTTGATCCTTGAACATCATATTTACCAGCCTTTGATATGTTGCACCTGCATTTCTTAGTCCAAAAGGCATGGCAATATAACAATATAAACCGGTTGGGGTCATAAAGGCTGTATCCTCTTGGTCAGATGGTTCCATCTGGATTTGTTGGAACCCAGATGATGCATCCATAAAGGTTAACAGTTCATGCCCCGCTGTTGCATCCACCATGGAGTCAATGTGGGGTAATGGGAAAGGATCCTTGGGACATGCCTTATTCAAATCAGTGAAATCGACACATACCCTCCACTTTCCGTTTTTCTTTTGGACAACAACCACATTGGCTAACCATTTTGGATACTTTACCTCTCTGATCATACCTGCTCGAAGTAGTCTCTCTACTTCTTCTTGGATAATGGCATTCCTTTCTGGTGCAAACTTCCTCCTTTTTTGATGGATTGGCTTGATAGACCTGTCAATGCCAAGTTTGTGAGTAATAATATCCTTAGATATACCTGTCATATCTTCATGTTTCCAAGCAAAGGTAGATTTTCTTCTTTTGAGGAAGGATATCATGTCTTCTTTCATCTTGCCAAGGATCCCTGATCCGATATAGATTTTTGATTCAGGATCACTAGGATCCAAGAGGATTTCATCTACATCTTGTTCCCTTGCCTCCAAGACATTCCTCGGAGGATACTGTAATTGCTATTGCTCCCTTGGCTTCGAGGTTGGCTTCATGGATGAGGTATAGCAATCCTTAGCCTCTTGCTGATCACTGTCGATCTTGATTATCCCCCATGGGCTAGGGAGCTTCACACATTGATGATAGGTAGATGGAACTGCTTTCATGTCATGTATCCAGGGCCTGCCAAGGATAACGTTGCAACAAGACAAACAGTCAATAACACAAAATTTTTGATAATTATGTAATCCTTCCACGTAGATTGGGAGTTTGATGTCCCCCAGAGTTTTCTTCGTTTCTCCACTGAATCCAACAAGCACGGAGGATCTTGGGATGATGTCTGATTCTGGGATTCCCATCTTCTTCAAGACATCAAGCTGGATAATGTTCACTGAGCTCCCTCCGTCAATAAGGATCCTGCGGACAAAGTGGTTAGAGATAAAGAGAGTGATAACTAGGCTATCATGGTGAGGATCCTGAACATTAACGCGATCATCCTCATCAAATGTTATCATCTTCCCTTCCGAGACACTTGAGGTTCTAATAGGCCTTTCTCCATTATCCATTTTTGATTCTTTTGCATGTCTTTTGGCCGCTGAGAAGGATGTACCACAAATGTCTGATCCTCCGGATATGAAGTTAATCACTTGTGCGTTTGCCGGAGGTGCTGGAGCCTTTTCAGGGATCCTTTCAGGATCCTGGGTCCTTTGCTTTTTTCTCCCCAATAATTCTTTTAGATGCCCCTTGCTTAGCAGGTATCCAATTTCTTTTCTTAAGGCTATGCAATCTTCAGTTAGATGCCCGAAATCCTCATGGTATGCACACCATTTGGACTTGTCTTTAGTCCCGGATGGTTTATCATTCTTCCTGGGCCACCTAGCTTTCTCACCTAAATTCTGCATTGCAAGGATTAGTTCATGATTATCAACGGAAAAACAATATTCTGAGATTGGAGGATATTCTTCATCGTCCTCTTCTTGGTCAACAGCATGCACATTCTTGTTCTCGTTTCTATGGTAGGATTTGAACTTGTTGCTTTTGAAGGAGGGTCCTTGCTTATCTTGTTTTGAGGATTCTACTTGTCTTTCCTGGATCCTCTTGTCATCCTCTAGCCGGATAAACCTGAGTGCTCGAGTTCTTACTTCATCTAAATTCCTGCATGGTGTCATAACAAGATCATCATAGAATAATGAATCCCTAAGCAGTCCCATTTTGAAGGCCTCAACAGCCGTAGCCATATCCAAGTTGGGAATGTCCAAGGATTCTTTACTAAATTTAGTTATATAATCCCTTAACGATTCGTTATGATTTTGAGTTATCCTGTATAAATCGCTAGTTAATTTTTCAAATTTTCTACTACAAGAGAATTGGTTATTGAATAAATTAACTAAATTGGCAAATGAAGTAATAGAGTAAGGGGGAAGACTTAGCAGCCATTTAAGGGCTGATCCAGTAAGAGTAGATCCAAATCCTTTACATAGGCATGCTTCCTTCAATTTTTCTGGGATAGGATTGATCTCCATCCTCTCCCTGTATTGTGCTATATGCTCCTCTGGATCCGTCGTGCCATCATACAGCTTCATGGTAGGGATATGGAACCTTTTGGGTATCTCTGCATCACAAATTGGTGGTGCGAAGCGAGATACCTTGTGGCTTCCATCTGCAATCTCTGGGATAGGCTTGACTACCCCCGGAACACTTGAGATCATGTCCTTTAGTTTCTGTAGTTCCCTGGCCATAACATGATTGGTACCTGTATCCTGCATGAATCCAAGGTTAGTAGTAGGATAATTATTTAAAGTGTTACCTCCCATTGGGTTCAGGTTAGGGAATCCACATTGCTGGGATTCTGGAACAACGGAGGGACCAGTGGAAGCAATGGTCTGCATTGGAATGAAGTCCCCTTGATGGACATCTAGACTTCCTGTTTGCAAACTTTTTAGGGATCCTGGCATCTGTAAGGATCCTGGTATCTGGGATGATCCTGGAACGAAGGAGGATCCTTGAACCTGGGATGATCCTGGAACAAAGGAGGATCCTTGGCCCTGGAATGATCCTGGAACAAAGTAGGATCCTTGAAACTGCTGTGCCCCCGGATAGGCTCCCGGATTCATGAAGGATCCCGTGTATTGAGGATAGGATCCTATTGGCTGAAAATGCGAATCTGATGTCTGAGTCATTGCTGCCGAGTTGAGACGTGATCCTCTTGACTCCCCTATGATTTGCACGTCCGGGATCCCTGATGGCTGGGAAGTGATTATTGGAGTATCGAAGCTCAAGGATTTGGGCATCAGTGGAGAATGATCCTCTGCCGCTTTCTTTTGTCTTTTGAGATCTCCAATTTCCCTGAGGATCCTTTCGTTGGTTTCATCTTGCCGCTGCATACGATCCTTCATCTGCAAAATTAAAGCAAATACATCACTAGTACTGGGAATAGAAGAATTCATAGCAGAAGAAGATAGAGGTTTAGAGAAAGTGAGAGTTGATCTCTTCTCAGTATTTTTCTGAGATCCTGCCGGTGGAGGAGGCAAGGTGATCTGTGATGAGGTGACCGCAGACATCGCCGTGGACGTGTTCTTCAATGATGAAGCCATGTAATTCTTTGAAATGATTTCGAACAAAAGATTTTCTTATGAATGAAGCACCAATTGCCCCACGGTGGGCGCCAAACTGTTTTGGTCAAAAATCACACAAGGATAATGTAACCAAACTTTATGAAAACGGGGTATGATGCTTGGTTAATTATGAAAGTAAAGGATCACTTCTGTGATGAAGATGCAAAGACACAATGATTTATACGAGGAAAAAGCCCTTGATCAATGAATGATCTCCGGCATAAAAAACCTCGGGTGATGGCAACTACCGATCACCAACTTCAATATAACAAAAATATGATTACAACTTTGGATGATAATGAGCTGAGTACAAGGATCACTATTGCTTTTGGTGTCTAAGTGTGTGAGAGTTGCCTTGTATGTTCGTGTGTCCCCTTCCGAATGAAGAAGAGTGGTACTTATATATGTGTAGGTGACCTATTTTAGGTAAAATGACTAAATATCAGCTCATTACCCCTTTAGAAATAAAGATAATCTAGCCTAAATTGCTGCCCATAAATCAAGCCTAGTTTCCATATCCTGTGCAACGTCTTTCTTCGATTTAGCTCTTGCCATATTTGTGAAGACGCGTCCTTGGATCATGGTCTTTAGAGCATATCCTGCTAGATGTTCCTGCAAAACAATATTATAGTAAGCGAAGGTGACCGTTAGTATAAGGATCACCGTAATGTCCCGTGATCCTGATCCTGAAGTTCCGCTGAGGATCACTGTCTGCCAAAGAAACAAGGATCACTGGTTAGGATCATATGTAAGGATCACCTATGATAAAAATCTAGCCCTAACAAGTGGTATTTATACAAGTGTAGGTGACCTATTTTAGGTAAAAGGACTAATTATCAGCTCATTACCCCTTTAGAAATAAAAGACAATCTAGCCTAAATTGCTGCCCATGAATCAAGCCATGTTTCCATATCCTGTGCAACGTCTATCTCTGATTAAGCTCTTGCCATAATTGTGAAGACGCGTCCCTTGATCATGTTGCTTAGAGCGTATCCTGCTAGATATTCCTGCAAAAATAACATTGCATTAAGCGAAGATGATCATTAGTATGAGGATCCTATAATGTCCCATGATCCTGATCCTGAAGTCCTGCTGAGGATCACTGTCTGCCAAAGAAACAAGGATCACTGGTTAGGATCACGTGTTAGGATCACCTATAATAAAAATCCAGCCCTAACACCTATAGAAGCTTCTATTGCCCACCACGGGGCCGTGCCCAGCAGACACGGGGGCGTGGTCAGGTTGCTGCAGGTGCATTTATTGTAATTGCGAATTACAATTAATGAAGAGAGAGAGTGTCAGATGGACACGGGGCCGTGCCCAGCGGGCACGGGGCCGTGCCCGGGCTTCTGTTCAGCCTATAAATAGGAGTGTTTGGAGCTCTTGCAACTCATCCCTTGGCACACCACCTCTCTCACACTTCACCCACCACTCACCACCATAACAACATGTTGGGATTGAACCCTACCAGAGGAACAGATAATGAAAGCCAAACCGGATCACAACAGCGGACTCACAATAAGCAACTGTTTACTATAAGCTTTCCCCTTGACTGTGGCTCCAACATCTGCTATACTCTAAAGTACTGCTTCTATCAACATCTGCTGACCTACAACTGCTGTTCCATTCAAGGACTGATGAAGACCAAAAGCCCTGCTGTTCAATCTGCTGCCTTGAGTCAAGCACTGCCGATCATGACAAGTACTGCTGGGTTCACAACAGTAGAACGATGCAGCAGCAGTTTTATTCATCTCATGAAATGTAATGAAATATCATTAGTTAGCAAAGCAGTAGTTGTGTAGATCAGTAATAGTGTTTGTTAGGTTGTTAGATGTCACTTTCTTGGTGACGTCAGCTGAGATGCTTCCGTGGTTTGGATTGTCTATAAATGTAACAGTACTCTGTACTGTTACACTTGATCGTTTTGAGTGAGTTCTTCTCCTCAATTCAATCCTTTCATCTTATGCAACCAACCTTGGGGTATCAGGCTGAGGGGGAGTTTAGATATGTAAGCATGCTTGTAATCTTTTGATTTTCATTGTATTCATTCGATTTAATGAGAAAGCATGTGTTTATCAAACTATTCTCTTCTTTGATTGTGTTTATAAAGTTTGTATCCATTTCCGCTGCACTTTACATTGCTTTATATTCATTGATTTGTCAAATTCTCACAAACAAGCACAATCATGACAGCCTCCGATCCTAATAATTGGTATCAGAGCCTGGACAGTCAAATTCGATCTAACAATCAATTTGACATAACAGTTCAGCTCAAAAATTTATTGATACTAAGGTTGATTGCATTTTGTTGAAAAACAGAGCAAGAGAAATCATGTTCAAAATGATAAATCTGATACTCTATAAAACAACCAAGATGTCATAAGATTCACAAATCTCATACAACTAGTGATGTCATGCACAAATCACTCATAGTCCCCAGATCTGGTAACTATGATATGATTATATTCATTCAAAATTGATTTCAACTGTTGTTATGGAATTTGTGATGATTTCATCATGTTTTATGCTAAAGTATGAACCTCAGGTTAACAAAACCTATGTTCAAAATAAACACTAGTGTTTTGCTAACTTAGAAAGAGGGAAATAAAACTTTAGTCATGAAATCCTATGTGTTACAAGGCAGGTTGAGAATCCTAAAAAGGACCAAATCAACTCTGTCAAAACACATGAAGAAAATCTGGGGTCAAAACAGTCCAAATCATATGTAATGTGAGAATTGGTAATAAAACATGTACAAATGTGGCCAGATCTCTCAAAACATTGCTGAAAATGATTTTGGATTGAGGATTCTTTCATAAAAACCTCCCAGTAAGTAATTTATTACTTATGAATGGGAAGGGTAAAAAGGGAAGAAGAAAATAAACAAAACTCAAAAGTGTGCTTATCTCAAAGTTTTTGAAACCAAAAGAAAAAGAGTATAAGTATAAAACACTTGTGAGGTCAAAGTTGGGTAAACAGTGGTCATCATGCAACTGTGTGCTTTCATCAAATACAGGAATCGTTCAGGTAACATTGGCATCTCCAGTGATTGACCTTAAAAGAAGAATTTACAATCAATTGTCAAGAAAATGACCCTAAACAATGGTCAAAATAACTTGAGAATGATATGATCATGTTCTTATTTGAAAAGCTGTCAGATCCTTTTGATGATTTTCAAAGCATCCTTTAACTATTTCTTAAGGTGTTTTTCTCAAATAAAACCAGATATATTACTTCATTTTTTTAATAATATATTTTGGACTTTTACTCATTTTTGATAGTAAAAGTTTTCTCTCCGGTCAGGATATAATTTCCTTATTTTTGTGTGAAATTTCTATCCCTAAATCTGATCAAAAGGAAATGGCACACATGTCAAAGTCATGTTAAGCTCAAGTTTGTTTGTCACAGATCAAAAATTGATTGCAAATTGATTTTCAACTACTGAGATACTCATGTTCCACTTCAAATAATTAGACACAAATTGAGTAGCCTTGGTAGAAAAGTCTTCATCATCTGGGATGCTGAACCACTATCAGGGAAAATGAACATGTGGCAAAGCCTTGAACAAAGATTTCTGAGATAACTGCTGGCAATTTAAAGTTGAGAATTTACATCCAAAATGTAAATTGTTGAGTATAGCATTTCTGAAGGTAAACAGATGTTGGACATGATATTGTGTTTACACAAGGAAAAATCAATACCCACTTCTGTTCAAGCAGATGCTAAAATTATTTGTCAAAAGTCAAAACACTGCTGCACAAACAGTTGTTATACTAATGACCTTCATTATTGCTTTCTATCACTGTTGTACCTTAAATGCTGTTGTGCCTCAACATCTGCTCTCTAAAGTCTGTCCACTGCTGAAAGTCAACCCCTGCTCCTTGAAAATCTTGAAAAACACTGATGTTCAAAATCATTGTTCTATTTACTGATATAATATCCACTGATAGTAAAAATCATCCACTGCCTCATTTTGTTACCGTTGTAACTACTGATGGTTGATCCATCAGTGGCTGTCAAAACAACTGTCCTCCATTATTTACTCTTTCATCAGGTGTTGACACGTGGTCAGCTTTTTAGTCGTCAGATCGTTATAACCGCTGCCACATCAGCATTCACTTTTTCCCTAAAATAAAACCCTGATTAAACCCAAACAGGGGCTCACACTGTCGAATTGAATTCCAAAATTCTCTTCTCAAAGCAGTTTCCCACTCTTTCTCACAAAAACTTTCTTCGATCTTCTTCATCAAAAATGACGAAACCAAAATCGAAGTCAAAATCAAAACCATCTTCTTCCTCCACCCCAACAGACGCCACTCAAATGGCCGCTGAAACCACAGAAATCCGTTACAAAGCCCCTCACAATTATGTGGGTATACTCACAAAACCCACAACTGACAACACCTTCGACTCCATCATTGATACCTTATCTGCATCAAAGTATAAAACTTTGTTAATAGCAGACGCTCCCATTTATCTTCAAACCCAGAGAGAGTTCTGGAAAAATGTCACCCTTGAAAAACAAGGAGACATCGTCACAGCCATCAACTCCTCGATACAGGGTAAGAAGATTCAAATCTCTCCACAATCTATTTCTGAAATCTTCAAACTCGATGACTTGAAAGGTAAAACCTCATTTTCTAAAACCGAGTTGAAAAAGGATTTCATGAATAGGGGCTATGCAGAGCAACCAAAAAGGGATACCTTACAAAAGGGTTATTTCCCTTCTGCACCCAGATTTTTGTTTCACACTCTATTGATGTATGTTTCTAATAAAACAACGTCTTTTAATGAAATACCATAAAAAATTCAATGCCTGGGGTATGCAATTTTAAATAATGAAAATTTTAACTATTCCCAGGATATATTTGATGATTTGGTGAAAAACGTTGATAATAAAGCATTTCTGCTCTTTCCAAGATTTCTAAGCTACTATTTTGAACAAAAATTTGTAAAGAAAGATGCAGAATTGCCCAAACAAGGTGCTTCTTTTAAAATAAACTGTTTAACACCTGAAACATTCTCTAGAATGTTGGCACCAATAAAAACAAAAGCAGAGGTGCCTGAGCAGAATTTAGCAGATGAAACTGCTCCTCAGGTATCTGCTGCTGAGCCCACTGCTCCAGGTGATCAAAGCAGCACACCCACTGTTTTGAAACCCACACCTGCCACCACTAAAAAGACCAAAAAGAAAACATCCAGAAAGCCCACCAAACCCAAAACAAAGGCACTTCTGGAAGATGAGATCCCAGAGTCAATGCCAGTGACAGCACAAAAGTCATAAATAACCACTGCTGCTACTTCCTCACAGCAGATGGAAGAAAGATCTCAACCCTTGCCTCAAACTCCTCCTGCATCCTCACAAAAGGATCAGGTTGTAAGCACAGGGACCCCACAATATGAAGCTCTGGACCCATTCGGATCCATCTTCCACAGTCTTAATCCCAAGGACATGTCTCTTTCAACCCCTTCACCCTCACCATCCATATTACCACAATCCATGATACCTTTGTTGCATACAGTTGGTATTACTCAGACACAAACCAGTTCCTCTCAAACACCTATCACTGAGAGTATACTCCCACAAGTGACTGGGTCTGATGTTGATATCTCTGTTATCCCAGCAACAACTGAGGAGGTTACACTGCAGGAATTACAAGTAATTCCTGTCAGTAGTTCAAGTGGAGCAGCCACTACAAATGTTGAACCCACTGGTTTGCATTTGGACAATGGTTACATTCATAAGACTCCCTTGAAGGCAATTTCTTCAATAGCACCACTGAGAACCACCAGTAAGATTGTTTTAACTACTGGTAACATCAAAAGGTTATCAAGTGCTGAAGAAAGAAGTCCCCAGTACCAAGAACAAGGGGCATCAATGGCTGATTTTTGGGACTTTGTTCCTAAGTCATACATTGGTAAAACCACTGCTGGTGGGGATTTGGATGATCCTGTTAATTCAGGTGATGATTCAAAATACCAGGAATTGACGGACAGGGTTGAAAACCTGGAAACCTCAGTTGCTGAAATAAAGGAGAAGGTGCAGCAGCTGTTAAAAGCTCAGAAAGCCCAATCCACTGCTCTTCCAGCTCAAGCACCTGCTCAACAGGCACCTGCTGCAAATGAGTTATGGAACATGTTCCAACCACTGCTGGAAAGACAAAAGTAGATGGCAGATCAGCAGCATGCTATACATGTTCAAAAGCTGACAAATATGGTGGAATCAAGATTCAAAGATACCCAAGCAGATATCAAAGCTATCAAAGCTCACATTCAAAGTGCCTCTGGAAAAGTTCCCTCCACTGTTCTCTTCATGAACGAACCCTTCTCAGATAATGCCAAAAAGGGGGAGAAGATCAAGTGGAAGAAAAAGGGAATTGATGATGGTATATATGTTGAGCCAGAAAGTAGCCAAACCAAAACTGCCGTATCAACACACACCACCACAACTACTGCTCCACCACCATCTGTGTCTACAGCACCAAAACCATCATCACCATCAAAAACAGCCACCCCATCATCACCTCCTGCCAAAAAGCAGAAGACAATAAATGTTACGACATCTGTTGTAATGACAACAGTGGTTGAAACACCTGTTGTTCCAACTACTGTTAGTCAGCCACTCATCACAACTCAAACAACTGCCATCACAACCCTGCTCAAAAGCAGAAGACATCTGCTGATACATCAGTAGTTGTAATGACAACAGCGGTTGAAACACCAGTTGTTTCAACTGCTGTTAGTCAATCATCCACCACTGCTCTCACCATTCCTATGTCACAAGCAAAATCCTTTTCATCCACAAAGCTTTACAAAAGAAAAAGAGAAACAACTCAAGCCACCGATGAAAAATTTGATCCTATTGCTGGAAAATATCCATTGGAACTAGTTGCTGTAAAGAATGAGATGAAACAATTCTACACCGAGGATGATCCTTCAAAAAGAAAATTTCCTTCTCTCATAGGCTTCATAGTTCCAGAAGACATGGATGAATATCTTGAAATGAAAGCAAGGCAAGCAAAGATTCGAGCTAAACTCGAATGTAAAGATCAAGGCGATGAAGCCATTTCTAAAAGATTGGAGTTCCTACTTACAAAAGTTAAGCTGATGGAAGATTATGCACAAGTTCTGAGCAAAGAAAAGACAGATCAAAGAAAGGCGATAAGAAAAGAACTTATTGCATATATCATGAAAGAAAAATTTTATCCAGCTGAAGAAAGCCAATTTGAAGAATGGCCAATAGTGGCTCTGAAGCATGAAGCAAACAGGATTGAAAGGATTAAAGGTGACCCAAGTAAGAAGAAGACAGCTCCAAACTGGAACAAATATAAAAAGCTAATTGCTGATCTTACTTCTGAATATAAAAAGAGGAAACAGGAATTGGTAGATGCTAAAGTAGACACTGCTGATGCCATAGCAAAATGGTCAAAACAGCAGACTGATGAAGCCTATGAAAGGCTAAAGAAAAGAAAGATAAATGTTTCAAGCACTTCAAAGAAGCTTGAACAAATGATGAAGCTTGAACAGCAGACAGAAAACCTCAGAACAATGTTCAAATCAGCAGACAATCCTATTCTTGTGACAAACCAAGAAGAAGGAAAACAACTGTCTGAAGAATAGGTCAAAGAAAAGGAAGCTGAGTACAGGATGCCATCATGAAAATGGGTCTAAAAGAAGAGAACTCAACAAAGCTTCAAAACCTTTTTAAAAAGGTATTAACCAAGCCTGCATCACCAAACACTTCGACAGGCATGACAGACTTTGAAAGGCAAGAGCTGATCGAAAAAGAGACTGCAGAAGACATAGCTGCTGCTAACAATGTCATTGAGATGGCCTTCAAAAGAATGTCTGAAAGTCTGCAAGTGTTCACAAGGCCATCATCTCCAAACTCATCTAAGAATAAATCACTCCCAAGAAACCCATTAGGTTTAAAAATACTAAAGTGGATATCTGATCAAAAGACCCACGTATTGACTCTGGTCAGAACCAACGGTGAAGTGAAGTACATATCATGGAAAGATGCACTAGGCCTTAGTGTTGAAGATTTGCAGGATCTCCTTGAACTTACACTGTGTAGGGATGATGATGACACAAGTTCCAAGAATTTTGAAGAAGAATTTAAGAGGCAAGCTCAGGAACTACTGATGAGAAATAAAGGTCCAGAATAATGAAGGGTTTTGGCATTATCTGTTCCAGGGGGAGATTGTTGGGATTGAACCCTACCAGAGGAATAGATAATGAAAGCCAAAACCGGATCACAACAGCGGACTCACAATAAGCAACTGTTTACTATAAGCTTTCCCCTTGACTGTGGCTCCAACATCTGCTATACTCCAAAGTACTGCTTCTATCAACATCTGCTGACCTACAACTGTTGTTCCATTCAAGGACTGATGAAGACCAAAAGCCCTGCTGTTCAATCTGCTGCCTTGAGTCAAGCACTGCCGATCATGACAAGTACTGCTGGGTTCACAACAGTAGAACGATGCAGCAGCAGTTTTATTCATCTCACGAAATGTAATGAAATATCAGTAGTTAGCAAAGCAGTAGTTGTGTAGATCAGTAGATAGTGTTTGTTAGGTTGTTAGATGTCACTTTCTTGGTGACGTCAGCTGAGATGTTTCAGTGGTTTGGATTGTCTATAAATGTAACAGTACTCTGTACTGTTACACTTGATCGTTTTGAGTGAGTTCTTCTCCTCAATTCAATCCTTTCATCTTGTGCAACCAACCTTGGGGTATCAGGCTGAGGGGGAGTTTAGATATGTAAGCATGCTTGTAATCTTTTGATTTTCATTGTATTCATTCAACTTAATGAGAAAGCATGTGTTTATCAAACTATTCTCTTCTTTGATTGTGTTTATAAAGTTTATATCCATTTCCACTGCACTTTACATTGCTTTATATTCATTGATTTGTCAAATTCTCACAAACAAGAACAATCATGACAGCCTCCGATCCTAACACAACACCATCATCCACCACCATCATCCATTGTCCATCATAGAGTGTGTGAGTCGTCTCGGGATCCAAGATTGATCGTAAGAGTTCTTGACAATCAAAGGCCATGTTTGCCTAAGTCTCTTACATCACTTGGTGAAGACAAGTGTTTAGTGTAATACTTTTTATTTTTAATCTTTTTCACTTTTTAATTAGTTTTGTATTAATGACTTTAATTACTAGTTTCTTATGTTGAAGGTGATTCTTCCTTATCGTTTGTCCGTGGTGTCTTGGCATTATTTTACTGTCTATATAAAATAAAAGATTTTCACCATTCATATCTCCACGGTCTATATGGAGGTATGTTGGCTACCTGGTCGGGGGTTAAGGGAACGGTTTGGTAAGAGTCTTGCCATTGTTCAGTGTATAGATCCTGCAAAGGACCTGGGTTAAATTTAGTAGGACCTCCTTCAATACCCAAAGGTATTGGATGGCGGGGGTCCAAACTCTTTGATCCCCTCATAAGTTAAACTACTATTAAAACTTTAACCCAGCTACTTAGGACTGTATCCCTGCTGACTCAGACTATTTAGCTGAGGGTAACGTCGCCTTCAAAAGAGGGGCCTACCACATTATGCATTAATAACTTAATTAATTATCTTTCAATAATCCGACCCTTTAGGATTGTATCCTTGCTTACTCAAACTACTGGGTTGAGGGTAACGTCACCTTCAAAAGAGGGGCCTACTACAATAACTAAAACAATCTCTTAAACAAGTGCAAAAGTGCGAAAATAATCAAAGGTTACACTACACACGAGTCGGATCCAAGTGATTCATCTTGTCTATCTATTTTTATTTTTATTTTATTTTTCAGCATTTTAGTTAATTTTATTTTCTTAGTTTAAAATCCTTTTCTAACATTTTGATTTGATTAGACGTTGAGGATAAACCGGTACTAAAAGCTCTTGTGTCATTGGACGACCTCAGTATCTTACCAACACTATACTACGTCCACGATGGGTGCACTTGCCCATATGTGTGCTTAGTGTTAGTAAATATCGTGTTTTATAAATTTAAAACTTGGCTAAAAGTGTAAAAAGGGCTTAAAATATACACCTAAAACATATATACACTAACACGCATCAATGAACGTTGTGGGTGTGTTCCCTATATAACCCTCACGAGACCTACTCGTCCTCCCAAGCTATTGGGGGGGTTTAAAAGGGCTTGTTGCATACGCTAAATGCAACCGTGATTCATACGAAAGTGAGTTAGGTTTGTTATTGTTGTAAATTTTTTTTCCACAAAAATTAGGGAAAATTAACGCATGATTTGGTAAACTTTCATAAAAATGGTAGAACTAAGAACCTAACAATGTTTGCCTCAAGTGTGGGGATGGGGGAGTAAAAGTTTTTCGAATTTTGACCCGTTCATTTAAACACTCCACATTGAGGACAATGTTTACCTCAAGTGTGGGGATGGGGGAAAAATTTCAAAAATTTTTCAAAATGTCTTTGTTTGAAGCGATCTTAAAAGCACAAGTAACTAAGTTAACGAGGGATGTCACAACCCATTTGGTCTTTTGTCATGGTCAAGTTCGAATTAATAGCATGACGGGTATTTAGCGGGTGGTTATTTGGGAATAATCCGCCTAAGAAACTTGCAATTTATGTATATCATATTCCATACCCTTATACATGAGATTTTGAGCCACTTGTATACATTATATATACATATATTTCTTTGTTTGAGTGGACCATTAGTCATGTATTGTAGAACTTGCATCTTGTGATACGTTTGAGACCATAGACCGAATACAAGCACGAGAATGATTAAGGCATTAGGTAAACCTTTTCCTTTTACACCATTTGCTTACCCTTACCCGAAATTTGTCCCTTAGTTGCCAAATTTGAGCCTAAACCTTTCGTTTGACAACCCACTTAGCCCATACCCATAAACCTTTTTCTTTTCAAGCCCGTGTGATGAAAATTCGATTATAGGATCATGTGTTTGTATAGTTGTAATTCATATTTATTGTGAAAAAAAGCAAAAATTCAGAAAATATTGCGAAAAAGAATGAAATAACATTGAGAAAAACACAAAAAGAAGTGTTAGTAGTTGTTGAATAAAAGGCGAAAGTTGTTGCCTCATAGTTGATGCTTATATTTAGTTTTGTTCAGTTTAGTAAATTAAAATAAAAATCGAATTTTCATCACCTTAGCCACTTTAAATATCTTACTCCCTACCCTTAGCCTAGCCCCGTTACAACCCTTACAAAGACCTTTTGACTTGTGCTTAGTATTCGTGTTCGGTGGTGGAGAATGATTGAGTTGCAAGCCTATGCGGGTACGTGTTCTAATCGGTTTTGAGCGATTACTTTTTAAAAGTGCTAATGCATCATGAAATTTAGCCAACTTGTAAACCGAGGGGAGTGAACATTGTGAGGGATATGCATGAAATGTGAGTTTCACGAGCGGGTTAATCTTGGGTAATCACTTTTACATGATTAATCATTTATTGCTAAATATGTGAAAATTGTAAAAAGTTTGAACTTGGGCATGACAATTGACCTTAACCTTAGTCTCGGGAATGGGGAATGTATTTCTCATTCGACCCATATGAAAGTGAAAAACAGATTTGCTTGAGGGCAAGCAAAAGACAAGTGTGGGGATGTGTCACGTGGTCGAAAACCGGTGATCGTTTGTGCCTAAGTTGATGTTTTTACGTAGCTTTTAATCTTGAATAGCCTACTTTTAATGGGATTTGTGTTTTACAGGTCTAAAAGAGTTTAAGGAGCTAATCGGGAGCTAAACGGAGCACCGGGACGCGAATCGGGTCAACCGGGATCAAGAAATGAAAAACAGAAAACAAGTTGGTGTTAACCATGAAGATTGGATGTGTTGTAGGGAATGTTAATGAACTTAAAATGAATATATTATAAGATGGCATGATAGAGGGCTGAATTACGAGTACGTGGGCGAAAACGGTGAGTAAAACGGAGTTATAACGAAGAAGTTATGAAGAAAACAGTTTCGGACGAAACTGGCAAAACTAGGCAGCGTCGGAGACGCCCAAAAGGGCCGTCGGCGACGGTCTCTGGTTTGTTCCGTCAGCCAGAAACCTCCGTAAAAAGCTAATTAAGTCGTCGGGCGAAACTGATACTTCCAGTGGCCGTCGGGGACGCCCTAAATGGCCGTCGGCGACGCCACCTGCATTCTCACTTCGCGAAAAACTTGATTTTTGAGTTGGGGACGAGTTATAACATCAATTTTGACCAAGAAACGTGAGTTACACATTCATAAAGTTTGAAAACATCATCTTGGAGCCATTACCTAGCATCTATCACCTACCATTCCACCAACCATCCTTACTATCATCCCGAATCAAGAACAAATCACCATTATCAACCGAATCCAAACCCTAGCTTCAAGAATTCACCAATCCATCAATCCACTCATCCATTCACCATCATCACTCAATCAAAAATCTAACTTTCATCCATCCATCCATCCATCTTCAAGCTTCACGATGATCCAATTCACGCTCCCAACATCCGGTGATCAAGTTTCTTCGATCATGCTCGGCTAATTTCTTGGAGGTTTCACCCCGGTGTAGACTTTTGTAAGTTTTAGGGGTTATTATGTTTTGTTAATTGTTTTGTGACAACTTGAATTGCATTTGAATCTTAGACAATTGTCCTACGTTGGTATTGAATTTGCAAATTGTCGAGTGAATGATTAAATTTGACTTTGTGAAATGAATACACATATTTATGCCTTGTCTTTTGGTAGGATTTGCTAGTCCAAAGTAACGAAGTGTATCATGGTCCGTTGGTTACGACGTTGATAGCGATTGACACCTAAGCTTTATGATTGCGACCCGTTAATGAACTATTTCAAGTAAAGCTAATTAAAATACATAGTAACCCTAAGTCTTGCATTAGTTGAAACCGGGTGTGAACCTTGTTTTCTTATTATTGTTCAATCAATCATTTTCAATTCTTGCAATTAGTTAATCGCTAGTAGTTAATCCATTAAATCATTCTAGTAATTCTAATTCACATCTTCCAATTAAACAAAAATACAAAAATATATCTTAGCAAGCTTCATAATAGTGATAACCTTCATAATTCAATCAAATCCATACACAAACCACACACTCTTCGTGGTTCGACCCCTCACTACCACTAGCTATTTCTTAAGGGTAATTTGGGTATATAAATATTATCTTTGACCGGAGCGTGACACTCCAATCAGTCATGTTGTTGATAAAGAGACGAGGATAATTCTATCATTTTACTCGATGGGACGGATGGAAGGTTTATGGGGGGATGATTGCATGGAGTTTAAGCCAGAAAGATGGTTTTCAAAAGGCGTGAATGGGATTGGGATTAAGCATGAACCGTCGTACAAGTTCCCTGCGTTTCATGCTGGCCCGCGGACGTGTTTGGGTAAAGAAATGGGGATGATTTAGATGAAAATGGTGGCGGCTGCAGTCGTTTGTAATTATCGTGTGGAGTTGGTGGAGGGTCATTTGGTTTGTCCAAGTGATTCTATTATACTCGAAATGAAATATGGCTTGAAAGTTAGGGTTGTCCCGATCACAACCATCAACCAAGGTGGTTGATGGTTTCACATGTTGAATTTATTTTTATTGAAAGG
The DNA here is from genome assembly GCF_002127325.2 of Helianthus annuus. NCBI lineage: Eukaryota > Viridiplantae > Streptophyta > Magnoliopsida > Asterales > Asteraceae > Helianthus > Helianthus annuus. The sequence continues at coordinate 157,462,147 of NC_035445.2, forward strand.
AATTTGGCATGAATGGATGCAATATCGTTTCTAGTTTGATGACCATGACCTTAACGAATGCTTTAGGAGAGATATATTATGGTGTTTTTTTTAATGAATAGTTAAAGGTGCCAACGAGGTTGACATTTTCAGTTTCAAAATAAATGAATGGCTAGAAAAGACTTGAGGAAGAACATATCAGATAACCTTACACATGTAACACTTGTAAGGATTTTAATCCATACAACATTTGTGAGGGCAAACATCATGCTACTTGATCACTAGGTTATTATGGTTCCTAACTACTAGATGAATCAACTTTTAAACACAAGCCTTGAAAGTTCTAGGGTCTAAATTGTAAAAACATTATGTGGGCTTAAAGTATATTTTTCAAAGGTTTTTAGAACTGCTTGTTTAGAATTTTATAGATTGTAATTTATGATCACTAATTCATGTAAACGCTAAGTTCTAATAAGTGACACATTTAACTAAAAATGTCATGCTTGTGTTATACTAAACCTAGTAGCTAGAGCATGTCGACACGGCCTATTTAACAAGTCGCAATATGATACATTTTGTCAGCCTTAGTTAGCCCTAGTTGTTGCGAGCGTAAATCATGTTGCAAACATCAAGGGATCCAAGGTTGGAGCTTTAGGGACCTAAACCCGATGGCCAAGTCAATCCCGTCTAAAAATGTATGCTACTTGTTAATGTATATAACAAGTAACCTATGATAAACTAAAAAGTCACTAAAGAATAGATATCAGTGACGATTTAGAAACTTTGGTAGATGGAAGATCAGAGCAACATGAGTCCGATAAAAAGCTAAATTATGACGATATAAATTTTAAATGAGTCAATTAATTAAAAAATAATACTAAATACATGGAAAAACATATCAAATGAAAAAGTTACCTAAATAAATATAGATACGACAAAATATCCAATGCTTTCAACACGGTAGACCGCAAAGACTTCCTCTAAGAGTTTCATTAGCGTTGCCCGTTAATCTATCGGTGGGTCCAATTTCTTTACGACCAGCCTGCTAGGTTGTATGTTAGTAACGAGTGCATTGGGGCTACTACCGGATTGCAACAAGAAGATCCCTTGGGGCCCCTTTTCTTTACCCTTGCCTTACACCCCTTATTCTCTAGGTCCAGGACCGCTGTAACTTCTCGTTTAATGTTTGGTACTTGGATGATGGGACAATTATCCGCAATGCGTCTGAGGTTGCTATGGCCTTAGACATCATCAACAAGGAGGGGTCATCTCTGGGGCTTTATCTCAACATTAAGAAAACAGAGGTTTTTTTGGCCCACATGCGACGGGCGGAAAGTTCAGGATGGGCTTTTCCCAAGAGGGATTGTTAGACCAGGGGGGTTATGCTCCTTGGTGGAGCTGTTAGCAGTAATCCTAGCTTTATTGGGGCGTTGGCTGGGTGGCGGGCCTCGGGGGCGGTTGATTTTATGAAACTCTTGCTCTGCCTTAGGGATCCCCAATGTGAACTCCTTCTACTAAGGTCGTGCATGGGGGTTGCTAAGTTACTTATTGGGCTGCGGACTTATCAACCCCATTTGATGGACGATGCGGTATCTCAGTTTGATGATGGCCTCAGGGAGGCTATAGAAGACATAGTCGTGGGTGGCGACCCCTTCTTTGATGACCTCCACTGGCGTCTGGCCTCTCTGCCAATGCGTCTAGGTGGTTTGGGTATCCTCTCAGCTCGAGATGTTGGGGCTTATGCCTTTGTGGCGTCTAGAGCTTAGTCTTGGGAACTACAGGATCATATCCTTCGAAACAATGGGGTCGTCGGGCTTGACTCGGACTATCAGCAGGCGCTCGAACGCTTAAATGTCTCTCTCCCAGACTTGGATATTGGCGGTTTCTCTGATAAGGACACCGCTCCTTCGAAGCCACAAAAAAACTTTGGCGAATGCTCTGTTTAGCATAATCGCTCAAAGCCTGGGAGAAGTTTTTGATTTGTCATCCTGCCAGAAGGCGGTGTTTGAGTGTCTAAAGGGTCCCCATGCTCTGGAGTTTTTTGACCGTTTTCCCGAATGAGGGGTTGAGACAATGCATGTCTGCAGTAGAATACAGAGCCATTCTCAAATACCGGTTGATGATCCCTGTGTACTCGAAAGATGAAACCTGCCTGATATACCATAAAGCTTGTATGAATAAATACGGGGAGCACACAGTTCTTTGTAAAGAGCTCCCTGGGTTCAAATATCGGCATGACTTGACTGAGTGCAGGATGTTTTGTGGGACATCTTAAGAAGAGCTGGGATTTTTGCTAAGAAATAGGCCCCTGTGAATTTCCTCACGGACCCTATGGAAAGAAGATCTACTCTGTGACCAGCGGACCTGCTTGTCTTTGGCTGGGCTGGGGGAAACATGCTTGTGTGGACCTCACGGGGGTTTCCCCTTTGGTTGGTTTAAGGGAAAACAGAGTTGTAGCTGGACAAGCAGCAAGACAGGCATAATCAAAGAAAGTAGATAAGCACACTAAAGCTTGCACAAAGAACCAACATGTCTTTGTCCCTTTTGCCTTTGATACAATTGGCTTTCTAGAGCCAGAAGTTATCCACTTCTTGAACAGGGTCCAACTGGTTATCCACAACAATTATTCAACCCTAGGGGAGCAGGGGTTTGTCTTTGGAAGGTTAGGGTTTACAATTTAGAAAAGGGGTGATGGCGCAACTTGTTGCTCGTCTACCTTCTGTTTTGATGTAACTTGCCAAGTTTTTTGGTGAAATATGTAGATTATTTTTAGAGTAAATTACAAGTTTTGTCTTTTATGTTTGTACCAAATTGCAGGCGGTGTCCTTTACCTTTAAATTTGACGAGTTTTGTCCTTAATGTTTCAAAATCCTGCACATTATGTCCTTTAGCCCTAACTCAGTCAGATTTTTTTTTGTTAAATATGGTCATGTGCCTTGCACATGAGGGTATTCTTGTTATTTTACCTCTTGAAGGACTATTGAGTAAATAACCTATATTAAGAGAGTAAATGTGTAAAAATATTAAAGAATAAGGTATAATTAAAAACTCACTCTCTCTTCTCTCTCTCTCTCCTTCATCTCTGCTATCTATCTTCTTATGCCCATTAATCAAACCCTAATCACCCCTGATCTTGTAATCCGCTTTCGATATCGGAAACACCCACAACCCCTACAACACCCACTACCACCAACAACCACCGGCAATCTCTACGCCGTCGTCTCAACCCAATTCCGGCAAGTTCGACTCGTCTGAGCTCGCTGGCGATGAGCCGGCGAGAACCCTTAAGCGCCCTCCGGTTCGAGGTTCGTATGCAGATGATCAGCGGCCTCCACAGGAGAAAAAGGCTCTCACTTTGTTCCCAGTTGGGGATGATTGAATTTGGGTAATTGATTTTGGATCTGAGATAGAAAAAGTTTTTCAATCTGAACAAGCTGTTTTTGGATCCGAGATAGATCCTCAACCTCATCCTGATTGCCATAAACATACTCAATTGGATTCTCGTCTATATCAAATTCACAGTCGTCAATAGATGGAGCTACACGAGAACTCTTGATTTATTAGAAGGTAGTCTTTTTTCCGTTTCTAAAATGATGCTTTTATCGGTATCCACTCTATTAGATGCAGCTATAGGTACCGAAATATTAACTTTTAGTCTTTTATATGAGTTTCTTGATCAAGATCCATCTTTCTAGCAACTGAAGCACTATGTTTCCTGTAATTACTTTTCAGAGGGCTTCTACTTTGTGTTGTAGTTGGAGATGAACATTTGATTAATGGGTATGAAGAATGTTGTAGTTGGAGATGAACATTTGATTAATGGGTATGAAGAAGAGAGATTGCAGAGATGAAGAAGAGAGAGAAGAGAGAGGGTGAGTTTTTAATTAATATTTTATTCTTTAATATTTTTACACATTTAGTCCCTTAATATAGGTTATTTACTCAATAGTCTCTTGAGAGGTAAAATGACAAGAATACCGCACATGACCATATTTAACAAAAAAATCTGACTGAGTTAGGTTTAAAGGACATAACGTGCATGATTTTAAAACATTAAGGACAAAACTCGTCAAATTTAAAGGTAAAGGACATCGCCTGTAATTTGGTACAAACATAAAGTACAAAACTTGTAATTTACTCTTATTTTTAAGTAAAAAAACTATTCAATGGATTTTATGTGCATAGGAAAAACACACTTACAAATTATGTGCCTATACTCTTTGTGGGTGACTTTTCGGGGAGGCAGGGAAGTCAACAAGGCCATCTCTAATGGGTGGTTTTAAGAGGGATGAACGCATACGTAAATGAGAGAGGTCGCGTTGCAAACATGGTGAGGAGAAAAGGGAGGTGGTCGTCCATGATCGTAGACCATTCGTGATGAGATGGAGGATCGTTGGGGTAGCGGTTCTCAACGTAAACATAAAAGAAAGATGATGGAGTTTGTTGGTAATTTTATTGTTACCAATAGATTTTCGTGATATTTGATTAACTCGTCGACCAAGTGAATCTTGTTAAATATTAAACGAGTTAGGAGACGCGGGAGTGCATGCTTGCTTTAATGTTAATAAGATTTGGCGTATTTATCGGTTTTGATTCTATAATGAATTTATTAATTAAAATATATATAGCATTTTATATATATTTACTTTTTGTCATGTTTTGTGAATTAATTTTAAGTGGGCCAAAAGAATGAACGTGATATATAAGTTTTCATATATTGGGTTATGTTGAAAACTTTAAATGGGCCTAAAACGTAGATTGGATCACATGTTGGATCTGATTGTTTCTTAAAACCAATAAACCGATGGGCATGAAGTATGCATAGATGAGGAAAATAATTTTGGTCGACAAAGTGAACAGTTTTGTTCTTTTTGTTCGAGATATGCGAACGAGCGGTACAGTTTCAAGAATTCTCAAACATTCAACAGATTGGTTCTTGTGTGTTCTACACATCTTATCCGATTAATCATTGGTAGTACCACCAAATAGGTTAATCTGAAAGTGAACACAAGATTTGTGTAGAAATCCAGGTTTTTTCTTCATCTCAGTTTTCTTGCAATTGGTTCGAAATTGGTTAGTAATCGCTCATATACAACAAAGATTAACCTATTTTCAACTTTTGATATAATACTAAATCCAATTTCGAGATGCCGTGTTTGATTTCGTTGTTGGGTTTGGGTTTGCAATTCGTGTTTTGCCTCCGTGGGGTTCTTTTTATTGGGTTCTTGAATTTATATTATCTTCATCGGATTTATGATTATTCAAATGATTCATGTATGTCTGATTGAATTGATATTTGAGGTTTTCATAATAAAAAAACTAGAAACACATGATTGATCGTGACATAAATCATCATGCTGAGTTTGTTGAATACATGGTGGGACCATTATGTTTATTATGTTAAATTTTGGATAACTTAACATTTGTTGGATAATTTAGGTTGTTAATTGATAAATGATTCATGGATTACCAATTCAGTATGAATTGTTTGTTTTGAATTGCAATTAACAATTGTTCTTGTGGATTTACAATTGAAACAAGAGACATCTGTATGGTGTTGAGTCGTGATTGCGATATTCAACCAGACGAAAAGAACAAAGTATCTTGGTGTTCATGGCTGAATCAGACGAGTAGTTGGTTGCGTGCTTTGTTGGTTTCAGCGATGACGACGTCTTCGATTTTGTTTAAAATCATCGGGCTCGATCGGGGTTGTTGTCGGTTAATTTTGGTTCGAAAATAACCGGGTAGGAAAAAAGAAGAAATGATTGCCGTAATGGTAACTCTTTTACTCGGAGGACGCATTGGTTGCCGCCGGGGCTTGGTGGTCGGCTAACACCCCGATAATTAATGAGACAACAAACATCAGCCTTCTTGCGTGATCCAGCATATCCACATAGGCTTGTGTATATGTTTTCTTTGTTTGCTAGATAGATGATCGTATGGGAAGAATTTAGCCATCAATTTCAAAATGACTAAACACAAATCCAAGTGATGATTGTCTAATTAATTTTCTTTGGAATGCTTTTTGCATATGTATATGTATACATATAGATACATATACTTCAGTATATATATATATATATATATATATATATATATATATATATATATATATATATATATATATATATATATATATATATATATATATATATATATATATATATATATATATATATATATAGGATTAGGTTCAAACGTGAACAAAATCCCAAGAGTGAACTGTGTGAACTGATCTGGACCCTTGATTTTTATGATCTTAAGATTAAAGTGAGTGGCATGATAGTAATTATTTAGTTAATTTTTTTCATTTAATTAAATACAAAAAGGGTATATGTGTAATTTCAATCTTAAATTGATTGCATAAATCTCTCACAAATCAAGTAATCAATTATCCTCTTAAATTGATTGCATAAATCTCTCACAAATCAAATCAAGGATTAGGAAAGATGTAACTTAATTCAATTATTAAAATAATTATTTGCTTAAATGCGATGTACACATGTGTATTCTGATTTTGCCATCTTTTTAATGCGATGTACACATGTGTATATCGTCTGTTTTTGTGATATCTCAGAAATTTTTTTTGTATTGAGTGTTGATGTACGTACACTTGTGAATTACTGTACACATATGTACGATGCTGAGTACACATGTGTACTGTTCTATTTATATCCAAGTACACATGTGTATACCGTTGAAATATGAAGGTTACGTGGATCTTAAAAATCAAAATTTGAATTCTGGTGATGAAATCTGAAATAAAAATTAAAATTGAAATCTGGTGATTTGTTGTTTGTTTTGATAATTATCTTGTTAATAAATAAACATAATGTGGATAATGAATTTAAATTAGGAAAAATGTAACTTAATTCAATTATTAAAATAATGATTTAAATCTATTTTTTTATATAATTACAATCCTACCCTTAACAGCTAAAAAGGAAATCAATGGTCCATATCTGTTCACGCAGTTCACTCTTGGGAGGTTGTTCACGCTAGAACCCTACCCTATATATATATAGGGGACCGCTAAAATGAGAACCACCTCCAGTTGTAAGAACCGTGAGAACTACACCGTACGGGGCGAGGTAGACCAAATTTTTTCATAAACGTAGATGCATGTATTATAAACACATTTGTAAAAAAAAATTCAAAAAAAAAAAAATGTCGGGTGTGTAGTTTATAGCACTCAAAGTTTGTGTTTACGGGTACCGTAAATTTTATTTAAAATTTACGGGTCCCGTAAACACAAACTTGTGGTGTTCAAAACTACACACACGACATTTTTTTTTTAATTTTTTTTACAAATGTGTTTATAATACAAGCATCTACGTTTATATAAAAAAAACTTTTGGTCCAACTCGCCCCGGATCAAAAAGTTCTCACGGTTCTTACAACTGGAGGTGGTTCTCATTTTAGCGGTCCCCTATATATATATATATATATATATATATGTCTAGGTTCAAACGTGAACAAAATCCTAAGAGTGAAGTGCGTGAACTGATCTGGACCCTTGATTTTTATGATCTTAAAATTAAAGTGAGTGGCATGATGGTAATTATTTGGTTAATTTTTTTCATTTAATTAAATACAAAAAGGGTATATGTGTAATTTCAATCTTAAATTGATTGCATAAATCTCTCACAAATCAAGTAATCAATTATCCTCTTAAATTGATTGCATAAATCTCTCACAAATCAAATCAAGGATTAGGAAAGATGTAACTTAATTCAATTATTAAAATAATTATTTGTTTAAATGCGATGTACACATGTGTATTCTGATTTTGCCATCTTTTTAATGCGATGTACACATGTGTATATCGTCTGTTTTTGTGATATCTCATGTACACCTGTGAATTACTGTACATATATGTACGATGCTGAGTACACATGTGTACTGTTCTATTTATATCCAAGTATACATGTGTGTACCGTTGAAATATGAAGGTTACGTGGATCTTAAAAATCAAAATTTGAATTCTGGTGATGAAATCTGAAATAAAAATTAAAATTGAAATCTGGTGATTTGTTGTTTGTTTTGATAATTATCTTGTTAATAAATAAACATAATGTGGATAATGAATTTAAATTAGGAAAGATGTAACTTAATTCAATTATTAAAATAATGATTTAAATCTAATTTTTTATATAATTACAATCCTACCCTTAACAGCTAAAAAGGAAATCAATGGTCCATATCTGTTCACGCAGTTCACTCTTGGGGGGTTGTTCACGCTAGAACCCTACCCTATATATATATATATATATATATATATATATATATATATATATATATATATATATATATATATATATAACCCATGGGATTAATGTGCATGTGCAGAGACATACTTTTATTTATTTATATCTCTCACACATATAGACATGTGTGTTTATGTGGTACATGAGGACATACATGGGTGTACAATGATGAGTTCTTTTACACACACATATAAGTAGCGATTTGATATTTGGTCGTTGGCACATGGATATGTAAGGAAATTAATTGTTTTCTAAACATTATTAAGCATGTACACACAAGTGTATGGATCATATTATTTAAACAAAATGTGAAGGCTTTTGTTGTCTGTTTATCAACCAAAGTGAAACCAAGAACAACACTTGTTTTGTGAATAGCGATCAGAACAAAAACCCGTGGAGTGCTATAATTTGCTAAAGGAAGACACGCGGTCTTGAAATCATCGAGCGTTTAACGGGTTATTTCTTGATACAAAGCGAAGGAACAATGGTCATGCTTGTGGTCATCTCAAAATACAGATAAGTTATTTCCTTTTATGTATAAATCTTATGTATTGATGCATGAACATGCAACGTGTTTTGGTTAGAAACTGAGCTCGCTTATTGATACGTAAGGTGTACCGTCGTGTTAGTATCGTCTAGTGTGTTACAAGAGTTGTTTTGAAGGCTGTCGGTTTTGTCCTTATGCATGATTAAAGAATTATGTTAACATGATACTTGTTATGTTCCTACTAATTTCGTATCTAACTTATAGTAATGTTTGATTAACTATCTATAAGGTGAGTTCTCATATTGTAAATAATCTTGAATGTGTAACATGGAAAACATGATTTGTATGAACGCTTCTATATATGTGGTAGATGATTTTATAAAACAAGCATGATATATGACTAAATGTAATCTGTTCACTAGGTGTTTGTTTAAACACAAACAAGAACCAGGTAGCAAAATAAAGGAAATTGGTGTTAAATTATATCATCTTATGTTCAATATGAATGAAATAAGGCTAATTGGCATGTTTGATATCTGGACTGAACGGGATAATTAGAGTCGCATCTTCATTCTCTTGAATGATATTAAATTAGTGGTTCTTTTAGTTGGAAGAGTTTGAGCCACTTTGATATATTAACTCGTGTATATTTCTATTGCTAAGCATGCCTTGTTACTTTTGTTTGACATGGAGTATTTTCTTAAAAATGGTTAAATCTGTGTTATCTCATTCATGTCTATGTGAAAGGTATTAGGCTATGTTAATAGCCTAGTGTTAACTACACAGGGTTCCTAATAAAAGGAATTAGACAACCCTTAATAAATTTAGATACATAAGCCTGGAGTTGAGCTATCTAATATTTTGGGGTGGTAGTACTATTGTACATCTTACTGAACCTAAAAGAAAGAGTTTAGGTGAGAAAGGAATAGAGTATATATTCATATGCTATGCTAAAAATTCATAAGCCTATTGGTTATGTGTCTTAGAATTAATGACTGGGTGTGTAAAAACTGTCATAGAGTCAAGGATATCATCCGTAATTCTCAGAATAGGGCTTCTGATACTATTGAGAATGTCGTTGATTCTGATAAAGCATCAGCTGCTCTGCTGGTAATGACAGTGTATCTATTCCTTCTCAACCTAGGAAAAGCATGAGAAAAAGAACAACTAAGTATTTTGGTTCTAACTTTCATCTTTATTTAGTTGAAAGGACTAGGAGTTAAGTTGGACATCAGGATCAATATATTATTTTAATATTGAAGATGATCAACTCCTGAGCAAAACCTTAAACAAGCATTGTTGAGATGATCCTATCTAACGGGTTCTTTCTGAACCAAGCAGATAATTATTTATGTAGCAATCCTGATTCCTCTGGTAAAGGAGTAATCGATTGGTATATAGGATTTGGAGGAAGATGTTGTCATCCTATGAACAAGGATAAGATGGAGGAACAAGAGTATATTAATATACAGTTTCATTACATAGAGAAAGTGTTGAAGAAATTCAATTACTTTGTTATCCGGTTAATACTCCTATAGGTCATAATATCTAACTTGTGCGTAAACAAGGAGAATCTATTTCACAGATGGTGTATTTAAAGCAATTGGATGCCTAATATCCTACTTGTGCATAATCAAGGTGAATCTATATAACATATGTTGTGGGAAACTGAGTAGAATTACCAGTAATCCAAGTACTCTGCAGTCGCAAGCTGTGAATAGATTGTTTGAATGCTTGAAAAGAACCATGATTTATGGTTTATGTTATTAAGGTTTTCCTTTAGTTTTAAAAGGGTATTTTGATGTAAGTTGTATTATTAAGTGGACGGGTATTCCTACTTGGTGGAGGTGTTATCTCCTAGGCTTCAAAGAAGCAGACTTGCATCACAAATTTAACAATGGAATCTGAACTTGTAGATTTAGCAGCAGCTGGTAAATAAGCTGAATGGCTAAGAAATTTGGTCTTTGAGATTCCTTTGTGGTCAAAACTGATATCACAATTATCTATCAGGTGTGATAGTGCAGGCTAAGGTTTATAGTCAAGTGTATAATGGAAAGTCTAGACGGTTGTGTATTATACATAGCATGATTCATGAGCTCATCATGCATAGAGTGATATCTGTTGAATTTGTAAGATCTGAGTATAATTTGGCTGATTATCTAACTAAAGAGTTAGGAGAGATCTCGTGAATAAATCAGTCATAGGGATGGGTTTAAAGTCCACACTTTAATATCCTATGTCAAGATACCCAATTCCCATCTAATACAACGTTAGATGCAGAATTCAATGTGGAAAGCTTGTCATAGAGATATTGGAACACATGATCAAAATCATCCCAAGGTTGTGTTCAGACTGCAAGATCAAGGAAGTTGAAGTATAACTTCTTAAGAGTTCTTTGAAAAATTCCATTTGCAGGTGCGAGAATAAAAGAACTACCTATAAGAGTATGAAGTTTAGCCGTTTCAAGAAGCTTGGACTTGGCTTTGATATACTCTTTGAAGGATTGGACACAAGCTAGTAAAATATTGTGTCAAGTAAGAACAATGAATTTGTGAACTTATGTGTATATTATCTTCATGTATTCATTATGAATGGAAAGGGTTCGATCCATAGTGACACCCCGATATTCGAATATTTGGAATGTGTAATATACTAATGTGAAATTCAATCATCGCGATATTTCATTTATGCATAAGTTTGTGTTTGTTTGAGAGGTGTTTTGAGTTAATCATGGATATCACCCAAATGGGGGTGGAATGTTGGTAATTTTAGTGTTACCAATAGATTTTCGTGATATTGGATTAACTCGTCGACCAAGTGAATCTTATTAAATATTAAACGAGTTAAGAGATGCGGGAGTTCATGCTTGCTTTAATGTTAATAAGATGTGGCGTATTTATCGGTTTTGATTCTATAATGAATTTATTAATTAAAATTTATATAGCATTTTATATATATTTACTTTTTCTCATGTTTTGTGAATTAATTTTAAGTGGGCCAAAAGAATGAACGTGATATATAAGTTTTCATATATTGGTTATGTTGAAAACTGTAGGTCCCTTTTTGTCGGATGACGAACCTCAAACCTTGTTATACTAACTCACTAGCGAGTGCGGAATCCAAGCTAGCGAGCAAACCGGGATTAAGCAAGTATAAACACAACACACAAGGGTTCACCGATTAACACAACTTGTATTAATGCAAATGAAGGTTTCGGTTACAAGCACAATGTTTACAAACCTAACTTGTAAACTCTCAAAGTGTGTGTGTGAGTTCCGGACAGAAAGCTCTCAAGAAGTCTCTCTCTCTTTCGGTGTGTGCACCTATGTAAACTCTCAGAACTCAGAACTGAACTAACACAACACACTGCATGGGTATAAATACCCAGCTCATGATGTCTGGTCCGAAGGATCCGATAGATGGTCCGAAGGATCATCTATCGAAGACAAAGTATTCGAAGGATAAGCAGGGACCTCGAAAGATCATCTTTCGAGGTCTAATCATTTGAAGCATATCTTTCGAGCACCTCGAAGGATCAACAGTATCCTTCGAGGCTATCCTTCGATTCAGACAAACATATCAAATATATTCCAACTGTTGGCCAAGTCAATCCGGAGGATGGTTGACTTGGTCAACTTACAGACTACCAAGGACATCGTTTACATACAGACCGAATACAGACAAAGTACAGACACAAGTGCACCAACAAACTCCCCCTTGGCTGTAGCTTTGTCTTTATCTTCTATAGTTGTAGACTCGTCTCGAACTTCGACGGTCTTGGGTCTTCGAGTTCTCAAAACTCTGATGTCCTTTCAAGTCTTCAAAGTCGGAGGATCTTCAAAGTCTTCACGTCTTGAAAGCAGAGAGTGTATCAACAAACTACCCGTATCATGTAGGAAGTGTGTTGACAAACTCCCCCTTAACATAAGCTCCCCCTTGAGTTATGCTCGTGAAAAGACTTTATCTTTATGAAGTGAGATCCTTGTGGTGTTGATGATGGCCAGCGGCAACTCGATCATCTTCATCTTTTGAGCGCCTTCTCGTCGTGTCTTCATTCCAGAGCTTGTCATCGACCATGTTCTCCTAGCCTTTAGAATCTGCACATGCAAGAAATCTAAACGCGTAATGAGAACAACTGCTTGGAATAGTATCAACAAAAGACACACGAATGACTATGTCAAAATCAAACACCGTCCGACAGTTTGAAAGTTTAGTAAATTTGTCAATTTTAGTTTTTAACTTTCAAACATGCAAAATTTTTGACCGTTTATGAAGATTTAGTCAGTTCGGTTTTCAGTCAGGTTTCAGGTAACGAAGACTCGAGCTCCAACATCGTACGATCGAAAATAAACTAGAAATAAAATCTTTTTGGCTTTTACAAAGTTTATATTAAAACACGGATTTTAGGCGTGTTTTTGAAATTAAAAGATAACAATTTAAAATCCTTTGAGTGTTATCAAACGACATCACCGCTAATGTCGTGCTGATATGCACCAAACGACGAAACTGTTTAAAAGAAATAATAAAAGTTAAGCAGTAAATAAATAAATATATACAAACATTCTTTTTGCGAGTTTCGAGGGTAAGAGAATCATATTAGTGTACGGTCATGCCAAAACACTCTTGTTGTTCAGTTAGTTAACATTAAGATAAGCATCCTATAACAATTATCGGTATTGTTGTCCACTTAAGCTCAACTTATCAGATGTAATCATGTTTAGAGGATACGTTAATGTATGATTTATACTTACCGACCGGTGTTCATCCACATCACGACACATTCCCGTATCAAGGTATGCACGAGAGTTCATCTTACCGGTGAGTATACCGATTATCATCTGTTTGACCGTATAAAATGTGAGATACTCACTTATTTTGAATTGAAAACAAGTCCTATGTGATATAATCACTTATTGATGAGGAACTTGATTTTCGTATGCATGAGGGCACAGGTGCAAGTCCGTGAACAGGTCAGTACTTCCGTACAGCAGAGAGACGAACTTGACACCCGGATAAATGTGATATTTTATCACTTATTTGATTTGGACATGTGATTGTTTATCACTTATTGAGGTCGAATGCAGTATGTATTATGTACACGTATGTATAGTATCATGGAAGATCTAGACTTGCGTCCCCGTTATTTTTCGGTAAAAGATACAACCATGATACCCAGATGATAAGCAGCATAAAGACCGAATATCTCAGAACCTCGGCAATCTATCAAACGAAATTTCGGTACTAAGACCATATGCCAATGAATGGTTCCCACCTGGTCTTCAGTCGATTAAGATTTATATCACCCTGCACACTTTAAAATGATTGTGAGCCTACCGATACATCTTATATAGAGCTGCTTATCGTTTTTCATTTAAGGTTTAAAGAGGCTTGGATAGACCACTGATGTACTATCATTTTCTCTTTTGCTCGCCAGGAAACTCATTTTTGATTTTCTATTGTTTTTGTGTTTTTGAAATTTTTCGATGTTTTTGGATTTTCAGATTTTTGGATTTACTCCCCCTAAAATCAATAAACTAAGAGAAATTTAAAACACACAAAGGTATTTATAAAAATGATTTTCCGATGTTGGTTTTACTCTTGCTTGACCTTAATGCCGTTAACCAAAATTAAGTTTTATCAGAAAAGATTTAACAAATTTTGGAAAGGTGAGTTGGCATGTCGGTAAGCAGTGCGGACCATGACAACATTGATGAGTTTCATATTGAAACAATCACGTGTGAGGTGATATCTGAGATCAACGTGTCAGGTCAAAGAGTGCTGTTCGAGATAATAATAATTCACAAAGTAGCTTAAATATCGACAAGTATAGGAGAGATTAAGAATTTAAAGGCGTATCCTGCAACTGTTCCGTGCATTGCAAGGAATCTAAGCACTCTCCCAACTGGATATCCACCCGGTGTGGACTTCAAAGTCGAATTTGCAACTACTGAAAAGTCTCTTGACAGCAATAAAATCATAAACCTCCGGGTCCGGCTGGTCTTCCACATTTCACCAGCGAAGGTCTTTGACTTTCTCTTTCAGAAATGGTGTGCGGATGTTCAATCCACGCCAAGGCATCGACACACATTTCACTTCATTCGTTCCTGTGGACCCGATCAAAAACCATAATGACCAAATTTTGACACGTTCTTCATTTGGTCGAATTTTGCAACTTCATTCATCCAAATTTTCTTTTTCTTTTCTCTCTCTCCATCAAAGGCAACAATTTCTTCTGTCGCCTATCTTGTGCAAGGACATTCCACTATCAACAATCCTAAGACTATCAATAGTTCCTCCTGGAACTTCCTGCACACTCACTCAGAGATTAGTTGGAGAGAGGGACCCAAGCCTTCACAGACTTGGGTCGTCCGTCATCATCGAGAATTGTAACATCCATTTCCCGATGATTCGGAATTGATGCAGCTCCCCCTGAAACAGTTACCGGTTTTGGTATCCAAATCTGTTTCTGTTTTTCATGTTTAACATCCGATTTAACAGATTTTATTTGGATGACCTCCGGTTTTAAAACCTTTTCAACTTCTTTTATTTGTTTCTTTTTCTGTTTCTTTTCTCGTTGTTTAACAAGACGAGGGTCCTGTTTTGGTGAAACAGATCTTTTATGGTAATTGGTACCATGGGGGGCATCAATTTTTGACTTTCTCTTGGTGAGATATGGACAATTCTTAATGATGTGTCCATACTCACAGCATTCAAAGCATGATCTCCGCTCAACAAACCTCGGAGTATCATAACTGCAATAGCCGGATGATGAACTTCGTGATCTTGAGGTACTTGGTCCTACATCACAACCGTTTGTGTGTTGTGTATAGTTGTTTTGACTGTTTCTTTTCAAAATTTTACTTTGTTTAACAAAATCCTTATTGGATTTGTTTTTGGAAGTATCAATTTTATCAGTCCCTCTAGATTTCACGAGGTTTATCTTCCGAACCCTTTTCTTGTTTTCGCCCTGTTTGCCTTTTCTATTCTCTTGGGCGGCATGATTTTGTTCACGGGGATCATCAACCTTTGCTTTCAACTTATGAAGATATGGACAATTTCGAATGATATGTCCAATTGTTCCACACTCAAAACAATATCTTCGTTCAACAATCCCCGAAGCATCATGTGATCGTCTAGCCGACGATGATGAACTTTGTGATCCCGAGGTACTAGGTTTTGAACAGTTTGGATCATTTCTTTTCAACACAGTTGCTTGTTTAACAAAATCTAAGTTAGATTTGTTCTCAAAAGTTTCGATTTTGTCCGTTCCCTTAGATTTCACAAAGTTCACATTCTTGTTTTTCTTTTGGGTCTGTTTCTTCTGACCCTGAGTCGATGCTTTTCCTTTAGGTTTGGCATGATTTGGCTGCCTTTTCTCTGTTGGTAATTTCTTATTCCCAAATTGTTTTCGAATTTCGGCCTTTGGAATAGGAGGACACTGTGTAACTGTAACACGTGGTCCTGTCTTTCCCAAAAACTTACTTGTCGAATCTTCAAAGACTTTACTTATTAAAGATTGATTAACATTTTTAATAGGGAAATCTTTGTCAGAGTAGATTTTATCATCACCAACGAGAGTGTACAGCAAGTTCACACCCTCCGACTCTTTTGCAGACGAGGACTCGATTGCAACAGTCTTAGCGGGTTTTGCAGGAGGATCACATAGAATGTAATTCTCGAGAGGTATGTCCCCATCTTTGACTTCCGCATCAGACTTTGCTGGGATGGTATCATCAGATTCATCATCAGAAGAATCAGCATCCTCAATGATGACTGGAGGATCCTGATTCAGTTCAGCAGAAGACACACATGCATCTGCTGAAGTATCTGAGTCTGGTGATACATCTTTCTTGTATCCGAGTCCTGCTGCAAACTCCTTTACATCTAGAGGAACAGATGGTTCAAAGAACACTCTATCCTCCTCGTCAGGCATCGCATCATAATTGTGTCTCACAGGTGGTGGACATTTCTTATATCCTATGCATGTGACATCCCGTTTTTCTTTCTGAACGTCAATGATGTGATCCAACACATAGCTAGAACTCAAATAGCTATCTAGCTTGAGTTGGATTGCCTCACTTTCCGTTTTTACACAGACCATTTCTTTTTGCATTGTCTCAAGACGTGAGATATACAAATTAATGTCCGTTTGTTTTCTGGAAACCATTTTAGTCAATTCAGTTTTATCTTTCTTTAATGTCTCAATCATTGACTTAAATTCTTTTTCATGGTTTTCATAAAACATGTTGGCTTCTGTGCATTTTGAAAGATCCACGGTCAACTTCTGGTTGTGGATAAATGTCACATCATATTTCTCTTGCAAAGCTTCGTGTTTGCTTTGCAATTCACACCACTTGGCATTCAATGAAACATGTTTGTCTTGCAAGTCAAACAAACTAGCTTGTAAAGCATCATGTTTGCCTTGCAACTCAGACATGTTTGCCTTTAATCTAGCACAATTATCACAATCTACAGCAGTTGGTTCATCAACACATACCTGACTGGAATTACTCTCAGGTGTTGGCCTTTCTGTATCAGAATCAACAATCTCCCTTGATGATTCACATTCAGATCCATCCTCACTTGAACTTGAAGTTGTATCACCCTCAACTGAAGTTGAAACATCTTCATCTGAACTTCTAACATGTTCAGAACTGTTATCATTCCCCGAGGATCCACCATTGCTTGCATCTTTGACAATTTCAGCATACAACGCCGACTTTGTCTGACTACTGTTCTTTGGATCAAGAGATGATGGTTCCACAGTAGAACAATGGTGCTGTAAAGCAACTAAGGGTAATGGATTTCCATACATGTCTGTGGTTGGAGCTGGCTTTACAGGAACTTGTATTGGATTGCCAAAACAATCTGTTGTTGTTATCGTTTCACTTTGCCTTTGATTGGTAACTGATGCCCACATTTCTGCAGTAATTCGAGGTGGTGTAGGAGATTCGGCCCATAATGGAGATGACCTTGTATTCGTGTATTTTCCATCGTCTGGAGCCGGTGTACCCCACCATGAGGGAGTGACACCTGAACTTGTATATTCACCATTATCTGGAGCAGGAGTTCCCCACCAACTCGGATTCATCTTTGACAAGAAAAATAAATTCTATGTCAAAGTCACGAAGGATGATTGCCACCCGAAAGATCACACAGCCGAAGGATCCTGTCCGAAAGATCTAAAATCACAGAAACTTGTTAACTACAAACAGATCACAATCGAAAGATCAAATATTGTTCGAAGGATCAACAGTGCTCGAAGGATTACTGTTGAATCTCGAACAATGACAATGATTTCGAAAGATTCAAGAACTCGAAGGATTCCCCTTTTGAAGGATCCTTATCTTTCGAGTATATATATCCTTATCTTTCGTATAGCTGTCTTTCGAAAGATCACACTTGTTCGAATGATCAACAGTGTTCGAAAGATCACTGTTGACTTTCGAGCAATGGCTTCGAAAGATTCAAAATCTCGAAAGATTCACACTTGAAAGATCCTTATCTTTCGAGATAAATCCTTATCTTTCGAACAACTATCTTTCGACTAGATTCCTTGGTCGAAAGATATGTTTCGGACTTCGAAGGATGTGTCGAAAGATGATGATCTATCGAGCCTTCCTTGATCGAAAGATGATCTTTCGATGTCGAAGGATATCTTTCGAATGTGCACTGACACACTGACACAGATGTGACGGGTTGGTGAAAAGGTGATGGGTTGGTAAGTCAACTTTCGGCAAAAGGGTATGGCAGGCTGACAACTTTCCCACCAACCAAGATTTTGAAAGATAATTTGCCCAAAAAGGAAACCTTATCCTAAAACCAGTCACCGGAGCTTTAACCGGAATAATCGCCGGAAAACACAAAGACACTTAAAAGCAAGTTTTAAGTTACCCAACCCACTTATGAACACTCCCGGTAAGTTTAAAACACGTTTTCCAGTTTAAAAGGGTAGAAAAACCAACAAAAACGGGTGTTAAACCAAGTGTTCAAACACACACCAAGAACTTGAATAACCCGGTTTTAAACAAGGTAAAGAGCCAAGCTCTGATACCACTTGTAGGTCCCTTTTTGTCGGATGACGAACCTCAAACCTTGTTATACTAACTCACTAGCGAGTGCGGAATCCAAGCTAGCGAGCAAACCGGGATTAAGCAAGTATAAACACAACACACAAGGGTTCACCGATTAACACAACTTGTATTAATGCAAATGAAGGTTTCGGTTACAAGCACAATGTTTACAAACCTAACTTGTAAACTCTCAAAGTGTGTGTGTGAGTTCCGGACAGAAAGCTCTCAAGAAGTCTCTCTCTCTTTCGGTGTGTGCACCTATGTAAACTCTCAGAACTCAGAACTGAACTAACACAACACACTGCATGGGTATAAATACCCAGCTCATGATGTCTGGTCCGAAGGATCCGATAGATGGTCCGAAGGATCATCTATCGAAGACAAAGTATTCGAAGGATAAGCAGGGACCTCGAAAGATCATCTTTCGAGGTCTAATCATTTGAAGCATATCTTTCGAGCACCTCGAAGGATCAACAGTATCCTTCGAGGCTATCCTTCGATTCAGACAAACATATCAAATATATTCCAACTGTTGGCCAAGTCAATCCGGAGGATGGTTGACTTGGTCAACTTACAGACTACCAAGGACATCGTTTACATACAGACCGAATACAGACAAAGTACAGACACAAGTGCACCAACAAAAACTTTGAATGGGCCTTAAATGTAGATTGGATCACATGTTGGATCTGATTGTTTCTTAAAGCCAATAAACCGATGGGCATGAAGGATGCATACATGAGAAAAATAATTTTGGTGACATAGTGAACAGTTTTGTTCTTTTTGTTCGAGATATGTGAACGAGCGGTACGGTTTCAAGAATTCTCAAACATTCAACAGATTCGTTCTTGTGTGTTCTACACATCTTATCCGATTAATCATTGGTAGTACCACCAAATAGGTTAATCTGAAAGTGAACACACGATTTGTGTAGAAATCCAGGTTTTTTCTTCATCTCAGTTTTCTTGCAATTGGTTCGAAATTGATTAGTAATTGCTCATATACAACAGAGTTTGTACCCTCGAAGATACCCTCAGATAACAAAAAGAAGTAGATAAGGCTCTAGAGTGACACCTCTTTTGAGCATTTAGAGTTTAGCCCCATTTTGTTGATATACATTAACTTCTATGCATTTGGCATTAAATCCATACTTTTACATCGTTTGACTTGACATAAAAAGGGAAAAAAAAATGAAAACCCATTTAATTATAATGTTTAGTTCACGTTTTAATTTGTGTGATGATATACATTTAATTTGTGTGATTATATACATTTAAGTTTATATGGGCGGATGGGACACTCATTTCATCTACCATAGCCCCCTCCCATTTTTCACACCCACAATTAGGCCACGCGGGGTGGATAAAGAATAACGCGTGGAACATTGATCATAACGCGTGGAACATTAAAAATCCCACCCCCACTAAAAAGTATAACGCGTTATTTTATCACGGAAAGCAATTTTCGTTATTTTTTTAACGCGTGATGGTGTTTAATTGTGAGTGTAATTGTTGGTTGGGGGGAAATTGTTGGGTGTGGTGGTGAGTGATGACCACCCCCACTAAAAAAGGTTGTGAGTGATGGAAAAATGGTTGCTGACATGACGGAACATGATTGGATATTGTGAGTGATAGAAATTTTATCACTAGTGACCATCCCCCTCCCCTTACTGGCAACACTTTCTTTTATCCACCACCAAACCCATATGTCTGATTTGGAACATTAAACCGTAAGTGAACATCATCCCTCCCTAATCCCTACATCAAGACAGGTCCCGATCCTATGAAACTTGTATAAAACAATCACATGTAGGTACCATTGTATTTAATGTAAAACTTATATATATGTAAACCAGACACACCTTGCCTTATCCCTCCCAATCAGATGGCTTATATCCTTCTCCCTTTCATCCTACTGTTAATGTTAATATCCGGTGCCGTATTTCTTCGCCGGAGAAACGGCCTCCCTATTAACTTGCCGCTTCTCGGCATGACACCCGAGATCATCCTAAACATCCACCGTATCCACAACTTCGTTACCAATTTCCTCAAACTTAGTAACGGTACATTCTTGCTCAAAGGTCCTAAGTTTGCCAATATAGACATGCTATTCACATCTGACCCTGCAAACATCCACTACATGTTGAGTAAAAACTTCCCGAATTATCCTAAAGGTCCCGATTTTCGTAGAATATTTGATATTCTAGGAAATGGGATCTTTAACTCTGATCATGAGTTATGGGAACTTCATAGGAAAACAACTACAGTTTCTGTATTCAAACACCCGAATTTTCACTCGATTTTAGAAGCAGGCATTAAGAACAAGATAGACAAAGGGCTTCTACCGGTTCTTGAGCATTATCCGGAGATCGATTTGCAAGAAATATTTCAGAGGTTTACTTTTGATTCTATTTGTGTGTTGCTTTTGGATTATGACCCTGAAAGCTTGTCGGTTCATTTACCGATTGTTCCATGTGAGAAGGCGTTTACGGACGCTGAAGAAGCGCTTTTGTGGAGGCATTTTTTGCCGGAGAAGGTTTGGAGGTTGCAAAAGAGATTTGGGTTGGGGAAGGAGAAGAAGCTGAGTGAAGCTTGGAAGGCTTTTGATGAGTTTATATACGGATGTTTGTCCCGAAAAGAGGTAAAACAATACAGCAATTTGTGACTTTGTAGAGATAAACAAGTGACAAACTGCGTGTCAATTGTTAAAACTGGATACTTTATGAACATGGACTAAGTTAGAAACCACAAGCTTTTAAGAGCAGTGCTTTTAAAACCGGACTAGAGAAATCGAGCATGAAACCTCCCCGTTTAAGCCCTTTGAACATTTTCCATTTAAACAGGTTGGTTATCGGTTAGACTGGTGAACCGTGTAACTCGGACCAGGTTGTCGGACCAGATTTTTATATTTGTGCAGATCAGATCACATTTATTTGTATATTTATGGCTTGTTAATCATTTTTCATAGCGTAGAAGGAAGACGAGGAGCCAATAGGGTTGTTAACGTCCTTAACGAGCGGTTTTAGAGGACAAACTGGACTTTCATATGACTCAAAAGAGTTCCTAAGGGATATCATACTAAACCTGATGCTTGCTGGAAGAGACACCACAAGCACGTCCCTTTCTTGGTTCTTTTATCTCCTCACTCAAAACCCGAGTGTGGAGAACAAGATCCGTAAAGAGATCGAGAACAAAACAGGTGGTCGGAAATGGCAAACTTTAACCATAAAGGATCTGGAGGGACTTGTTTATCTTCATGGAGGTTTATGCGAAGCATTAAGACTCTATCCACCGCTTGCTTTAGAGCACAAAGCTCCATCAGAGGTAGACATTCTCCCAACCGGTCATGTTGTTGATAAAGAGACAAGGATAATTTTGTCTATTTACTCGATGGGACGAATGGAAGGGTTATGGGGGGAAGATTGCATGGAGTTTAAGCCGGAAAGATGGTTTTCAAAAGGCGCGAATGGGATTGTGATTAAGCATGAACCGTCGTACAAGTTCCCTGCGTTTCATGCTGGCCCTCGGACGTGTTTGGGTAAAGAAATGGGGATGATTCAGATGAAAATGGTGGTGGCTGCAATCATTTGTAATTATCATGTGGAATTGGTGGAGGGTCATGTGGTTTGTCCGAGTGATTCGATTATACTGCAAATGAAATATGGTTTGAAGGTTAGGCTCTTTCCGATCAAGACCGCCAATGAAGGAGGTTAATAATTTCACACGTCGAATTTGTCAAATATTGATGATTGTATGTTAATCTACAATAGTTTCGGTGATATATATTATGGTGTAATATGCATACATTTTAATGAATAAAGGTTAAGTTTGGTGTTAATTGATTATTGAATAGTCAATTAATCTCCTATTGTAAATCTTTCTCTATATCTAGCAAGAGTTCTTGAGTTTCTAAGTCGGTTTTTAGAACCAACTTGTGACATCCCTTAGTTTAGAAATGTTATTAGTTGCTAACATGATAGAGGTGTGTCATTCTTATAAGATTTTTGATGACATGTGTTTTAGACACCAATTATTGTTTACAAATGAATGAATGATCATAGTCACCTTGAGTTGTGTTGGATGGTAAGGTCATTCTTACCGTAAGGATCATTCTGCCACCAAACCTTGACAAAACCCAACCAACACTTTCTCAAGCTAAATGCTAACTGAAACTTGTCCAATCAGATGACTACTGAACTATTTAGTTGGAATAGCAAGACCGTGCAGTGACAGCGTATGCAGCTGTGTATGAACAAAAACAACAGCTCCAGCAAGTCACACACTCAAGCGGGTGGGCTGCGGTTGGTGGTAGAACAAACAGTTTTTATTAAGGTAACACTGTTCTGAGGCTTCTATCTTTGTGAGATGAAATGCTCCCATCCATAAGCGCACTGATAGTGGCAGTCTTGAGGTCTTGGTGGTTATGATTTCTCCACAATCTTGCTCTAAACAATAACATAAGAGAATTCAAGTTATACAGAGAACAAAAATAAATAAAAGAAATGATGACTTTAATAAGGGAGCAAACAATCAATCATGTTGTGATTAGCATTGCTAGATTATTTGTATCGATAATTGCAAATAGTCCGAAACTCATATTAATAAACCCTTATAATAATATAGTTCAATAATTATCAGTTAAAAGGAAAACTAAACACAAGACAGAAAAAGAAAGATTACTAGCTGGTACACCATTGTGTCCTAACGTATCACGACATGAGACACAACCTATAATTATTCATTGCATATATAGTAACCAGTGAGAGCACCCAACCAACACTTCTTCGGTTCGATGCTTGATGGCAGCAGGATATATATAATTTAACAAAATATCAGAGATAGAACAAAGATGCCAAAGAACCCACCAAAATGAACAAACACAACTTCCCCACCAGCCGAGCAATAACGGCATAAACAGGAGGTGCAGCAGAAATGACATAGCAAGCGAAGCCAAACATGAGCAGGCTAGTAACAGAGACCATAGTGATCCGAGGGTGAAGTGCAGCGCCCCCTTGAGATTTGATTGCTGCGAAACTGAGTAAGCCAAAAATAACAAGCTTATAAGCTGATCTTGGTTTCATTACACTTTCTTCTCCTAATGTTTCTCGTGGGAAATAGTGTTAGTAACCTGTATGAAATAACCGAACATAATCTGGACAGAAAATAAGAAAATCGAAGAAATAGTAAACGATTGAACCGGGCTTGTGTTTGACACAATTCCCTTAAACAGATTCGTCGTCTGTTCCCAGGGTACGCCGGTTCGAAACAGCACCGCGCGCTGCCGGACTGGAACACTTGCCTGAAAAGTAAACCGGAGAATGCTGCAGAGAGATCGAGAGAAGAGATTGTCTTTCGGTGTGTCAAACTGTGTTGGTCTGGTCTAGTTTTATAGTCACAGAACTCATAACCGAATTCTGGACATTATTGCACCGTTTTAAACTGATAATGGTCATTAGTATAGTTTTTAAAACTGATAATAAAAACCATTTAACACAATAATGATCATCATAATACTGAATAATCATTTCAGTTTAAAACTCATTAAGTAGCCCAACTGTTACAGTTTTTGAAGACTAAAAAAAAAGTTAGTCAGTCACGAGTGCAAAAACCGTCTCCCGCGAGCCCGGGTTTTCGGAGCTGCATTCGTGTCCGCAGGACGTGCGGGCGTACACGAGTTCAACTAAATCCGGTTCCATTTTTTGCACCCCCCCCTGCGCGCACGCGCGAGGGACTTGTGGTAAAACATGTCAATAAAGTGATATTTGTTAGGTAAATGTTTTACCTTATAAACACCCTTTTTCTTTGTCTCCACACCAATGTGGGACAAGTGTTTTACCAAATGAGACTACCATTCACACACACCCAAATTCCAACAATCCCCCACATGAATGGAGGTCGATCTCAGAACAACATTGTTCCCATTTAGATTTCAGCAGTTGAGTTTTGCATACGATAGGTAGGTGTTACCCTTTGAACCTTCGCTCATGAAATGCACTTAGCCCACTAGCTCTGAGTAGAACTCGATGTCTTTGAACTCGTCTGCCGTTTGTGTAGACGACAATGCACTTCACACAAGACTCTCCCAGACAAAGTCAAGTCCTCATAGTTATGTTCGTTATGGTCATGAACATGGTGCCTGGTTCTGCGAGAGCCGTTAGGTATTGTGCCCCAACAATACCCTTCGAAGCGACCCCACTTCTCTCTCACATAGGTGATTCACTATGTATGTTTACTTTAGTCGAATCATTAAAAGCCATAGGCTTAGCCTCACACTTGTCACTTTTAGGAATGGACTAGGAAGTTTATAAATCTTTATAATAAACTACCTTATTAAAAACGTAGGGTTATCCCCCCACAGTGACCTTACTTATTCATACAATTAGGTTTTCCTATTGAACTCAATTCTTGGGATTTCCAGTCTATTGAGTTAGGTTTCCATCATATGAACTTCATTTTTCAAGGGCTTCAGTCCCATTCCCATGGATGACTTCTGTACTAACTCTCTACTTAGGCCTTTTGTCAGCGGATCCGCAATATTATCCTTTGACCTCACGTAGTCAACAGTGATAATTCCTGTAGAGATTAG
The DNA here is from genome assembly GCF_002127325.2 of Helianthus annuus. Taxonomy (NCBI): domain Eukaryota; kingdom Viridiplantae; phylum Streptophyta; class Magnoliopsida; order Asterales; family Asteraceae; genus Helianthus; species Helianthus annuus. The sequence continues at coordinate 157,487,538 of NC_035445.2, forward strand.
TTGTCGTATCGTATTATGTCTACGTCTGATATGTCTGTTCCTACCATTATACATTGTGCTACGAGCTCTGCCAAGTGCCGATTGGCTATCACAATGTATACAAATGGCCGTTGCCGGCTTAGGCCATCTTGGTATATCCTCAACAAATTGACGTAGCCATTCTGCCTCTTCACCTGCTTTATCTAAAGCGATGAACTCAGATTCCATCGTGGATCTAGCAATAACCGTTTGTTTTGATGATTTCCACGATATCGCTGCACCTCCAAGTGTGAATACATACCCACTTGTTGCTCTGGAATCATTCGTGTCAGATATCCAATTTGCATCACAGTGTCCTTCTATAACTGCTGGATATCTGTTATAATGCAACCCGTATTCTCGAGTGTATCTTAAGTAACGAAGCAACCGAGTGATACAGTTCCAATGCATTGAACTTGGGTTGCTTGTGTATCTACTTAGCTTGCTCACAGCAAATGCTATGTCTGGTCGAGTACAACTCATAAGATACATCAAGCTACCAATAATTCTTGAGTATTCCAACTGGTTTACGGGTTCACCTCTATTCTTGGCTAGATGTTGACTTGTGTCAAGTGGAGTTCTAGCTTCATTAGAGTCATTTGCATTGAACTTCTCAAGAATTTTGTCCACATAGTGGGATTGACTTAAAACAAGTCCATTTTGGGTTCGCGTGATTTTGACCCCCAAAATCACATCCGCCAGACCCATGTCTTTCATGTCAAATCTTCCTTTTAGCATGTTCTTTGTAGATTTTATGATTTTGTCATCGCTTCCAGCAATGAGCATATCATCTACATATAGACACAAAATGACATATCCATCAGATGTGTCCTTCACATACACACACTTGTCACATTCATTGATTTTGAACTCAGCATCAAGCATGACATGATCAAACTTTTGATGCCATTGTTTTGGAGCTTGTTTCAATCCATACAAGGATTTCACAAGTTTACACACTTTCTTTTCTTGCCCAATAGCTGTGAAGCCTTCGGGTTGCTCCATGTAGATTTCTTCCTCTAGAATTCCATTCAAGAAAGCTGTTTTCACATCCATTTGGTGAACTTCCAAATTTCTAATGGCGGCAATGGCAAGCACCAACCTGATGGATGTTATTCGTGTAACTGGCGAATATGTGTCAAAGTAGTCTAAACCTTCTTGCTGTTTATATCCTTTGATCACCAACCTTGCTTTGTACTTATCGATGGTTCCATCTGGTTTCATCTTCTTCTTGAAGATCCATCGATATCCTAGTGGTTTACATCCTTGAGGAAGGTCCACTAGTTCCCAGGTATGGTTCTGTAAGATAGAGTCTATCTCACTTTTGATTGCCTCCCTCCACTGAGGTCCTTCTGAGGAATGTACCGCTTGTTGGTACGTTTGAGGTTCATCTTCTACCATATAGGTAAGAAACTCAGGTCCAAAGGATTTTTCAGTCCTTTGTCGTTTACTTTTCCTGATTTCAACTTCCTCGGTCTTAGATTGTTCTCGAGGTTCACCGTTTTCAACTTCACCCTCGGGAACAATTTCTTCAACCGGTCTAGAAGAACTCGGTTCACTTTTATCTAAGCATGGGAACACATGTTCAAACCATGATGCATCCTTAGATTCAATTATGGTGCCTTTGCATATTCCAGGGTTCTTGGAATCATGCACAATAAAACGATAAGGACCATAAGGACGGGTGTATCCTATAAATACACAATCCACCGTTTTGGGACCTATTAGTAGCCGCTTAGGTGGTGTGACCACCACCTTAGCTAGACACCCCCACACTTTCAAGGATTTATATGGTGCTTTCTTTCCCGTCCATAATTCGTATGGCGTTACATCCTTTTTCTTATTGGGTATCATGTTCAACACATAATTTGCCGATAAGATTGCTTCCCCCCACATGTTTTGGTTTACGCCGGAGCTTATCATCATGGCATTCATCATTTCTTTCAAGGTACGATTTTTCCGTTCCGCTATGCCATTTGATTGAGGGGAGTAAGGAGCTGTGAGTTCGTGGATGATTCCACTTTTTGCACATACGTCAATAAAAGGTGAAACATATTCACCTCCTCGGTCGCTCCTTACAATTTTGATTTTCCGATTTAGTTGATTCTCAACTTCGGCTTTAAACAAGATAAACTTGTCAATAGCCTCGTCCTTACTCTTAAGTAAGTACACATAGCAATACCTTGTACTATCATCAATGAACGTGATGAAGTACTTTTCCCACCACGAGTAGGAATTGCTTTTAGATCACACACATCAGTGTGGATCATCTCGAGGGGTTCGGTGATTCGTTCCACCTTTTTGAATGAGATTGTCGGACTGGAACACTTGCCTGAAAAGTAAACCGGAGAATGCTGCAGAGAGATCGAGAGAAGAGATTGTCTTTCGGTGTGTCAAACTGTGTTGGTCTGGTCTAGTTTTATAGTCACAGAACTCATAACCGAATTCTGGACATTATTGCACCGTTTCAAACTGTGTCAAACTGCGAGGGACTTGTGGTAAAACATGTCAATAAAGTGATATTTGTTAGGTAAATGTTTTACCTTATAAACACTCTTTTTCTTTGTCTCCACACCAATGTGGGACAAGTGTTTTACCAAATGAGACTACCATTCACACACACCCAAATTCCAACAAATAGCGAGTCCACATGCCACAGAGTGACTGGGTTAGCCGTTTTGATGCTAGGACCATGAACCGGTAAACATTGGTGATAGAGGACGTCTGATTATTGGTTTCTCCAGCTACTTCCTCATCAACCGCCTGATCAGCCAACGATCCTGGCTGGATATAGTCAGTCCAAACGCGTTTAAGAAGCGCAATTGGCTGTCTTGCTGCTATGTGTGGAGATGGGTGAACATTGGTGATAGAGGACGTCTCATTGTTGGTTTTTGGATGTACTTCTTCAACAATGTTCAGTTGGTGTTGGACCACTGGATTATCTGAAACGGACCCCATTGTCGAGATATGATTTTGCATATTAATTCTTTGGTGGGTGTTGGGTTATGGTACAAATGCAAGAGCTATTTATTGGCTAAAACATTGCAAGTGATCATCTTTGTCGTTGTTGTAATGTTCCGTGGTACTGTTCAATTCATATTGGCTTATTTTATTCTATGGGAAATTTCATATGAAATGTAACTGGTTATGCTAGTCACTTTTGTGTTATTTTCTAAGAAGTGGTGGTATATGATAGTTGTACTACAGTGGAGGTGTTAAAGTTTTTAAGCCTTGCTTAGGATGACTTCTTCACTGTGAAAAAAATGTCACGCCAAAACTTAAATAAAAATAACACATAATATTAGTAAGTGTGACATTTTTTTTATAATTATTCAAAAAATAACTATATAAACGTAAAATCCAAATTTGTAGTAAGTGTGACCATTTTTATATAATTATTCATAAAACTAACTATTTAAACGTAAAATCCAAACTTAAAATCTAAACCAAAATCAAATTTAGTTAGTTATAAATTATTGTAGTTATATATTGGTATTTTAGTGAATAATTTAATTGCTTCATGTTCCCTCGATGGCCTACAGTCTATAATGTTATGACTGATTAAATATGAAAAAGAGATGATGTTCAATATTCAACCCCACAACCAAATTACCAATTATTATTAATTAATTAAATTAATAGACTTTCTTTTTATTTTCTTAGTTTGAGGAATCACATGTTTAGCCATATTTATGCATTCAAATCAATTGCTTCCATGAACATTATGATGTAGAAAAAAGAAAGAGTAAACTTCTATTTTGCTTCATGTGGTGGTCACTTTAACGGTTTTGCCCTAAACCTTTTAAAATAGCTATTTTACTCCCTGATCTATAAAACCCTTCATGATTTTACTCCCCGCCCCTAAACGTCATCCATTTTAACAGTTAAAGTTTGTCATGTGCAAATCACCTGATGGGCAATTATGTCTTTTCCCAACCCATATTAATGGATTATATTTAAAACCCTAACAACCCATTCTATCTTTCTCATTCCTAGTGCCACCAACTACCACCACCATTTTCCAGGTACAAAAATCGAGCAACACCACCACCGGGAAAGCCTCAGCCAGTGGATTGAACATCAACGCCCGGCTTTGAGGTTTCCAAAATCGAACTCTCTTGATCCAAATCGGTAGAATCCCAGGGTGGAGAGGACGTGATAACACCTTAATTAAGTGGGGAGATGTCTGATTCATCTAGATTTATGGGTAATTTCACAAGAACAGTCACTCTCTCTCTCACACACTTGTGCGTGTTCTTGGTGTAACTAGAAGATCTCAACAATGATGGATCTTATTCTTTATGCTCAAGATCAGGGGATGTATGTTTGGTTTCTATTTCTCATATCAACAATAGCTGTTGTAATCTTGTAATAATGTTTTTTTTAATAATATAGTATAATCATTATGCAGTGATAAAACAACTTAATTCAAAACTAAACATCGAATGATTAGATCTACGGGTGTTCATAGTCTATACCGGTCTGAACCGCTTACGGTTTTGAGAAACACGACAAATCAAACTTGGCCGTGTTGGGTTGGTCAGGTGGACCAGCTGATTTTAGCTGTTAAACTGTTTGGTTTTGACCCCCTGATCTATGGTTTTGAAAATGCTAGCCTGTATTTGAATTTTGAACTTGTAAAACTAACAAAAGATGGTTAATTGATGAATGTTACACATACACATAACTGGTGAAGGAAGAATGGACCGGGTAGGGTTTATGATTTGTGGAAATGAGTGATGGGTTTATGATAATCGAGAAGTGTTTGATTTTGAAGGTAGTTTGAAATTGGGGCTGATGTTGGCTGGGTAGGGTTGAGAGAGAAGAGAGAGTGAGAGGGTAGAGAGAGAAGAGATGATGGTTTTGCTATTTTTTATTATTATATATAATAATATAATATTTTATTTGAGTAGAAAAGACTAAAATGCCCCTCATGTGAGGGGCATGTGAACAGGATTTAACAATTGAATTGGATGGAGTTAGAGACGGGGAGTAAAATCATGAAATGCTTCGTAGATCAGGGAGTAAAATGGCTATTTTTAAAGGTTTGGGGCAAAACCGTTAAAGTGATCAAACCACAGGGAGCAAAACGGAAGTTTACTCAAAAAGAAAGTTAGGTGGTAAACCGGAACTAAGAGCATCTCTATCGCACCTAAACGGATGGAGCCCAAAATGACAGATTCACAAAGCGAACTTGAGCCACGTTGAAGACTTTAAGGTGCCAGGTATGCCGGACTCATCCGGAAGGGTTTGGGTGGGCCCCAAGCCACCCCAATGGTCAATTTAAAATAATAATAATAATAATATATTTAAATTCTCAAATCCTTATTAAAAAAAAACTAAATTAATTTGTCAATTTATAGCTATCCAACACTTTACCTTTAAATTTAAATCTTCACCAAATTCAAATTCACCCACATTTCACTCTCAATCACTCACGAACACCTTCAAACTCTCAAACTTTACTTTCACTCTCAATAATTCCTCCAAGTCACACCAACAATTCAGCCATGGATTAACAAAGATGTTTCCGAGAAATACCAGAATCCAACTCAACGCCGAACCTAAACCCAAACCCTACTGATAACATCCCCACTACAATCACTCTCAACCTTGTTTTCCCCCGGTTCCAAATGAATTTGGCTCCACATACTATGCGACACACCTCGGTGTCGTACCTCCCAACTTCCTAAACTACGGGTATACGACATAACTCGGTTTCGTACCACCCGGTTACACATATACTACACTCCTAGTTTAAACTACGACAACTCGTATTTCAGAACTCTTATTTGTACTGCGATGTGACGTATGTGAACTTTATGTGATTATTTGATATGTTGGTTTTAATGAATGATTATAAGTTGCATGTTATGTGTTATGTGTGATATTTGTATTATGTGTAGGAATATAACATCTCTTGGTCGCACAACACTACCCGATCGCACAACATTCTTGGGCCGCACACAATAAATCCGATCGCACAACCCTCTCGGCCTACACTATTATTCGAACGGTTGACCCAAAGGGGCAACCCATGTTGGGTTCGGCACATCCCCTTATACGTTTAGCAATATGAGGGTTTAGCATAATCATCATAACTCACAAACACACAAACCCTATTCCCTCTTTTTCTTCGAAGACCAACGACGACATCTTCCCTCTCGAAGACTTTCTTGTTCGAAACAACCTTTGTTCTACCTTCTAAGGTTAGTATTTTACTATTGTTTGTATGTTAGATGATGTTGTGGTCTATATGATTTTACATAATGATTCAGGGATGTTTTGTGATTGATTATAATGTAAATCGATGAGGTTTAGTGTGCTTGCACAAATCAGCTCACACATGTAGGGTGATTAGATCAATATAGGGTTTGATAATCGTATGATGTTAATGATAATCTAGAGCCAAATGGATGCAATCGGCTGCTGTGTTTTGTGTTTGGATTAATTGCATGATTTGGTGTAAAGTATTGTATTATGAAAATTGAAAACATAAATCTGATCGTTTTATGATACGAGTTATTGTTCATGCTTAAAGGTGATTAGGGTTCATATGAATTAGAGGATAAAACCTTACTTTGATCGATCAATACTGTCACACCCTGGCTTTGCGGAAGCGTGGTTAATTTGGTGTGACTTCTTAATACCATAGCTTAATCATAACAAAGCTATATGAATTAAAAACATGCAAGATCATCCATTTGATTAAGTTTAAAACTAAAATACCGTAACATTGCTTTAACGGGAAAGCACCCTGACAACCATAACCTTGTTCAACAAACATTACAAACTCAAACATAACATAAACATGGTTTAAGGACTGTGACTTGTCCAGGAAAGAGTCACATTCCCTAAACCCCGGATGACCTCGGAAACTAGTGCAGCGGGAAAACGTGCCATACCGTGCCAGATCCTTTAATTCCCTGAAATACATGTAAGTTGAAAAATCAACAATAATGTTGAGCGAGTTCATGTGTTTAGTATGTGCGCGCGAATAAACCTTTATAATCATTGTAAGTGTGAATATTTTGTAAACTCTGGTATGAAAGCAAATAAGGGAACATATCAGTTAATGTGTAACCACATGGTCCAACCTGCGGGCGCATGGGGGAGGGGATAGGACAAGGTCACCACATGGTCCAACCTGCGGGCGCATGGGTGGTGTTACGACAAGGTCACCACATGGTCCAACCTGCGGGCGCATGGGTGGTGTTACGACAAGGTCACCACGTGGTCCAACCTGCGGGCGCATGGGTGGTGTTAAGACAAAGTCACCACATGGTCCAACCTTAGGGCGCATGGGTGGGGTTTGTTATGCTCAAATAGGCCTATCACTTGTATCCCTCGATCGTACTACGAGGATTAATGTTCTTAAGGTCTCACCTACCCAAATCACATAACCTAACAGTTCCTTCCTTAGCTGGCCATACCATGTAAGCAATATTCGTAATCATAGTAACATGTATTTCACCCCCGCAGTTTAGAAAACTGAAAACAGTTAAGAGAAAAGGGGGACATGAACTCACTGTCGGTGCGTCTCTACCAAGTACTCCAAATCAGGCAGCTGTGCAACGACCTACATGTGCTAATTCTATTAGACGGACGGCCGTGCCTTAGCTTTATGGTTTAAGTTTTTGGGAAATAGTTAGACAACTATTTCGGGTTTACTTTTCGTATATACTTGGTAGTTAATCTCCTTCCCAAGGATGGGGGATTTAATACATGTGCGTTCGAATTACACCATTAAGTCTCACTTAATATATTTATTTCCAATTCCAAAATATAAGTATTTTCCTGAAAAAATTTATATTTTCACTTCACATAATATTCCCCAAAAATAATACGTTGATAAATATACATTCACAATTATTTCCGCATAATGCGTAAGTTACGTTTTAGCGACCGTGTGGTAATAATAATTACCGTTGTAACTTATTTGTTTATCGTGGAAGCGTTCGTAATATTTTGGATTCGTCAACGTTCGTAAATATTATTTTTACTCTAAAAATAATATTTGTGTATTTTCACAAAATAATCATAAACAATGCTGTGAAAATATATTTACTAAATATATATTTATCACGTTTAGTTTTGTGAAAATCCCACCTCCGAATATTTGTAAATAAAGTCGTGGCGAAATATATTTTGAAAACATGTCAAAAATAATTCTAACACTTGTAAATAATTCTAAGTGTTAGGTTTTAGAAAAATTTCGCCAGAGTTTCCCCTGTAACTGGAGGTGGCCACGCTTTCAAGCGTATCATTTTCTTTTACAAAATCATTTCAACAACTTCTTTATTCAATCAACAATTTCCGACACATCAACTAATCGACAAGTATGTAAATCGCATAAATCACATGAACTTGTAGTTTTTCCGAAACTATAGTGTAAATCCCATTATATTTTGTGGATTTTTATATAAAGTAGCTTAATCTCGTAAAAACCTCGTTTTTAGAGTAAACCCATCTGTACAACTTCCCGTCATCTTTCACAAAGATTGTTATTTTGTCGAAACTTTTCATTTCACAAGTGTCTACACACTTGTGGTTTATAAAAATCATACTTGTTAGTGTGTTATCCGACTTTTAGAAAACATGATTTTCTCGACACTTGGTCCTTTGAAAATACCACTTGCAGATACGTAGATCCGCTAGTTTTAAACACTATTTTACAAGTAAAAATACTTTTACACAAGTTCATGTTTCTCGTGTGGTAGAGTTTCACCTTTTAACCCTTGTACCGTCCGAAACAAGCTTATGTCAAGATCCATGATCTTAACCAAACCGGGTTAAATGGTGATCCGAGCTACCACAACGTAGATCGGGCTTAAATATTCACAACTTTCAAATACTACAACTTTTACACAACTATTATGCTTTTAACCAACAAGATTCATGTTTTTAGTAGACTTTAAAGCTTCAAAATGCAAGTTTCCGAGTTTTAACCGTTACAAATCTTATTAACCACCTTAGATTAGTTCGAGAGAGTGTTTTAAGTGTTATACCTCTAGCTCGGGGCTAGGGAAGAATCTATGCGACAAGGTGGTGGATAAAAGCAAGGTAGAAAGGTCCTTCGCCTTCCGTTAGCTCCAAGACTCCTCGTATGCGATCTTGAACACTTGTATGTGCTTGGAATGAGAAGATGGAAGTCGAATGATGGTGAGTTGGGGGTGTTGTGGTTCGGCCGTGAGTCTCTAGAGGGAGAGAGAGATGAATTTGTGGTGAAGTGTGGTGATGAAAGATCAAGTGTGTAAGTGTTGTGTTTTATAGACAAAAGCAAGTTCTTAATCCATTGGTTACTATGTCTTCAAGATATTAGGCAACAAACAATAAAATAATCAAGGGTGTACTATGGTGTCCCCTCTAGTTATGGGGCCGGTTACAAAAAGGGGGGGGGGTCTTGGTTCGATCTCAACTAGATTAGTTGGTGTTTAGTTAGTTTAACTAGGTTAGATTAGGGGTTAACTCGGTTAGTGGTGTGATGTGTTATAATGCGGGTGTTAGGGTATTCAGGGACCCTAACTGGCTCAGAAAAAGACCAATATTGTTACTGTCAATATTTTCATGTTCCGGGTAAAGTCCGGTTGTTCGGTTGGATAGTAATCCGTTAAAGTGCTTAAGTAAGCTTTTAAGTGTCGTAAATAACATTTTTAGTGACACAACTTATTTCCCAAAGTGTCAGGAATATTTTCCTCATGTTTTGGCACTTTATTAGTTAGCCAGAAGCTGATATGTTAATAAAAGTGTTGTGTTTGGTGCTTAGAGTACGTTTTAGGCACATCCAGTCATTATATCTTATTCCTAGAGACGCAGTTCTACAACCCTTGTATCCCTACACTCACTATGGGTGTAGTAAAATATTTCTGGCTCATACAGGCCTTAGAGGCAGTGTCTGCCTGATGCTGGCTTTATCAGCATGTTCAATAGGTTATCCGTTCAAATGCTACTGTGCTTTTGTGCATCATGTTTGTCACTAAGGTTCAACATGTAAATAGTGTAGTGACAGTATGTAAAGTATGATGCAGGAATATACAAGTACTAGAAATCAAGTAGCAGTTCATCAGCAATTTCAGTTAAGCACAGTAATTAAGCAGCAACTAATTATTAATTAAATCATACGGATACCTGGTTTAGTGAGGGTTGTCACATTCTCCCCCCGTTAAAGAAATTTCGTCCCGAAATTTTAAGTTCTGCTTGTAGAAGCAGGGTTCTCAGGAAATAGGTGGGGGTGTTTCTCTTTCATTCGGTCCTCACGCTCCCAGGTGAATTCAGGACCATGTCTAGCATTCCAACGAACTTTGACGAGCTTGACACTGCTCCGGCGGGTCTTGTTTACTTTCCAATCCGTGACCTCAACAGGTTCTTCAACGAAATGGAGCGTGTCGTCAACATGAATTTCGTCGGTAGGAATGGCAACGGTATCTTGTGTTGGACTTCTCTTCAGGTAGGATACATGGAATGTATCGTGAACTCCATTTAGTTCAGCAGGTAAGTCCAGCTTGTATGCTACGGTCCCAATTCTTTCCCATAATTCTGAACGGACCAATATATCTTGGATTCAACTTCCCACGCTTCCCAAAGCGTGCCACACCCTTCCAGGGTGATACCTTCAACAAAACCATATCACCAACCTCAAACTCTAGAGGTTTCCTGCTTCGATCTGCGTAGGCTTTCTGCCGGTCACGAGCCGCACTGATGCGATCTCGGATTTGTGCAATCTTATCTGTGGTTTCCTGGGCTACTTCAGGACCAACCAACTGTCTATCACCGACGTCAGACCAGCAAAGCGGTGATCTGCATTTGCGCCCATATAAAGCTTCGAATGGCGCGACACCAATACTGGTGTGGTAGCTATTGTTGTATGAAAACTCAACCAGAGGCAAATGCTTATCCCAGCTACCGCCTAAATCCATAACACACGCTCTCAGCATGTCCTCCAACGTCTGAATCGTCCGCTCGCTTTGACCGTCGGTCTGCGGGTGAAACGCGGTGCTCATATTCAACTTCGAGCCAAAAGCTTCTTGGAAGGATTGCCATATCCTTGACACGAACCTTCCGTCTCTATCAGAGATAATCGAGAGAGGTACTCCATGGCGTGTAACAATCTCTCTCATGTAAATTTCAGCCAATTTGCTTGTATTATCCTTCCCTCAGATAGGTAAGAAGTGCGCTGACTTCGTTAAGCGATCCACTATTACCCAAATAGTGTCATGGCCTCTTGGCGTTCTTGGCAACTTCGTAATAAAATCCATGGAGATTTGTTCCCACTTCCACTTGGGAATTTCTGGTTGTTGTAGAAGTCCCGAAGGCTTCTGGTATTCCGCCTTAACCTTGGCGCATGTTAAACATTTGCTCACATAAATAGCAACATCGCCTTTCATCCTAGGCCACCAATAATAATCCTTAAGGTCCTGGTACATCTTATCCGCTCCAGGATTGGATAGAGTACTGCGACTTGTGAGCTTCATCGAAAATAACCTTCCTTAAACCACCAAACAGAGGAACCCAAATCCTTTTCTCAAAACACAACGTTCCTTCCTCGTTTGGCACCAATTGCTTCTCCATCCCACGGAGATACTCCTCTTCAAGGTTTCTTTCCTTGAGAGCTTCTTTCTGCGCGGCATGAATGCGCAGAGGAAAATCGGTTCGAATAACCATCTCCAAAGCCCTAACCCTTATGGGCTTGATCCTTTCCTTTCGACTTAGGGCATCTGCGACCACGTTCGCCTTCCCTGGATGATACTTTATCTCACAGTCGTAGTCGTTCAACAACTCGACCCATTGTCTTTGCCTCATATTCAACTCCTTCTGGTTGAATATATGTTGTAGGCTCTTGTAATCTGTGAAAATTGTACACTTCGTACCATAAAGGTAGTGTCTCCAGATCTTTAAAGCAAAAACCACTGCGCCTAGCACCAAATCATGTGTGGTATAGTTCTCTTCGTGTACTTTCAATTGGCGTGATGCGTAGGCAGTAACCTTTTGGCGTTGCATCAACATATAGCCCAATCCTTGACGCGAAGCGTCACAGTATACCACGAAATCATCTGTACCACCCGGTAGTGCTAAGTTTGACGCATTGCAGAGCTTATCCTTCAATATCTGGAACGCTTCTTCCTGTTTGATTTCCCAATCAAACTTCTTATCTTTCTGCGTGAGGTGCGTCAATGGTTGAGCGATCTTAGAAAAATCCTCAATGAACCCTTGATAGTAGCCAGCCAAACTCAAGAATTGTCGAATCTTGGTTGGCGTCTTTGGCGTTTCCCAATTCTTAATCGCTTCGATCTTGGTGGGATCCACGTGGATTCCATCTCCATTTACCACGTGCCCAAGGAATTGGACTTCGTGTAGCCAAAACTCGCACTTAGAGGATTTGGCATACAGCTGCTCTTTCTTTAGCAGTTCCAGAATAGCTCTTAGATGCTGTTCGTGCTCAGCCTTTGTTCTTGAATAAATCAAGATGTCGTTGATAACACAATCATGAACTTGTCCAAGTACGGCTTGCAAACTCTATTCGTCAAGTCCATAAACACTGCAGGTGTGTTGTCAAACCAAACGGCATAACCAGGAACTCGTAGTGTCCATAACGAGTTCTGAAGGCTGTCTTTGGGATACTTTCCTCTTGTATCCTTAACTGATGGTATCCAGATCGCAAGTCGATCTTTGAGTAAAAGCTTGAACCTTGCAGTTGATCAAACAGATCATCAATTCTTGGCAGAGGGTATCTATTCTTGCTCGTCAGCTCGTTCAGCTCCCGGTAGATGATGTTTATTTGAAAATCATCATCCTTCTTTTTGACGAGTAGTAATGGGGTTACCCCAAAAGGGAATTTTGGTCTGTTATCTTCCTTCTCTATCCATTGCTAAAACTTCTCTGTCAATCTTTGCATCTCCGAAAATGTAAGTGCTACGATGCATTGACTACGGGTGCAGTGCCAGGAATTAAATTGACGCGGGATTCGACTAATCGTTGAGGAGACGATTCCGGCAAGTCTTCGAGGAAGACTTCGGGGTATTCTCCAATCACAGGGATATCTTCGGGTTTTGGTTCTTCGGCTTCTTTTTCCACGACATGAGCCAAGAATGCAACACATCCTTTGTGCGAAAATTTTTGTGTCTTCTTTGCCTGATGATCCGTAGGAGCGTATCCTGCTCCATGAATCACCATCATTTCTCCGTTCGTCGTCGGGGTGCGGACGACAATCTCCGCTGGGTTGTTCGACAACCAGTCCATCCCAATTATCACATCAAAGCTTCCGTTAGGCTTGTTCTATCGAGAACTGGGTATCTAGGTTACTTACTACTAAAACAACTATATTTTCTGAAGCTAAAATTTGACAATACTGTCAAATAGAGCGTAACATTGACTATTAGGAGACGTACCGATATCCACGCTTGGATTCTATCCCCGCTGTTGAGCTTTCATCCACGTGCCTGAGTGCTCTTAGGGCAATACTTCCTGAAATGCCCCACCTCACCGCAATTAAAACATGCTTGGCCACAGCCTTGATCGTCACCATCCCTGCCTTGATAGTTGTCGTCGTCGTTATTTCCTCCGCGATTTCCGTTACCATCTTGACCTCTATTTCCATGTTCAGTACCTTGCCGACACGTTTCCTTGACATGTCCCACCTTGCCACAGTTACCACATTTTCCATATCTACACCGCCCGTTATGGTGACGTTGACAGTTATCGCACTTTGGTAGGATACCCGTGTACTCTTTTCTCTTTTTGGCCTTGTCGTCGCTACTCGACTGGGTACCCTGTTTGAAATTCGTCAACTTCCTCTTGTTGTTCCCAGATGACTCTACATGAGTCTCCTTCTTCTCCTCAGAGGCTGAAAATTTGTTCATCCTGATTGCCTCTTCCGTCAGGGCTACACTTAGATTGATGGCCTCAGAGATTGTGGCAGGCTTTGATGCCGTTACCATGCTCATGATTTGGGGTTCCAATCCCCAAATGAAACGCTCAATCCTTTTAAACTCCGGATCTACCATGTAAGGAACGATACGCGATAGAACTTGGAACTTCTCCACATACTCAGCTATTTTTGGACCTTCCATCTTCAAGTTCCAGAACTCAGTTTCTACCTTCTGGCTTTCTGTTCTCGAACAGTACTTTTTATGCATTAGCTCTTTCAGCTCGTCCCACGATAGAGCATACGCAGCAGCCTCGCCCATTGTCTGAACCTGAAGTTTCCACCATGACAGAGCCTCATCTCGGAACAGCCAGGAAATGTACGTGACCTGATCTCTTGGGGCGCATTTGCTCGCACGCAAAACAGTGTCCGTCTTCTCAATCCAGCGTACGAAGGCTACGGCACCTCCAGTGCCGTCGAAATGTAGGGGCTGGCAGCCTAAGAACTGCTTGCAGGTGCAGCCGTTGGGTGGGTTATTTCCTGAGGTACCTCCGTTGCGCTCGGAGTGATGGGCCTCGTATTGTGCGATGACTGCAGCAATGATTCCCTGAAGTTCCGCCTCATTGGTGGGTATGCGTACATCCCGTCTTAGAGGCATCTTCCTATGATGATCGTACGGGTCAGGTCATAGTAAGTAAAATGTGCGTAAGTATACAACAATATCAACACATAACATCTCATGTTATAAATAAATCAATCGCATAACATCTCATGTTATAGACATAAACAATAGATCACTTCGATTGCATTGCCACAAATCGAGACCAGAATGTAAGGTTTACAGGTACCCAACTGTATCATACAACATCAATGACTTAGTAGGTAACGACCCTAGGCAAGTCGTGCGATCGCTGGACATGTTCAGGAATCTCCGGTTCGTCCATTTTCAAATTCCAGGACTCCATCTCAAGCTTCTGTTATTCCAGTCTTAGAACCATATTTCTCCTTAATCATTTCCTTGAGCTCGTCCCAGCTCAGTGCATAGGCAGCATCTGTACCAAGGGTCTGAATCTGAAGATCCTATCATGAGAGTGTGCCATCTAGAAATGACCCCGAGGTAAAGGTAACACTCTGTTGGGGTGAACAGTTAGTCATTCTTAGAATGGAGTCAATCTTTTCGGACCAACGAACATTTGCAATGGCGCTTACTGTCTCGTCGAAGTTCAAAGGCTTGCAGTTCAGGAACCGCTTATAGGTGCAGTCAGCTGGGGGGGTTATTTCCAGTAGTGCCATTGCTGTGCTAAAAGCGGAGAGCTTCATGTCATGCAATTGCCTGTGAGTTGCGTTTTTGCAGCTTGGCTTCTATCCTTGGCAACGTACTGGTGTTTGTGTTATGCCTGGGTGGCATTCTCTTTTGCCGAAGTGGCATGAAGCGGGTTAGACATCATCTCAATTGTCTAGGAGATACATAGCACCATAAGCCATCATGTACTCACCCAATTTTACACATAAATATACTCAATGTATGGATGGGGAAATAAATTTTCTGAGCCTTCACATAGGCTTGCCAATTTGGCTTGTTGTTTGAAATAGAATAAACTCGAGGCTTCATCGCCTTGGACATTTGTGTTCGAGTTATTTCCTGCCACATTGGTTTTCATTAGCTTGACCCGCAGAGTCCACCAGGATTTCTGTGCACTACAAGTCGTTATTACGTGGCCCCCCGTAATAATAAATTGTCTTGCACATTTACCCCAAATTTTCTCTCGTCCAAGCAGATGATCAATCAAGGAGCAACAGCAGGTGCATCGGCATGAACAGGGTCATGCTCCAATGCGGGGTCGGGAGGAACTCCTGGCTCAGGGGCCACAGCGGGCTCCGGATCAACAAACTTTATCTCAAAATCAGCTGGATCATCAAACATAGGGTCGATAGGGACCACAACATCCTCCAAGGGCTGGTCTGAGTATATGAACTCCGTGTCATGGTCTGGATCAAAACCAGGTGGAAAAACAAGATCACCCTCAATACTGTGATCAAACCCAAAGCTGTGTGCGGGAAACGGTGCAGCTGATGATGCCGTATCAGGGTCGGCATCGTGTGAATGGTGCTGCACTCCTTGTATATGCGAAAATGCGGATGTCAGAAACTCAAATGAGTCTGGGATAGGGGAATGGGCATGAGTTTCTCCTGCAGGAGCGTCCGCAAGCAATAGGCTAATACCAACAGCAATAGGGCCTCGCCCTCGAATGGGTCCTCTTCTAGTAGATCGTTATCATCGACAGAGGCCATGTCGGGGGCATATCAACAATGGGATAAACGGCAAGGGGCACAGGAGCAGGGTTCACCGCGAGTGGCAAATTCCCAACAAGATGGCCATCAGTAGGCTCTGCTACGACTTTAGGCAGCGCAAAAGGGCTGAATGTCGTCATTGTCTGTGCCGGTAGTATCGGAAATGTGCACCTCGTGCTTCGATGTACTATGTCGTCTGATGCTATGGCCATGGGATTCGTAGTGTCCATCTTTCTTGTACATGATGAAAGCATGACATTTGTAACATAAACACATATACGTATAACAATCAATCACATCCACATATAAACATGTTAGTCAGCAATAAGCAATCAAATAATTCTCCTAGTCCCACTAGCCTCCCAGCCTCCCAGACTGATATTCCTAGTCCCACTAGCCAAATTCCTCCCAGCCTCCAAGGCTGACATTCCTAGTCCCACTAGCCAAATTCCTCCCAGCCTCCAAGGCTGACATTCCTAGTCCCACTAGCCAAATTCCTCCCAGCCTCCAAGGCTGACATTCCTAGTCCCACTAGCCAAATTCCTCCCAGTCTCTAAGACTGCTCTATCATCCACCTCGACCTCCTAGATCGAGGCTCGGCCTCCATGACCGAGCCTCAGCCTTCATGACTGAGCCTACTCTTCCTAGTCTCACTAGCCATCTACCTCGATCTCTTAGATCGAGCCTCGGCCTCCAAGACCGAGCCTCAGCCTCCAAGACTGAGCCTAAAATAATAAAATGTGCTCAACATGTGTTTGTAAAAACGTTTTGGATCTGGACTTAAGTGGTATGCAGTAAAAATGTTTTCGTGAGAGCCCTAGTGATCATAGTCTAGACTCGAGAAAGAATCCTAGTTCGCTATGATCAGAGCTCTGATACCAAGCTGTCACACCCTGGCTTTGCGGAAGCGTGGTTAATTTGGTGTGACTTCTTAATACCATAGCTTAATCATAACAAAGCTATATGAATTAAAAACATGCAAGATCATCCATTTGATTAAGTTTAAAACTAAAATACCGTAACATTGCTTTAACGGGAAAGCACCCTGACAACCATAACCTTGTTCAACAAACATTACAAACTCAAACATAACATAAACATGGTTTAAGGACTGTGACTTGTCCAAGAAAGAGTCACATTCCCTAAACCCCGGATGACCTCGGAAACTAGTGCAGCGGGAAAACGTGCCATACCGTGCCAGATCCTTTAATTCCCTGAAATACATGTAAGTTGAAAAATCAACAATAATGTTGAGCGAGTTCATGTGTTTAGTATGTGCGCGCGAATAAACCTTTATAATCATTGTAAGTGTGAATATTTTGTAAACTCTGGTATGAAAGCAAATAAGGGAACATATCAGTTAATGTGTAACCACATGGTCCAACCTGCGGGCGCATGGGGGAGGGGATAGGACAAGGTCACCACATGGTCCAACCTGCGGGCGCATGGGTGGTGTTACGACAAGGTCACCACATGGTCCAACCTGCGGGCGCATGGGTGGTGTTACGACAAGGTCACCACGTGGTCCAACCTGCGGGCGCATGGGTGGTGTTAAGACAAAGTCACCACATGGTCCAACCTTAGAGCGCATGGGTGGGGTTTGTTATGCTCAAATAGGCCTATCACTTGTATCCCTCGATCGTACTACGAGGATTAATGTTCTTAAGGTCTCACCTACCCAAATCACATAACCTAACAGTTCCTTCCTTAGCTGGCCATACCATGTAAGCAATATTCGTAATCATAGTAACATGTATTTCACCCCCGCAGTTTAGAAAACTGAAAACAGTTAAGAGAAAAGGGGGACATGAACTCACTGTCGGTGCGTCTCTACCAAGTACTCCAAATCAGGCAGCTGTGCAACGACCTACATGTGCTAATTCTATTAGACGGACGGCCGTGCCTTAGCTTTATGGTTTAAGTTTTTGGGAAATAGTTAGACAACTATTTCGGGTTTACTTTTCGTATATACTTGGTAGTTAATCTCCTTCCCAAGGATGGGGGATTTAATACATGTGCGTTCGAAATATTTATTTCCAATTCCAAAATATAAGTATTTTCCTCAAAAATTTTATATTTTCACTTCACATAATATTCCCCAAAAATAATACGTTGATAAATATACATTCACAATTATTTCCGCATAATGCGTAAGTTACGTTTTAGCGACCGTGTGGTAATAATAATTACCGTTGTAACTTATTTGTTTATCGTGGAAGCGTTCGTAATATTTTGGATTCGTCAACGTTCGTAAATATTATTTTTACTCTAAAAATAATATTTGTGTATTTTCACAAAATAATCATAAACAGTGCTGTGAAAATATATTTACTAAATATATATTTATCACGTTTAGTTTTGTGAAAATCCCACCTCCGAATATTTGTAAATAAAGTCGTGGCGAAATATATTTTGAAAACATGTCAAAAATAATTCTAACACTTGTAAATAATTCTAAGTGTTAGGTTTTAGAAAAATTTCGCCAGGTTTCCCCTGTAACTGGAGGTGGCCACGCTTTCAAGCGTATCATTTTCTTTTACAAAATCATTTCAACAACTTCTTTATTCAATCAACAATTTCCGACACATCAACTAATCGACAAGTATGTAAATCGCATAAATCACATGAACTTGTAGTTTTTCCGAAACTATAGTGTAAATCCCATTATATTTTGTGGATTTTTATATAAAGTAGCTTAATCTCGTAAAAACCTCGTTTTTAGAGTAAACCCATCTTTACAACTTCCCGTCATCTTTCACAAAGATTGTTATTTTGTCGAAACTTTTCATTTCACAAGTGTCTACACACTTGTGGTTTATAAAAATCATACTTGTTAGTGTGTTATCCGACTTTTAGAAAACATGATTTTCTCGACACTTGGTCCTTTGAAAATACCACTTGCAGATACGTAGATCCGCTAGTTTTAAACACTATTTTACAAGTAAAAATACTTTTACACAAGTTCATGTTTCTCGTGTGGTAGAGTTTCACCTTTTAACCCTTGTACCGTCCGAAACAAGCTTATGTCAAGATCCATGATCTTAACCAAACTGGGTTAAATGGTGATCCGAGCTACCACAACGTAGATCGGGCTTAAATATTCACAACTTTCAAATACTACAACTTTTACACAACTATTATGCTTTTAACCAACAAGATTCATGTTTTTAGTAGACTTTAAAGCTTCAAAATGCAAGTTTCCGAGTTTTAACCGTTACAAATCTTATTAACCACCTTAGATTAGTTCGAGAGAGTGTTTTAAGTGTTATACCTCTAGCTCGGGGCTAGGGAAGAATCTATGCGACAAGGTGGTGGATAAAAGCAAGGTAGAAAGGTCCTTCGCCTTCCGTTAGCTCCAAGACTCCTCGTATGCGATCTTGAACACTTGTATGTGCTTGGAATGAGAAGATGGAAGTCGAATGATGGTGAGTTGGGGGTGTTGTGGTTCGGCCGTGAGTCTCTAGAGGGAGAGAGAGATGAATTTGTGGTGAAGTGTGGTGATGAAAGATCAAGTGTGTAAGTGTTGTGTTTTATAGACAAAAGCAAGTTCTTAATCCATTGGTTACTATGTCTTCAAGATATTAGGCAACAAACAATAAAATAATCAAGGGTGTACTATGGTGTCCCCTCTAGTTATGGGGCCGGTTACAAAAAGGGGGGGGGTCTTGGTTCGATCTCAACTAGATTAGTTGGTGTTTAGTTAGTTTAACTAGGTTAGATTAGGGGTTAACTCGGTTAGTGGTGTGATGTGTTATAATGCGGGTGTTAGGGTATTCAGGGACCCTAACTGGCTCAGAAAAAGACCAATATTGTTACTGTCAATATTTTCATGTTCCGGGTAAAGTCCGGTTGTTCGGTTGGATAGTAATCCGTTAAAGTGCTTAAGTAAGCTTTTAAGTGTCGTAAATAACATTTTTAGTGACACAACTTATTTCCCAAAGTGTCAGGAATATTTTCCTCATGTTTTGGCACTTTATTAGTTAGCCAGAAGCTGATATGTTAATAAAAGTGCTGTGGCTTAGAGTACGTTTTAGGCACATCCAGTCATTATATCTTATTCCTAGAGACGCAGTTCTACAACCCTTGTATCCCTACACTCACTATGGGTGTAGTAAAATATTTCTGGCTCATACAGGCCTTAGAGGCAGTGTCTGCCTGATGCTGGCTTTATCAGCATGTTCAATAGGTTATCCGTTCAATGCTACTGTGCTTTTGTGCATCATGTTTGTCACTAAGGTTCAACATGTGAATAGTGTACTGACAGTATGTAAAGTATGATGCAGGAATATACAAGTACTAGAAATCAAGTAGCAGTTCATCAGCAATTTCAGTTAAGCACAGTAATTAAGCAGCAACTAATTATTAATTAAATCGTACGGATACCTGGTTTAGTGAGGGTTGTCACAAATACCCAAGTTGGAAACTGTTTGATTGTTGACCGATTTAATGCATAATGGAAACTGTCAATTTGTTGTAATTGATTGCATAATTTTAGGGAATTAGTTAAATGATCGCACAAGCTTGTTTGACCGCACAAGATCAGTTCCACAAGTGCCTGATCGCACAAGATTCACCGCACAAGCTAGGAATAACTAAACAAAGCACGTAGTACAATCTAGAACTGCATGACCGCACAATATACTGTGGATCGCACAAGATAGTGCTGATCGCACAATATATTGGGCCGCACAGTATATCAAGTTATGTTATGTTGTTGGGCCGAACATGTGACAACCCTCACCAAAACAGGTATCCGTACCAATTAATTAATATTTAATTAATGCTTAATTACTGTGCTTGCTTACAATTGTGGTTAAACTGCTACTTGAATTCTGGTACATACATATAGGGCTGTAAACGAACCGAACGTTCAGCGAACAGTTCGTGAACTGTTCGGCGGGAAGTTCGTTTATGTTCGTTCGTTTAATAAACGAACGAACATGAACAAGAAATTCCGTTCGATTAGTTAAATGAACGAACATGAACAGAGGTCTCGTTCGTTCGATTGTGTTCGTGAACGTTCGGTAAGGTGTTCGTGATCGTGTTCATGAACATTCGTTGATTTGCGTTCGTTTATGTTCGTATGTTTGTGTTTTAATTGAAGATCTTTGTACTTTCTTATATTTTATTTGTACCTTTTATATTATTAAACTTTTATTTATTTTATTTCCCTAACAATTAAACTAGGAAACCCACTTTCACCTTGTTTATGCATCATTTCCCTTTCATTTCTAATTACTTACATCCACGAATACGATCGACTCTGTTCCAAAATAAGGGATTCAAGTTCGAGTGCTACTCTCTGGGCCATCTATCTTTATCCTTCGTCGAGTTCGCCAAATTTATTTGTGTTCGTTTGTGTTCGTGAACCGTTCGCGAACACGCTCATTTCCTTAATGAACGAACACGAACATTAAATCTCGTTCGGTAAGTGTTCATGAACCGTTCGTGAACACATTTATTTCCTTAACGAACGAACACGAACAAGGCCTTGTTCGTGTTCGTTCGGTTCGTTTACAGCCCTACATACATATACATGCATCATACTTAAATAACTGTGACTCCGTTATTTACCCAGAACTATAGTGACAAACTTGATGCACAATAGCACAGTAGCACAATGAACGGATAACCCAGTAAACATGCTGACATAGCCAGCATCAGACAAACACTGTCTCTAAGGCCAGTAAGAGCCGGGAATAGATTGCTACACTAGTAGGGAGTGTAGAGAGGTGAGGATTGTAGAACTGCGTCACTAGGAGATAGTTATAGTGACCGGATATGCCTAAAACATGTTCTAATTGAAAATTCTGCACTTTTAAATAAAATTCAGCATTTAAATATGCTAGTAATGTGCAAAAACTTGGGAAAATGATACTAGACACTTTCCAAAGTGTCGGGAATTAATTGTGGCACTAAAAATAATATTAAAGACACTTTAAGTGCTTATTTAGCACTTTAACGGATCAGTATCCAACCGAACAATCAGACTTTACCCGGAACATAAAAATAATGTCAATGATATTATTTACACCTTTCTGAGCTAGTTAGGGTCCCTGAACACCCTAACACCCGTTATATTTCATAACACTCTAATAACTTATTTAAGTTCCTAACTAACATAACCAGACACTAACTATTCGGTTGAAATCAAACTATAACCCCCCTCTAACCGAACGGTTCCCCATAGGGGACACACTCCAGCAGTTTATGATTATTTTATTCTTGTTGTCTAATATCTGGGTGGCACACATGATCTAATGGTTAAAGCACTTAAATGGTCTATAAAAAGGTTCAAGAGATAAACACTTATCATTCACACAAAACACTTAACCAAAGATTGCTCTCTCTCCCTCTCCTCTCCTTTGAATCGGCTGCCATCATACCACCACCATATCACCACCATCAAAGTCTTGTTCAACCATTTTCTACATACACAAAGGTGCAAGGGATCATACAATGAAGCGTGGTGTGTTCGGAAGCTCAAGGACCTCTCCCGTTTTCTTTTAACCACCACATTTCTTCACTTGAACTCTCCTAGCTTTGTGCTTGTGGTAAGCACTTAGATCCGTTCATTTTACATGTTATTTTAGGGGTTAATGATGTTTAAGGACCAAAAACATAAGTACTCTAAAGAACCTTAAACAAAGTCTTGAACATCAACCATCATATGATGAACTAGTGATAAATGATGATGAAATCATGGTAAATCTGAAATAAGTGAACAAAACCTGCTGTAAACAACTTATGATCTGATGTTAATCATATTAGAATGAATGGCAATCGTATGTGTGCGTTTTAGTAACATTTAGCCATGAAACAGCCTGCTGATTTGCACATTCAGCCGACTTTAACTGGCTGTAAACGAGTCATAACTTAACGAAAAATGTGTTTTCTGAAGTCTAGGTTTATGTACTATGAAATACGGTTCTAATGGCACCGGAATCATAATTTTTAGACTTCGTTTACTATTTTTAAAGCGTCGATTTGTAACAGCAGCTAAAGCTGCATTTTTACAGCAATAAATGAGGGTCATATTTTCAGTTATAACTTGATTTCTGTGTAGAGTTAGATCATAAAATTTATACTGTAGATGGTCACTGTTGTCGCTGTGATCCTCCAACTGGAATTACGTCAAACGGACTTATAATGAATTTTAAATAAAATATTCCATGCACTGCAGTCAGAAAAAGGTAGATCTGAATACAGTCCGGAAAATGATTTTCTTTAAAATATTGGTGATGATTTGGACGACGATATTTTTACACAATAATATTTGGATCGTATAAGTCATTCTGTAAAAATTTGGGAATTTTCGGAATAAGATAACTATTTTAATAAAATAACTGAAAACAGCCAGTTTTGTGTTTGAAAACAGAATCGTAAGACCATTAATCCTTGTATAAGGACCGAGAGGCATGAGTGATAGATCTATCGGGTGTTGCGAGCCCCACACATGGGCCAGCGTGTGGCTGCATGTGGTGGCTATGTCGTTCCGCCGGAAGGACCGATATGAAATACGCGTTACAGGTTTGAGTGCTTCCTAGGCCATGTCACTTATTAATGTATTAGCTACACATTAATCGATCTCTTTTTCCTTATTGCTACACACCGAGAACATACATCTATACAGACTCGTTCTAACGATTTTTATCTACTCACTTACACATGAACTCGCTCAACTTTATGTTGATTTTTCAAACTACATGTATTTCAGGAAACTAATGGATCTGGCACGGTATGCACGTAATTTCAAGCTGCGTTTGAATAAAGAAGTCATGTAGGGTTTAGAAGGTGTAACCTCTTCCTGGACGGGTTACATATCTCTAAACCTAGTGTTGTTTAAAGTCTTTTGCTAAGTTTTTACGAACTCATTAAATCAAGTTAAGGTTTGTAACTTATTTTGTGATTTTTGAAAATGGGATTTTTCTAAACTTTTTTAATCGATGAATATCTCATCTTTTTATCATATAGCATTGTTATGATTGTTGCTATGGTATTAAGAAGTCACACCAAATAACCCACGCTTCCTCAAAGCCAGGGTGTGACAGCTTGGTATCAGAGCCTCGATCATAGCGAACCAGGATTCTTTCTCGAGTCTAGACTATGATCATCAGGGCTCTCACGAAAACTTTTTCAAACATTTTTACCTTGCATACACAGAACGTCCAGATCCACGGAACAAACATTTTTTTTTTACAAAGAAAAGTTGAGCACTTTTCCTTCTTAAAATTTATAGTTCAGTCGGGGAGACTGAGTGGGTTCAGTCGGGGAGACTGAGTGGGTTCAGTCGGGGAGACTGAGTGGGTTCAGTCGGGGAGACTGAGGGAGTTTAGTTGGGGAGACTGAGAGAATTAGTCGGGGAGACTAGGGGATTCAGTCGGGGAGACTGAGGGAATTAGTCGGGGAGACTAGGAGAGTCAGTCGGGGAGACTGAGGGAATTAGTCGGGGAGACGAGGAGATTCAGTCGGGGAGACTGAGGGAATTAGTCGGGGAGACTAGGAGATTCAGTCAGGGAGACTGAGGGAATTAGTCGGGGAGACTAGGAGATTCAGTCGGGGAGACTGAGGGAATTAGTCGGAGAGACTAGGAGATTCAGTCGGGGAGGCTGGGAGGATAGTCTAGTGGGACTAGGATGATTACTTTCTTACATTAATTAAGACTTACCTGCTTATTTGATTTAAGGTTGATGTACGTACATATGTGGTATTTGTTCGCATATACTAATTGTTAATAATTTCTATGGATATACATGATATGACTATTATGTACCGGCACACATGTCACACTATTTAGAAGGCGAGTTATTAGGCATTGATAACCCTATGGCCACCGCCACGGATAAGGAGGCAGCATCTGCGCCAGAGATATTTACGGCAGACACTAAGAGTGATCCTGATAGGCTGACTAGGGACGAGGACGACTTCCAACAGTCCGCACTACAAGATTCTGGTGATACTTTACCCTTGCTGATGGCTTCTCTGACAAGAATCTTTCTGTCACTCTTGATTCAATCCATGACCACTCCATCACTGGTCATCCCGATGATGGACACACCATGGCTCCGATCCACGATGATGCGCCTCCTGCGGACGTTTCTACTGAAGGTTGGCTACTCGACAAACATTATATGACTACGTTGGCATGATGGTCCTCCTGCCGACGCCCATGACGATGGAAAAATTAGACGAGAACACTGTTACTAATTTCACTTCTTAAGACCCCTGTTAACAAGCCATCCTCCGATTCTAGTATGCATTCAGACTCCTTTGATTCTGTGATACCTGCCACTTGACAAACAGCTGGATTACAGCATTCTGCTACTGACACAAGACGACGATGACATGGCTGCTGCTCTATCACCTGCTCGAGACGCCACACCGTTACACGACCTAGAGCCTGCTCTTGAGCTAGGCTCTACACCTTTTGGGTCAGCTTGATGTTGCGCCTACTGAACCTACACCACTACGTGATCACGATCCTGTTTCTTTTTGGTCTGCCAGACATTGCACCCCTTATATCTACCTGCATCGGCCAATCTCCTCGTTTGTGAGATGTTTGTTTTTACACACGCAACCGCTGACATTGCTCCTTTCCCCTATGAAGACCAACGTCCATTGCGCCAAGGTGCCTATAGCTTCCTTTCATAATATAACCGCACCCCGGGGAGGTACTTCAGGTCAGCACCCGCATAACGATTCATCTGCTACAACAGCATATTCCCAACTGCACGGGTCGCACCATTTGCTACATTCACCTCTACAACGCCGGACGAGCCATCTCGATGATTCCTATTGTACACTGTGCTGAAGTTAGACCCTCACAGTATAAAGGCCACACGCGAGATGAGTTGCTCCTGTAACATCAACTACAGTTTAAGGATATGAGTTACAGAATGTTGGAGCTTGAGCTGACGCCACAATTGGCAACTTCAAATGCAAAAGATTACATAACCGAAAACATGATTTGAGTGTCTACATCATAAGACAACATATTGTCTGAAAAGTTTATGCAAAATACCACGTTCTCCACCCTGTCTATCACCAGCATGCTTTGATCCGCCGCATACATCAAGACTCCTTTGTGCTCTTGACTTTTACTCTTTCACCATTCCCGAGATTCTGATGCTCATTTCTAAACTATCGAGCGGCAGAGCAAATAATTACTTCAACGTATATACACGCTCGAGGAGGGACTCACGCATGTTAACAGTTTACTTTTCTTTCCTCCTCCACCTCAGTCACCAGTATAGTTGGTTTCTGGATTACGCGGATTGCATTACGCTTGGGGAAAAGACGCTAATGATTAGCCGAGATTGCGGAGACTTTTGAGGATCACTTCTGACTACATAATTGTGATGCACTGATATACTTGTTGGACAAGGGTAGGGTGACCCTGTGTCCCTTCTGTTGTGATGCATTTTGTAAGACACAGTGATTGTGGCCGGAGGATAATGAAAGCCCGATCATCTTTAAACACGCGACAATACTTATGACTAATGACTGACGAAAAACATCGTCGCTATGCTCTCACTAAGCACGTTGATGATCTACATATTTGTGCTATAACTATGATGCCACATGTTTACTTGCTACATTCCTATTTACAAGTGTGCTATAACTGTGATGATATGTGATTAATTGTTAAACAACTGCGTATTTACGTAAATGTAATATACCTCTGAGGTCTTATTTGTTAAATAGAGACTTGTGTGCTCGTGTCCTTACTAAGACCCGACCTAACCGACTTTCTTCTAGGAAGATGTCGACTCGAGGGAACACCGATACTAACAACCCTCTGCCGACGACAGAGGCGGAATTTCAAGAACGCCTCTTACAGTTCATCGCACAGTACGAGGCCCTTCGCTCCGAGCGCAGCGGAGGTACCTCCGGAAATAAACCACCCAACGGTAATGTTTAGTCCTTTAAGACACATTACAAAACGTTTGGACATTTCCACGAGTGCTTTGCTAATACCTTACGCGAATAATGTTGCCTATATCGCAGGCTGCACCTACAAGCAGTTCTTGGGCTGCCAGCCCCTACATTTCGACGACACTGGGGGTGCCGTAGCCTTCATGCGCTGGGTTGAGAAGACGGATTCTGATTTGCGTGCGAGGAAATGCGCCCCAGAGGATCAGGTTATGTACATCTCCGGGCTGTTCCGAGATGGGGCTCTGTCATGGTGGAAACTCCAGGTTCAGACGATGGGCGAGGCTGCTGCTTATGCCTTATCATGGGACGAACTGAAAGAGCTAATGCATAAAAAGTACTATTCGAGAACAGAAAGCCAGAAGGTGGAAACTGAGTTCTGGAACTTGAAGATGGAAGGTCCAAAAATAGTTGAGTACGTGGAGAAGTTCCAAGTTCTGTCGCGTATTGTTCCATACATGGTAGATCCAGAGTTTAAGAAGATTGAGCGTTTCATATGGGGATTGGCACCTCAAATCATGAGCATGGTGACGACATCTAAACCTGCAACGATCGCTGAGGCCATCAATCTAAGTGTGGCCTTGACTAAAGAGGCAATCAGGATGAACAAATTTTCAACCTCTGAGGAGAAAAAGGAGACTCATGTAGAGTCATCTGGGGATAACAAGAGAAAGTTAGCAAATTTCAAACAGGGTACCCAGACGAGTAGCAACAACAAGGCCAAAAAGAGAAAAGAGTAAATGGGTAAACTACCTAAATGCGACAGGTGCCGACGTCATCATACCGGGCGATGTAAAAATGGGAAGTGTGACAACTGTGGCAAAGTGGGACACAACCGGGAAACGTGTTGGCGTGAGACGAAGCGTGGGAAGAAAGGAAAGGGGAAAGATAAGGGATGTTATAACTACAGGGATATGAGGCACTATAGGAAAGATTGCCCAAGGGAGATTAAACAAAATCATGGGAAAGATGTCTAACACCGGAGCTAGGGAAGCACGCCAGGAATCCAAGCATGGATATCGGTACGTCCCATATTACTCAATGCTATGCATTTGCGCTACTTGATACTGCTGTAAATTTTAGCTTCGTATCTCTAGAGTGAGAGTATACTTGGTTTAGTAGCAAGTAAGTTAGATCATCCGCACACGATAGTACTAGCTAACGGGAAGCTAGTGGGAGCCAACGAAGTAGGTGGAATTGGCAAGATAGAACTTGGAGAGCGCAGGTTTACGCTAAATCTATTGCCAGTTGAGTTGGGAAGCTGCAACGTGGTGACTGGGATGGGTTAGTTGCCAAGCGATCGAACAAAGATTGATGTTCGCATCCAAATGACGAACGAAGAAACGATCGGGACTCACGAAGCAGGATACACCTCCACAGATCACGAATTGTTTGAAGGCACGAAAGTTGTTGTGGGAAGGATGTGTTGTTCTCCGGCTCATGTCGGGGACAAGGGAGCCGAAGAACTAAAACTCGAAGATACCCCCGTGATCGGAGAATATCCTGAAGTCTTCCTCGAAGACTAGCCAGAGTTATCTCCTCAATGACAAGTTGAATTTCACATTGATTTAATTCCAGACGCAGCGTCTGCTGTTGATGCACTTTAGCGACATACACCTTCGGAGATGCAAGGATTGCCAGTGTAACCTCAGTGGTTGCTAGAGAAGGAAGATAACAGGCCAAGATTCCCTTTTGGGTAATCCTAATTCTACTCGTCAATAGGGAAGACGATACATTCCGAACTGACATCAAACTACCAGGAGCCGAACGACCTAACCAACTGGGGTTGATAACTCTTGCTAAGAAGTAACGAATTATTTAACTTACTGTGAGGATTCAACTACTGTTTCACGACTGACCGATGATTGAGTGTGATTAGCTGTGACTCCAAGAAGAAAGTATACCAGGGCGAAATTGTGGGACAATGGCTTGATCTTAAACGTAGACAGAACGGTGTTTCCTACACAAAGTACAAACCGGATCTACACGGAATACGAAATCCGGAGAATCTAGAAAACTTATATCTAGGACCTTTGGGAACCCAGGACCAAACTCGTGAGGGCTTTACTTAGAACCCATATCTGTCAACTCAATCAAACGTCATCAACTTGACAAACTTGTCACTTCAGTTAACAAAACCGAAAGTACTTAAATTTGCTTCCGTGGGAGTCTTCACTTTTACTTCTAACGAGTAGATATTTGCATCTCTACTCCCCTCAAAGTAGTTGCATCACGCTGAGAGCGAACACACGTTTGCTTCGTATACTTGGTCACTTCTCCCTTTTGGTGGAAACACATCGCTTCATCACTTGAAAACTTATACATAACCCATGCACCTTTTGCTATGCATGCGGTTTCATTTCGAATAAACGCTTCATTAAAGTTCAAATGTTACGTTGCTAAATCTAATTACTGATTTGTGATTCGAATGACCTACGTATTGTCATTGTTGACTCTTTTGTTATCAAGTCAACACACGTTCTTGAAACCGCTTTCTTTCAAGTTACATGTTTGCTATCATGCCAAGATTCCCTTGTTGATATGTACGTTTATTGTCGGGTTACGCTGAAACTAAGTTCGATTGCTTGAACTTATCCAGTTCACATGTTTGATTTGAGACTCCATGTGATGTATTGAGAGCATCATATTCTAATACTTTGGCACCGATTCTTTTGTTTGAAGTCGTAGTAGACTTGTTTGGTCTATGACTCCATTAAATCGTTGAATGATTTCGATACCTGGCAATGATACTTTCACAGAATTGAAGCTTGCGCTTATTTGGTTACTCACTTCGTATACGGATTTAATTAATTATTTGACAACTTTCTCTAAATCCGTTTTGTTTATCACAATTAAATCACTCTCGACACACTTGCGTGTTGAGTCAAAGGTACAAAGATTCAATTCATATCACAGTGTACCTCCTAACGATTCTTTTGTAATCAATCGAATGCCTTGCGACACTTATTGCTTTCTCACCTTCAAATATAAACAACGACTCTTTGAGGTTCCATATTCAACTGAAAAACAGTATGACATTATGTAAATCAATTCTCCAGGCTTGTTTCGGTACACTTTCATCTGATCTCAAACATGGTGAACTTGTTCAGTCACCGCCATTATGGAATTATGCCATTGCGACACCTTGTGGTGTCATTACAAACTTATAGCTTGTGCTAATCATGGTCAACCGTTTCTCGCAAAACTACATCAACTTTTGTTGACTTATCATTTAAACATTTCTGATGCAACTACAAATCAAGGCAAGGATACACCAGATTCGCTTGTATTCACTCGGCGTATTCTCGCAATTCAAAATGTTCAACACATTGAATCTTACCCTTCGTCTACTCGGGAGTTGACAGATCATTTTACTATTTCATTGAGTTGTTGATTTTGGATTCATATAGTGGGTGCTATGTTTCGTGAAAACTCGTTTACATAATGCGATCGATCGTTTAAGAGTCTTTTTAGTCAAGGCTCATCTTTTGTGAACCCCCTACTAGCTGGATTACACCACGCTATACGTCAAGTACGTCTTATACCCTTGACATCAACTGCTATTAGCACACACCTTTTAACCCTAGGATTCGGGTTGATATATATTCTGGGACTCACCAAATGTGAGTAAGGTTTGATTCGGATTGAAGATGTTCTACCTTGATATTATTCATATGCATACACGTGTGACGAAACCATAAGGGGGTTAAGGTAGTACAAATTCCGAGGACGAAATTTTTCTAACAGGGGGAGAATGTGATAACCCTCACCAAAACAGGTATCCGTACCAATTAATTAATATTTAATTAATGCTTAATTACTGTGCTTGCTTACAATTGTGGTTAAACTGCTACTTGAATTCTGGTACATACATATACATGCATCATACTTTAATAACTGTCACTCCGTTATTTACCCAGAACTATAGTGACAAACTTGATGCACAATAGCACAGTAGCACAATGAACGGATAACCCAGTAAACATGCTGACATAGCCAGCATCAGACAGACACTGTCTCTAAGGCCAGTAAGAGTCGGGAATAGATTGCTACACTAGTAGGGAGTGTAGAGAGGTGAGGATTGTAGAACTGCGTCACTAGGAGATAGTTATAGTGACCGGATGTGCCTAAAACATGTTCTAATTGCAAAATTCTGCACTTTTAAATAAAATTCAGCATTTAAATATGCTAGTAATATGCAAAAACTTGGGAAAATGATACTAGACACTTTCCAAAGTGTCGGGAATTAATTGTGGCACTAAAAATAATATTAAAGACACTTTAAGTGCTTATTTAGCACTTTAACGGATCAGTATCCAACCGAACAATCAGACTTTACCCGGAACATAAAAATAATGTCAATGATATTATTTACACCTTTCTGAGCTAGTTAGGGTCCCCGAACACCCTAACACCCGTTATATTTCATAACACTCTAATAACTTATTTAAGTTCCTAACTAACATAACTAGACACTAACTATTCGGTTGAAATTAAACTATAAACCCCCCTCTAACCGAACGGTTCCCCATAAGGGACACACTCCAGCAATTTGTGATTATTTTATTCTTGTTGTCTAATATCTGGGTGGCACATGATCTAATGGTTAAAGCACTTAAATGCTCTATAAAAAGGTTCAAGAGATAAACACTTGTCATTCACACAAAACACTTAACCAAAGATTGCTCTCTCTCCCTCTCCTCTCCTTTGAATCTGCTGCCATCATACCACCACCATATCACCACCATCAAAGTCTTGTTCAACCATTTTCTACATACACAAAGGTGCAAGGGATCATACAATGAAGCGTGGTGTGTTCGGAAGCTCAAGGACCTCTCCCGTTTTCTTTTAACCACCACATTTCTTCACTTGAACTCTCCTAGCTTTGTGCTAGTGGTAAGCACTTAGATCCGTTCATTTTACTTGTTATTTTAGTGGTTAATGATGTTTAAGGACCAAAAACATAAGTACTCTAAAGAACCTTAAACAAAGTCTTGAACATCAACCATCATATGATGAAGTAGTGATAAATGATGATGAAATCATGGTAAATCTGAAATAAGTGAACAAAAACCTGCTGTAAACAACTTATGATCTGATGTTAATCATATTAGAATGAATGGCAATCGTATGTGTGCGTTTTAGTAACATTTAGCCATGAAACAACCTGCTGATTTCCACATTCAGCCGACTTTAACTGGCTGTAAACGAGTCATAACTTAACGAAAAATGTGTTTTCTGAAGTCTAGCTTTATGTACTACGAAATACAGTTCTAATAGCACCGGAATCATAAATTTTGGACTTCGTTTACTATTTTTAAAGCGTCGATTTGTAACAGCAGCTAAAGCTGCATTTTTACAGCAGTAAATGAGGGTCATATTTTCAGTCATAACTTGATTTCTATGTAGAGTTAGATCATAAAATTTATACTGTAGATGGTCCCTGTTGTCGCCGTGATCCTCCATCTGGAATTACGTCAAACAGACTTACAATGAATTTTAAATAAAATATTCTGTGCACTGCAGTCAGAAAAAGGTAGATCTGAATGCAGTCCGGAAAATGATTTTCTATAAAATATTGGTGATGATATGGACCACGATATTTTTACACAATAATAATTGGATCGTATAAGTCATTCGGTAAAAATTTGGGAATTTTCGGAATAACAATTTTAATAAAATAACCGAAAACAGCCAGTTTTGTGTTTGAAAACTGAATCGGTATAAGTAGTATTTTGCATGCCTAAATGTCGGGTTGGTTGTTTGGAAGTGATCTAACGTGTTATATGTTAAAGAAAGACTCATTCTATTCCCACCCCCTATTTACTAATTACACCCCCTATCAAAAACATCACATCCATCAATCATTTGGTTTTTGTTTTTAGCCTGTTTTGTCTTTTTGTTGTCTTTTTTTATTCATTTATTTAATTATTAGTTATTTAGTATTTGTTTATTATTTAATTAGTTAGTATTATTATTATTATTATTATATTTATTATTATTATTATATTTATTATTATTATATTTATTATTATTAGTAGTAGTAATGATATAGTATTTATTATTAGTTTTTATTGTTATAATTTATCAAATTATATTTATAGCTGTAACAAAAGCTATATAAAAATAAGTACTTTTTTACAAAATTATTATCATTTAATAATTTATATACCGAGGTTTAATCTATACTCCCCCCAAATGTAGCAGGTTGTGCTATCCAAGACTTATACATATTTTGACGTGATTCAAATATATTCTCCCAGCCAGCTGCATCATTTTCTCTCATTAATTTCCATAGGTTGTTTGTGCTGGCAATTGGATACTCTCCTTGCAATTCTACCATTATAAAATGGTTACCATTGACGTGTGCAATTGTAATTATTTTTTTTTCTGGGAACTCGTGAGGGCCTCTCCAAAGCGAAAAACAAGTAGAACTGTTTCTTTTTTCTTGAGATAAAAAATGAACGATCACATTAAACTTGTTCGCAATCAAGAATCCTGCCTCTGGCATAATTATCCAGTGTTTTTCAGGTGCAAACCCCCATCCTGACCAAGCCAAGGACGTGAACACATCTTTGAATAAGCCTAAGAAAGCCTTAGTGTACTTATTTCTAAACTCGAGTAGCTCTTCCATCAGTGATCTCCGGATAAATAACCATTCATCTTCACCGTACCCGAGAGCAGAAGCTGTCGCCCGAAACCCACAATTTCCATCACCTAACACGTTATGTATGCGTGTAACATACGCATGGAAGATTTTTCGAATTAGATGAATATAGTTGTGTATCACCTGTGATGCTTGATCTTGGTTCAACCCCATGAAGTCATAGCCTGGCGCACTTGTAGAGTTGGCGAAAGAACTTTGTCCGACAATATCTTGGTTCAACCCCATGAAATTATATCCCGGTGTATTTAAAAGGTTGGTAAAAAAACCTTGTCCGTCTGTATCTTGTGTCATGAACGGACTTGGTTCACCAGGATCGTCCTTGAATGGTTTTTTCCGTAAATATCTTGATTTATGAACAGACTTGTTTCACCAGGCACTTGATAGTTCACGTCTGGACTGATGTAACTAACATAATCATCAGTCTCTAGATCCCGAATGAACTATGTCTCCAAGGCTCTTGAGTGTAATCATGATCTTGGGAGTTCACAAATGAACTATGCCTTGCAGGTTCTTGAGTGTAATCCTGCTCTTGATAGTTCGTAAATGAACTATGCCTTGCAGGCTCTTGAGTGTAATCATGATCTTGGGAGTTCCCAAACGGACTGTGCCTTGGAGGCTTCTGAGAGTAGCTTCGTTGAAGGGGCGGTTTAACAATTTGCTGAATTCAAGAATTCTTTTAGCTTGGCATGTTGGCTTTCAGCTCTATTAGTTGTCTGATTTCCAAAATTTAAGCATTCGTTAGTCCATACGGACACAAACATTTCTTTATACTTGTTTAACCAAGTACTATTCAAGTAATCCAAAACATCTGCAAAGATAATAATGATGATAACGATGGTAACAATAATACTAACAGAATTATAGTAATAATACATACCTTGATGATGGATTAACATTGACTGAAGTTGCTTGTAATTTTGGAGGAATGATGTCCACGTTTGAGATTCAACGAGTGCATTCCACATTATATTGAAGATTTTCCAATCATGATCCGTGGTGAAAAATGATTTGCAGTTTCTAAATATACTTTGAGAAACGTGCCACCTACAAAGTAATCGGGTAGCATCCGGAAAAACTTTCTCGCATGCATTCATCAGAGCTAACTCCCTGTCCGTAACTATAACACGTGGTTGTTGCATGCTCCTCTCATCTAGAGTTGATTTTAAACAGTTTAATGCCCAAAGATATTTCTCCTCTGTTTCTTTACGCATAACTGCAAAAGCTATGGAGATTGTCTTGTTGGTAGAAGTTACACCAACAATTTCAAGAAAAAGGCAATTTATACTTGTTCGTATTGTATGTGACATCCATAAGCAACACATGTGGAAAATCAAGGAAGTACTTGTATGAGATTTTAGGAACAAAGAATAAGTCTTCCAACATGTTTGAAACTCTATTGGTAGAAATTTCAAAAGTATACCCTTTATCATTTAAATGAGACATTAGCACCTCCATCAAAGATTTCCCTTTATGATCCGTTGCTCGAATTTTATCACGTGCATTATATATGTTTTTAATTGTAGAGACATTATTTTCATCACGCTCCTTCATAACACCTAAAATATCTTTTGGGAACACACCTTCCCCGTCAACTCTGCCACCAATTGGTGTTCATTAGGTGTCAATCGTTTGAGGATTGGGTGTCCCTCCATATATTCTCCGGGTGGATGATTATGCTCACCAGGTTTTACTTTTAACGTCCAAGAACCATTCTTTTTTGAAAATTTCCCTACCATTTCAAACGGGCAATTTATCTTTCTAGTGCCGGTCTCTCTACTTGAATCTTTATCTGATTTATACACACCACCACGATCACACATAAGTACAACTTTAGACACGTAGCCATTTTTAGCTTTCGATCTTTTAGTCACAATAGCGTAACCAAGACTACGTCCGGTGTTTCTAACCCATTCCATCAACTCTTCACGAGACTTGAACACCTAAAAGTGAACTAATATTAGTTACAAAATATTAGGTGAACAAGCTTGAGTAGTTACAAAATATATATTATCCAAACAAACTCATTTAAACTAAAACAAGACCCTTAACCTAGCTAGATTATATAACTAAGTTGAAACTTAAAACATGGGAATTAAAAACTATACCTGATCTGTTGAAAATCCAGACATCTCTTTAACTGTAGAGAGCGAAGGCTACTACCGAAGTTCCTCTTTTAAAGGGTCATAAAGCTTAAAGAAAAGTAGGATCTCCTCCTTAGTTTTTACAGGTGGGGGAACTGGCTGTGAATCCTACATCAAAAAAGAAGTAAGTGAAACTAATAGCATAATTTTTTTATATAACAATGTAATAAAGAGTTAAAGGTGTACGACTATACATGAATGCATATCAATAATTTGAGACACCAATAATATGAGGCACCAATAATATCATCATTTTACACGTCTTTTTTTTCAATTTTAATAATAATAATAATAATAATAATAATAATAAGACACTAAAATATAATAAAAAGACAACAAAAAGACAAAAAAGACTAAAAACAAAAAGCAAAGGATTGATGGATGTGATGTTTTTATAGGGGGGGCGTAATTAGTAAATGGGGGGGGTGTGTATAGTATCACCCTAAAGAAAATGATACGCTAGTAAGCGTGGACGCCTCCATTTACAAAGAAAACTCTGGCGAAATTTTTCTAGAAATATAACGCTTAGAAATATTTTCGGTGACAAGTGTTATAAATATATTTTTAACTTGTTTTCTAAAATATAAATTTCGCCATGATTTTATTACAAAATAACCAAGTGTCGGAGGTGGATTTTTGTAAATGAAACCTGTTAAATATATATATTGAGCATATGTATTTCATAATAAAACGCTTGTGTGCTTACGTGATCATTTTGTGAACTAGAGATATATTATTTTTAGGGTAAAAATAATATTCCTTAGAATGTCATGAATATACGACTCCAAAATAATACCAACGCCATCACAAATAAATATTTAAGTTACATTGGTATTGTTTTTACAACGCGAACTCTAAAATGTAACGCGCTTGTTTTCGGAAAATACTCTTAATAGTGTATTTTGAAAAAGTATTATCTTGGGAAATTGTATGGAATAAAATATAATATTTTTGGGAAAAATATATATATTTTGGAAATTGTGTGAGGTAAGATATAATATTTTTGGGAAAAATATGTATATTTTGGAGACAGAATATTTTAGATAAGTGGGACTTAAAGTATATTTTCAGAATTATAAAGCATACATGTATAAATACCCCCATCCTTGGGAAGGAAATATGCATATACAATACTTGAGAAGTGGAATTATAAAATAGTTGTCTAACTATTATTCCAGAACTAAATACAATTATTATAACTTGGAATAATATCAGAACCGTAACTCAAAATCATACATACTAAGACAAGGCACTACCCGTTCGTCTAATAGGCATTAGACCATTGTAGGTAGCCGTGTTTGCCGTGGAGATTTGGGTTACGAGTACGAAGACGCAATACTGTGAGTTCATGTCCCCCTTTTCCTTTAACTGTTTTCAGTTTTACAACTTCGGGGGTGAAATACATGTTACATACTATTTACAAACGCTTTTATACATGGTATGATTAGCTAAGGAATCTACTGCTAGATCACGTGAATGGATAGGCTATTATCGTAAGACCATTAATCCTTGTATAAGGACCGAGAGGCATGAGTGATAGATCTATCGGGTGTTGCGAGCCCCACACATGGGCCAGCGTGTGGTGACTATGTCGTTCCGCCGGAAGGACCGGTATGAAATACGCGTTACAGGTTTGAGTGCTTCCTAGGCCATTGTCACGACCCCCGACCCCATCCTGGCCGGAATCGGAAGCCGCGAGCAGTCCAGTGGTACCGGTGATTATTTTGAAAAACACATTGCAGCGGAAATTTCATCAGGACCGTGAGTTAGGAAAATATCAGAGTTTAGAAACACCGGATTTTTATTTAAATAGATGGAATAAATTCCATGTTTTACAAAGGTAGCTTTTGAAGAAAACAATATTTCTTAAGTTGATTTAATTAATAAAATAAGCCACTTCTTGAAGTCTTTTAGTGTCGGATCCAATCCTTACTCCAATCTACTGATTCCGATTGTTCTGAAAATTTTAGGGGTCATGCAGTATCACTTGGGGGTCTCAATTAGGGTTTCCTATTGGACAAAATATAATAAGAAATAATAGTTTTGGTGAGAGTTGTTACATCCTCCCCACCTTAATAAAAATCTCGTCCTCGAGATTTGAACTATGATATTTTCTTGGGGTTATGTTTCTTCTTTTAATTAAGAGGAATAATGTAGCGTGGAATGAAATCAAAAGATATTTTGAGGGGTATGAAAATTTAAAATTAAAAATGATTTATAGAAACAATTTGGATTCAATATTCGAAATGCACTTACTTTGATCAATTGAGGGAGATTCTGAATGGATAGATATTTATTTGTGAATGGAAGTATGGAAAATGATTTGTTAATGATTATCCGAAAAATCAATATCGTTTACTTAAATGGTACTGGACAACCGGATTTAGTGTATTGTAATCTGAGTACATAATTGTACCAAGAATATGACAAATCAAACGAATGACTCATGAATAGGGTTTAACACAGGTTACAACTCTATTCGGATGCTACAGAGTGTTTGTAATGATTGAAAGAATTCAATAATGATGACCGAATAAATTCACCGTTTTCGAAATTGTGAGTTTCAAGGAAGCGAATCTAGATATTTCAAAAGATGAAATGTTCAAATGAATGAGATGAAATGGTATAGTTTTTCAAGGTGATTGGGTTTAAGCCAAAAGATATATGATCTATAGATTCTTAGAATGAATGTGAAGAACTTTTTGGATTTAGTAAAATTCTTTGTCAGAAGAAACTTACGTTGATTGATACCTAAGGAAGACTTAAGATTGACCGGTTCAAAATGAAATGAAAACATGAAAATGATTCGTCAAATATTGAATTATGATATGAGAAAATCAATGTGCTGAGATGGGTGATTTGTAAGAATACATGAAAAGACAATGAAGTTAGAGTATTTTTGTCTTAATACACAATTGTATTCAGATGATTTTAATCAAAATATTTGATTTAAAGATAGGTGATATTTTTGATTTACTAAATACCTTTTTCTTTTATGTTATCATAAAGTAGAATAATACATAAATATAGATAGGTTTAAAATATCAAAAACCCGTAATAGTTTTGATAAAATTATGATATATGTTTTATAAATAGGTTTACCCAATATCGTAGAACTTATGATTATTATTTTTAAAATCAAGTATGTTTACTATAAGATTTTATAATAGGGTATTTTAAATCATATAAGTAAAATAATAAATGTTTATTCTAATATCAAGCATACTTAAATATTGGGTTGCGTAAATGACATTTGATATTTTAATATGTATATATTATAAAAGAATATTTCTATAAGTATAGTTGTGAAATATTAATTTAAGATGATCATTTATTTATAATATGTTTTGT
Organism: Helianthus annuus; assembly: GCF_002127325.2. Lineage (NCBI taxonomy): Eukaryota > Viridiplantae > Streptophyta > Magnoliopsida > Asterales > Asteraceae > Helianthus > Helianthus annuus. Next base: position 157,526,800 of record NC_035445.2, read on the forward strand.
TCATGAATGCTTAATTATTTAGATAATTTTGTTCGTCCCTTTAATTATTTTTATGAAAATATATTTTCTCTTTACAGTACGAAGTATATATATTTCTATATATAATATAAAAATATTTTTACATGTAATTGAAATTTACTAACTAAGTATGATGACTTAATTTATATATAGTAAATAGTTATTATCATGGTTGGATATTGGTTAGTGCTGCCTTGTTTAAGCATAGGTGATCAGTCCATGCCTAACTAAGGCTAGGCTATCCAATACCCGTCTTTGACAATAACCCTAATATTTTAAAATAATACTAACACTATCACTATTAATATTATTACTAATAATAAAATTAATATGAATTACCAATAATAAATAACTAAATAAAACTAAAATGAGAGTATACCTCAAACATAATTTTATATGTAAAATATAAATTCTGCACCTCAATGGTTTTAACAAGAATTTTAAATATAGTAATACTATATTATAAATTAGGTAATTACTTATGTAAGTTTCCATATAAAATAAATAAAATTTATATTTTAAATTTATATAATGTTTTTCGATCAATGATGATAATAAATATCACGAAAGGCTCGATTGATGCTGTAAGAACTATTTAAGAGATACACGGAAATAGGACATGAAATGGGGTATCCTTATCTTAGCACATAATTGTGTTAAGATTTTGTATAGAATAAATCAACAAAGCGGATTCAAAATAAGTAAATAACTAAATAATTAATCCGAGATTAGCGCAAGCTTCAGATTTTGTGAAAACGTCACCACAAGGTGATCGTGATTTAAAGAAAATGATTCAATGAAGTTGAAGACCAACAAGCATGTTATAGTTCAAGAAAATTGAAGTGCTTGTTGGGATTATTTTGAATATGATGGTTGCAATTTATCATATGGGACTTTGAATGGAATATGTATTGCGAGCAAGTTAACTGATTTTGAATAAACCGAGTTTGAATAAGAAAGTTCGACATGATCACAACAAAACCATGTATACCTTTCAAAAGAAACTCGAGTTTTTCGAGAAACTCATTGCTTCGATATTAGAGAGTCATTGCTTTGTAAAAACGCGGTTTACAATGCAAATATCAAGTATAGTGAAATGATATTTGAGCTTTTGATAAAACAACAAATTGGAATGTTGCCCTCCTATGGTTTTCATAACTCAAATGAACCATATGCGCAACAAACAGTGCATGTGTAACGTGTGGATTTACCAAGAAATGAAATGGATCAATATTTGCTGCTATGAAAGAAATCCTCATGGTATGATTACCATTAAAAGAAGTGGAAAACACGAAAGTCAATTCTTTATAGGCAGAAGTCAGAATTGCAACGAAAGAAATATAAGAGCTTTATCTGGAATTTCGTGTGATAACTTATTTGTTTAATGACATTATCAGAGAATGTCGAATGAAGTGAAATGAAATAGGGAATTTGCAAAACTATATGACTTCTTTTGTAGTGCTAATAATTATGACTCAGGTTAGACTATGCACCGATGTTTGTGAAATATTGTTCCAACGTACCTCAGCGAGATTTTGATTGTTTTGTAAGATCATGTGGCAAAATACCGCTTTTTGATTAGTAGTACTTTTACCGACGGAATTAATATTGGTGTCATCATGCCTAATTTATATTTTTCAAAGGTCTTGCCTTGGAAGTTGTGTGTGATAAACTTTGACGTCTGTGGACGTATAATTTTAAGTTTCATGTATTTTCTTGTGCATTAGTACAACTTGACATGCTTCTTACTTGCGTTCACAATTTATGGCGTTAATAATTTATGGTAACGTATTGGTAATTCTTATATTTTTGATAGTGTCCCAACTTAATGGGTTTCCATTTATTATTGTTGCTCGAGTTACGAGGTAGATGATCAAACAAAATAATGTTTGATATCGATATAGGTAAGAGATTCTTGATAAAGGAATCTAAATTTATTATTGACACATATACTTGTGCTTTATCCCTAATTATCAATTGTTATGGATTTTGAAATTTCTTATAGATATACATATCTATATAATCATATATTTCACATGCTGTAATATACATACCCTTTATAAGGTTAATGTATTTAACAGATTCTTATTTCCAAAAACAAGTCTGATATCAGGCCATGATACTTATTTAGGGAAATCTTGTCACTTGTTTGACATTTTATATATACCCCATCTTACCCGGTTCGCGCCGGAGAGGTAACCTCAGTATATCCGGACAAGCTGGAGAGTCTGCTACTCTATACCCAGTTTTGCCGGAGAAAATTTTCTATTTCCCATAAATAGTATCTTTTCAAGATTTTAAAAGTGCCTCTTTTATTAGGACTTTTATCCAGAATCAAAGAAATTTGTATTCCCATAACATATCTTATTCTAGACCAAATAATATCGATAAGCAAGAATAAATAGCAATTAAGTGCTATTGCCTGCTAACCGTCATTCTTATGACATACCAGTATTCATTACATTATACTTATATAAGTAATTTACGTTAAAGTTTATTTTAAGGCGAGATTCTTAAGTTCAAGTCTAAATATCATTCGAAGTGCTATCAGATAACATTATGTTTCTAATTCTCCATTTCACTTAGGTATTATTATTACATCTAATTGCGTAAACTAGTGGCTTAGCTTATACTAAGGCATCTTTTCTTATGTTCAAGTCTAAATTCTATCAGATGTGCTACCAGTTAATAACAATCTCCTAACTCTTTTATTTGAGTATTGTTATCACAACACTTATAGGCTTAAAGCAGTGGCTTAGCTCTGATACCACCTTCTGTCACGACCCCCGACCCCATCCTGGCCGGAATCGGAAGCCGCGAGCAGTCCAGTGGTACCGGTGATTATTTTGAAAAACACATTGCAGCGGAAATTTCATCAGGACCGTGAGTTAGGAAAATATCAGAGTTTAGAAACACCGGATTTTTATTTAAATAGATGGAATAAATTCCATGTTTTACAAAGGTAGCTTTTGATGAAAACAATATTTCTTAAGTTGATTTAATTAATAAAATAAGCCACTTCTTGAAGTCTTTTAGTGTCGGATCCAATCCTTACTCCAATCTACTGTAATTACCTGAAACGCGTTTTAAAAAGGTTTTGTCAGCGGGAAATACTGAGTGAGTTCATTCATTTTACTGAAAACGACACATTTGTTATAATTTACAGTATTAAGGGTTTTTACATATGTTTATTATCAACCAACATTCAAGAATAGGTATTTGTCACAGACCAGCTCTGTGACTGTGGTCATATCACCATTGGCTGTCCCAATGAGTGACGTATGTCACAATTAGGCTCGCCCACCTAATGTGAAGGAAACAATAATAACAATACTGTGCACAATACCCCACATACCGGCTGTAATTTGGTGATTACATAAACTTAATCACTGTAATTATAACTTTGAAAAATAATTTGGGGTATTGTAAAATAGTTAATAAAAAGAGAATGACTCACTATATAAGCATGCAGTATTTGAATTAACAAGCTTTATGGTTCAGATTCTTCTGAGAATTAGCATCTACTTTGATTGTAAGTGTATTGAGACTAATAATCCTAATTTAGGAAATGATGCACACAAAACCGGGTTAATGATCAATACAGCAATTACGATAATTTACGAGATCAAATTCTCCCAATGAATGACCAAGTGCAATACTTCAACTCATTTATCGTATTAACGACAAACGACAAAGTATAATACTTCAACTCATTTATCGAATTATCGACAAACGACAAAGTATAATGCTTCAACTCATTTATCGAATTATCGACAAACGACAAAGCATAACCCAATGTGGGCGGCACTTAAACATTCTTTGGACATATTGATCCCGGAAATGAATCGTAATAGCGATCAAGTAATTACCCCGATTGCGGCAGAATTTCGAGATTATGTGGGTTTTTGTAGTATTTCGACGATATCTCGTTGCCTGAATCGAATTTGCTCGTCGAACCAACGCAGGAAATCAAGTGCCAAACTCCTCTATTTATACTGGAAAAACGGCGCGCTCGCGTGTCACGACAGGGAAACCTGGTCCTGGCGCGTGGCGCGAGAGGTCACTTTTAATATGAGGTAGCCACGCGTCTCAGTAGCTTGGGTGAGTCGACGGTTCGTTAAAATTCAATTTCTATCGAAAACAGTTTGGATAATACTAACTAGGAAATACCCCCCCCCCTGAGTTTTAGGGGCCCTGATCCTGATTCCGATTGTTCTGAAAATTTTAGGGGTCATGCAGTATCACTTGGGGGTCTCAATTAGGGTTTCCTATTGGACAAAATATAATAAGAAATAATAGTTTTGGTGAGAGTTGTTACAGCCATGTCACTTATTATTGTATTAGCTACACATTAATCGATCTCTTTTTCCTTATTGGTACATACCGAGAACATACATCTATACAGACTCGTTCTAACGATTTTTATCTACTCACTTACACATGAACTCGCTCAACTTTATGTTGATTTTTCAAACTACATGTATTTCAGGAAACTAATGGATCTGGCACGGTATGCACGTAATTTCAAGCTGCGTTTGAATAAAGAAGTCATGTAGGGTTTAGAAGGTGTAACCTCTTCCTGGACGGGTTACATATCTCTAAACCTAGTGTTGTTTAAAGTCTTTTGCTAAGTTTTTACGAACTCATTAAATCAAGTTAAGGTTTGTAACTTATTTTGTGATTTTTGAAAATGGGATTTTTCTAAACTTTATTAATGGATGAATATCTCATGTTTTTATCATATAGCATTGTTATGATTGTTGCTATGGTATTAAGAAGTCACACCAAATAACCCACGCTTCCGCAAAGGCAGGGTGTGACAGAACAGCCCACAACCCGATCGCACAGGTTATACTGAATCGCACAAGTATATTTGGACCGCACAAGAGAAGTGTTTGTTTAAATGTTTGGGCCGCATAAGTTTTGGACTGCATTTGTTGTTGGGCCGGGTTTGGACTTGATCGCACAACCCATTGTGGATCGCACAAGTTGTGCTGATCGCACAATAGATTGGGCCGGGTGTTGCATTGGGCTTTATGTACCGGATCGCACAATGATACTGGGCTCACACAATGCATCAGCCCAAATCATTGGATCGCACTAGTTGGACTTTGTGTTTGGTTAACTGATTTAATTTAACATGTTAAATGTGTGTGTATGCCATGATCGTTATGTGTTCGTGACTTGCTAGTTCTGTGTAAACATACATGCACTACTTGAACCTAGATCTGACTTGTATGGTAACCATGTTAGGACGTGGTTGACCCCAAATAGCTCAAGTGACCTTTTGTTTATCTGCCGAGCTAATCTAAGGTGAGTCCACACTTTCTACAAGGCATGGAATTCCCGGTGGTTTGGGAATGGGTTAACGTTAAATAAGGAAACCTGCGTATTCTCTTTGGGTAGAATACGTACTCCCACCCTCTTATGTGAAGGGTGACAACATTGAAACCTGCGTGTTCTTCTTGGCACGTACTCCCACCCTCTTAACTGAAGGGTGACAACATTGACACTAGACAAAACTCTATCATTAAGTCCCTCATTTTATATCGACTTAATCGCAGGGCCAGTGGCGAATGAGTCATTAGTTAAATAGTGCTATTAGGTTTGACAAGCCTCACACCGTGCCGCAGAGGACGGGCGTGGACTAATGGACTTGGGCACTAGTCAATGATGATAGACATTGACGCAGAGCACATAAACATAACTACAGTCAGTAGTCGATATGGTAACGGGTCTAGTGGTTAACATGGGGAAGCCCCTACTGGTTATGGTTTGGGAAACAAGGAATTGGTTAAACTCGTGGTTTTCGAAACAACTTATGGTTTTTGGAACAACGCTAAAATGGACAACCAACTGTGAACTCGCTCAACTTTGTTGTTGATTCGTTACTATATGCCTTGCAGGTCGTTAGGTGCTTAGGTGGAGCTTGCATAGGAGGAAGAGGTCGTTGTGGGACATGGACTGTTGAGTTCCATGCTGAACTTGTGAACTATTAAACTTTATTATGGTTTTAAACTTAATGCTTCCGCTATATACTTAAACTTGGTTGAATTGTTTTGACACCAATTATATTGTTTGGTTTAGACTTTCATTTACTTAATTACATTGTTCAATATGATTGGTGGCTGGATCCTGGTCAGTCACGCTCCCTGCTGTGATACTCCGCTTGTGGAATTTGGGGGTGTGACATAAACCCTACTTTTCCAACCGGGTGTCTTGGTCAACTCTTCGGACACCCAATCAACCGGTACGTCCACTCTGTCTCCATCATCAGGCTGAAGAAATAAGGGAAAACAAGTTGATGCGTGCACTTCTAAGCCTAAAGTTGTAACTCAAAAATGGGCGGACGAATGATATGAAGCTGTAAGACCCATACTTAAAATATACTAAGAATTTATAGAAATTCTTACAAATATGTGATTTACATATAATAATATCCATAAACTTCCAGATTATTTAAAACCATAAGTGTTTAAAAACATTTACAAAATGATAACATAGTTCGGTTCGTAGAAAACGTCCAAAACCAAAAGCGGAAGCTTCAGCTTCTTTTGTGTTCGGTTCTTGGGTAACTTGATCGCATCCGAGTAGAACATAGTGTGAACCTAAATAACATTGAACAACATTAAATGTTAGTTTTATAATGAAAAAATATAATTTAGTAATACTAAAACATCAAAGAACCCAATTAAAATTTTGTTAACAAACCCCGCCGTAAGCTACGGTTAATGAACGGTAGATTACGGTTCAACTAACTTGTTCCGGGCAAAACAGCTCGCTTCTAGCCTACGATCACTAACCGTAGGTTACGATTAACTTATTTTGGATTTTCTTGCTGACTGTAGCCTACGGCTCCCAACCGTAGGTTACGGTTTGATGCTGCTGTCCTTCTTTTTCTCTGATACGGGAATGTGTCATGAGTGGATGAACACAGGTTGGTAAGTATAAATCATACCTTAACGTATCCCCAAGTCATATGATTACATCTGATTGCTGAGTTTAAGTGGACATCAATACCGATAATCGTTATAGGATGCTTATCTAAATGTTAACTAATTGAACAACAAGAGCGTTTTGGCATGACCGTTGATATGATTCTCTTACCCTCGAAACTCGCAAAAAGAATGTCTGTAAATATTTATTTACTGCTTTCCCTCTTTACATTCGAAATATTAAAAAATACCAAAAAGATTTTAGGTGTGTTTTTATAAACCTTATAAAAACCAAAAAGATTTTATTTCTATCTTATTTTTGATTGCCCGATGTTGGAACTTAAGTCTTATCCTCCTAAAACCTGATTAAAATCCTAAAATAATTGCATCTTCATAAACGGTCAAAGTTAACAATTTTTGAAAGTTAAAGTTTAAAATTGATCAAATTTTTAAACTTTCAAACTGTTGTCGGTTGGTAGTTGATTAAGAGTTGGTCTCATGTGTGTCGTGTGCTTGTATTGTTTGAAATCAACTCTTAGTGAGGTTTTCGTTTGAAAACTCTCTAAGATTGATTATATTCTTAGCGGTTGTTCTCATTGCGCGTTTAGCTCTGTTGTGTGTGCAGATGCGGCAGCCGAACCAGCTAAAGGCAAAGAGAATGTGTTAGATGACAAGCTGTGGAATGAAGACACGACATGGATGCAATCAGAGCATCAAGATGATCGAGTTGCAGCTGACCACTCATCAACACCACAAGGATCTAAAGATTTGAAGATCAACGTCTCACGTGCAAAGTTCAATGGGGAGTTTGCTGATGCACCTCCTGACTGTGACAAGTGAAGACATCTAAAGACCCGACAATGTGAAAAACGAACCATCACGAGCAACATCCAAGGGGGAGTCTGTTGATGCATATTTGTGTGGATGTGGCTCATTTCGGTTCGGCTCGTTTACGAAGCGAAGACCAAAGTCAAGATATCCTCCTATCTTGACTCGGTAAGACATTTGTACGTGTTTTAAAGCTAATGCAAGTGTGCAGTCTGTATGTTACAAGAAACATGAAGGTCACGAAGAATCGCATATGTAACGAAAGATGGATATTTCGTATATGATAGTCATGAAGAATATGAGTTCATGAAAGACCATGCATGCACGAAAGACCTTGTCCATCCACATTAAAGAAAGTCACGAAGGACCTGATGTTTCGCATAATGGAACATGTCCACGAAGTATATATGCTTCATGACCAGCAAGTTGTTCATTGAAAAGATAGTCACGAAGAACATCTTGACCACGAAGAACTCACTGTTTCATGAGAGTATGGACGAAAAACTCTTTTCTTCATGGGCCTGACAAGTCTTTCGTGGCCCAGTGGTCTGGTACATATTGAAACCGGTTAATCTCTTAACATCATGTACATAGTTAGATAGTTAGAATTATTATTACATAGCGGTTATAAAGTACGAGGACCAAAGTTGACAAAGTAGAAGTTGGAAACTACCCTAATAACCGAATGGGTGTGTCTCTACACACACACCATTTCGAATCGGTGCAAGGAAAAGAACAAAGGGATGCGACGGTTGGAACGAGTGGACAAGATTCGACATACCTCTTCATGATTCAATCTCAACCATACATCCAAGAGACGTGTCCTTTCACGAAGAGTCACAACTATTCACTCGTACCCATAGGAAACTATAAATAGGATAGATTGAATTTCATTTGTAAAAATATATTCTCTCACACATTCACTTGTACATATTCAAAGTTTGTATTCATTCAGAAATAAAGGTTAGTTTATTTGTTCATTGTGTTTTTCATTGTTCGTTATCAAGATTCTGGGCAACAGTGGTATCAGAGCCTAGGGCTCAAATTCGTTTCGGGAAGATAATCATCAGGCGGGTGGTTGAATTCCCTGACAATTCTGATCACGCAGGAGGCGTTGATTGGGTTGTTCTTTGTTAAGTTTTAACATCAATCGCATCAAGCGGGTACGATTGTTGTTCGTTCGTTAATCGGTCATCAGGAGGGTGTTCGATTTTTGATCCGATCATCACTGAGGGTGTTTGGATTCTGAGTTTTTTGTTAATTCAAATCACGGCAAGAGGCTACGGTTCGAGTTAAAGAAGACGGAAGCAAATCTGAGAAGTTTGTATTCCGGTTTAAGGTTTGAAGAAGCAATCGCAAATCTGAGAAGTTTGGGTTGTTTGAAATTTGCAAAAGACACAAAATCTGAGAAGTTTTGTGATATCAAAGCATCAAGAGGGTGTTCGGTTGAGAAGTTTAGTCGCAAATCAAGCGGGTTTGGGGCTGATTTTTTTGTTTAGAGAGTCGCGAATCAAGAAGGAAGAAAAAAAGCGCAGCCAAGAGGGTTGTTAAGAGAAGTCAGAAAACCGTGCGGAGAATCACGATAAGAGAAGTCGGTCGGTTCGCAAATTCCAGGTTCTACGTTCTATTTTTCTGGAATTTATATAAGGTTTAGAAATTGGTTTGATTCCACGTTAGAAAATTAGTGCGAATTTTTTGGAATCATAGACTTCGGTTTTAGGAGAAAACCAAAGTTTAGAAAGTGAAAATTGTTGGAAAGGAAATTATGGCGGATTCAGGAGGA